>NC_141076.1:24980994-25580994 GCF_041138505.1 Cibotium barometz | reverse complement strand
ATGAGTACTGCCTGAATCAATCAAAAGCTTAAATGGCTTACCCTTATACTCAGATGGAGTATGGATGATAGAGAATTGACGATTTGGCCCTTGGTTTTGAATCGCTGCATAAATCTGACCTCTTTCCTCTTCCACTACTTCTGCTATCGTAACTGCTCTGGCTGCTTTCTACAGATTGGGACGGAACTCTTTCTCTTTGGTTACCCTAGTTTTGGGAGGGAGTTCTGAGACTACTCTGAACAGAGGCAAATGGTTGAGCTGGAGTCCTCCTGGGATTGCCCTGATTTTGGCAAAACACTGATACAAAGGGGCTGGTCTCTACACTCTAGGTCCTTGACTTCCTTGTCCTCTTGATGATATGGCAGGAGTCGGGCAGTCTTTAAGCTAGTGACCGAAACCCTGACACCTAGAACACTTGTTCTCACTTCTAAGCTCATCCCTCTGAATCCAAAGGTGGGGCTCCTGAGAAAGTATTCTGAGAGAAAGGTCCTTGACTTCTGAATCTCCCAGCATTTTGATTCTGATTAGGGCCTTGCTGCCTCTTTGGGGGTGGAAAGTTTGAAGCACTTTCTGGGGTTTGGAATCTTTTAAAGTTTGAGGGTGCAGGCTTCTGCAGGACCTTAACAACAAATGCTTTGGCAAAGTTCTTTACCATTCTGACAGCATCTGCCATTAAGACTGGTTTGGCATTTTTCACTAAAGTGTCCAATGGTTCGTTCATCCCTTGAATGAGTCTGGCCATGAGCTGTTCTTCATCCAAAAGTGGAGAATATTTGAGGGGAGAAGGGAAATTCCTGATGGTATTCTTCAATTGTCTGGCTATCCTCCTTCAGTTCTAGAACTCAATCATTTTAGTTTCTAGGAAGCCCGGAGGACATAACCTCTTCCTGAGGTAAGCTTTAAGATCTGACCAGGTCTAGGTATTTCGGTCGAGATGGTGTGTCTCGCAATAGTTCCTCCATGCGACCCTAGCCGTTTTCATAATTTTCAATCTGGCGAGAGCCATCCTCCTCTTGTTATAACCGGCTACATCAAAATACTCTTCCATTGCCTCGATCCATTTTTCCACTACTTCTCCTAACTGTTCCCCTTCACCCTTGAAGGGACTAGGTTGGGATCGGTGTAGGGCTTTACAACGTCCGGATCTAACTCTTCGTCATCGATAAGAGGATCCGACTGCCTACCACAGGCCACGCGCCTCATGATTATGACAAAACGACATTTTTGTAAACTTAACTTTGTCATCAGATTAGTGACTATTTAATTTTTGAGATTTATTTCGACATTTTTGTAAACTTAACTTTGTCATCAGATTAGTGACTATTTAATTTTTGAGATTTATTTCTTAAACAAATAAATATTCCATCATAATTCTTGAAAACAAGAGTCACTCTGATATTTCTATTAACCAATATTCACAACCACAAAAATAATTTGGAATCTTTTGCAAAACATCATTTATTATTAAAAGTTTTTTATATATACATAGAGTGTCTCGACTCCAAAAGTCATCGCCTCAATCGCGTACGCATAAAAAGGCAATATTGCGATAGAGACATGCTATGATATACACGATTCATCACTGATAATGGTGCTGTAATTCTTCTCCTAGGAATAAAGTGGCTAAGAAGTCTAAAAATACGACAGAAATTTTTGAAATTCTGGGGTGAATGATTATAGAGTTGGACATAATGAATAACTCCTAGTCTTATCAAGATAAGGGCTAGCGAGATATTCTATCTGAGTCTCTGACGTTGATTGGAATTGACGTTAATACTTCGCCCTCCAAAGAACCACATATGCTGACGTCGCTCTATTGGTTGGGAAAGTATAGATCCTCAAAGTGACGAGCGAGCTTTGCTTTCTTGGGTTGTAGCGGAATTGATGAGATTTTGGCAGGCAAAGGCGATCATATCCTGACTCTAGGAGAGTCTAAGAATGCTAGATAGATTTGGGGTATCCATCTAAAAATCTAGTTCATTTTATGAGTTTTCAATTTATGAAGTTCATTTCAAACATAATCTTAACAAGTGAAAAAATTATTTTCGAAATTTACTATAAAATTTTAAGCAATTTCTGTTGCTGTTTCGTAAGTTTACAACAGTGCACTGATACCAGCTATGAGACCCCTCGGCCCCCTCCGTGCACTGGATTCCCGGTTGCTATAGCAGGAAGAAGTAGCTTCCTTTTGCGCGAGAGGCAGGGTTTTCCACTCGGGGCCTCGCCCTCGAATGTCCGAACACAAGACTAATCTGGTGGTCATTTTGAAACCGAAACTGAGTAAATTTTCCTTGCTCGAAAAAATGGGGACTATTCCACCTTTTTTATTTTCTTAACGAATTTTCTCTAACAGGTTCAAGAGATTAAACTATCCTTCACCTGATTAATTTAGATAGATGGAAAACTATCACTGACTTAATTTGAAGAAATCAACACTTTTTCCTAACCGAAATCAGGCATAGCCGTTGATCTAATCATCTGAGGAAATCAATGTTTTTTTCCTAGTCGAAATCAGGCAGCACAGCCGTTGATCTACTCATTTGAGAAATTCTACAGGGTTTTATTTAACTACTTGAATTCTAAGCGTATTCCTATTATTTCAATTTAATTATTAAAACTCCAATGATTCCAGCCTACGGCCCATGGGTTAGCCACCACCCAACCACTGGAATCAGTAGAACCAGACAATTACTCACCCACCTATAATTGAATGCCTTTCTTAACTTTTGCTTTTGAATACACATACGCACACACTCCTCTTTAAAACTTTAACATATAAAATAATCCATTGACAAACAGTTATTGGTTATAGATATCATAACTCAAAATTTCCATCCAGTCCCTTGTTTCTCAAAATTTCCATCTAGTCCCTTGTTTCTCAAAAAACAATATCACTCTGGACTCTCCGTTGAGACCCACTAGTGAGCAAATGAGATCCAGTATAAGAGATTACAATAATCATTTCGTCCATCATACATATCTTCCACGACATACGCATGGGTGTCCTAGGCACCACGAGAGCACGTGCATCGCCTCGTCAGAACCCTCTAGGATCCTTTTTAGGTGTCCTAGCACTTCACTCAGAGACCGCTTCATTGGCCCTCGCCCATTGTACTAGAAGCACACCATTTTTCAACCATACTGAGGCTGATCAAGACCTGGGCAGGCTTTGTCGCATGAGCTGTCTTTGAACACTCCCCCCGCTAGCTGTTGCAACCGAACTTCCCTTAGAAAAACATATACCAAATGCTTCCTCAAACATTCTGGCGTAAGACAGTCCTTTAAGAAAACAAGGTTTCTATGCAAGTTTTCAGTTTGATTTTCTTTTGAATACAAGGAGTATTTCTTGAATCATTATCCCAAAACTTCTTGATCGAAATTTCGAATTTCATACCAGAATTCCTCGAATTCTATAACCTTGATCCACAGATCAATTCGAAGGGTCTCAAAATTAGTTTCAGATTTGGTGAAAGCTTTGAGAGTATTTTTTTATAAACAAGTCACACCTTCTTTCCTTGAAACTCATAAAAGAGTTTGGTCTTGGTCATTGTCTGATTCACGGTTTGAGTCAAATAAGATTTTTCCTGAATTATCTTTCTTGAAAAGGTTTGATAATTCACTTACTATTTTACTGAATTTCTTTCTTTGAATACTCACTTAACTTATTTCTAAATTAATTACAAATTCCAATGAGGAATAAATTAATCATTTATATGAATATTTCAATCTCGATAGATTTCGTGAATCTTCTTTTTACAATCCATGTGAATATAAAATGATAGAAATTTCTCTCTTAGAGTATTTAATTATTCATTTATCAAATACTCATAGAATTTAAACATAGAGTTTAAGAGAATTCTAATTTCGATATAAAAATTCTTTATGCAGCTATTGATGCATAAAATTCAACTTCAATTGGAATACTACTTTTATAAAAAAATAGAATTTCTTTATGCATCTATTTATGCATAAAAATCAATTATAAAAATAACACTTTTATAATAAGGAATTCCTTTATGCATCTTTATATGCATAAAAATCAGATTTAATAAGAATAACACTTTTGTAATAAATAAAATTCCTTTATGCATCTTTCTATGCATAAAAATCAATTTTAATGAGAATAACACTTTTATAATTTTAAAAAAATTCCGTTATGCATCTTTCTATGGATAAAAATCAAATTTAATGAGAAAAACACTTTTATAATTAAAAAAACACCTTTATGCATCTTTCTATGCATAAAAATCAAATTTAATGAGAATAATACTTTTATAATAATAAAAATTCTTTATGCATCTTTTTATACATAAAAATCAAATTTAATGAGAATAACACTTTTATAAGTAAAAAATATTTCTTTATGCATCTTTATATGCATAAAAATCAAATTTAATGGCCAAAGAGGTGATAGTCCAAGTGGTAAAGTGTTTGCCTAGGACCGCAAGGTCTTGGGTTCAAACCCTGCTTGGACCCCTCGGCGGCAAGGTCTTGGGTTCAAACCCTGCTTGGACCCCTCGGCGGCACCTCTCATCCGCGCTCTCCATAAGCTTCCCTTTCGGCGTCGATCGTGTTCTGGCCGCCTTTCCCAGCCCCTCCACTCTCTGTGGTCGAGTGTGCTCGTCGCCCTCTTCAGAGGGCCGCGTAGATGATCTTGTAGCTCACGACACCAGCGTGGCTGGGACGTTGAGAGAGTTGTAATGTTAACTTTTAGTAAGATCTCTCTCCCGGGAAAAAAAAATCAAATTTAATGAAAATAACACTTTTATAATAAAAAAATCCCTTTATACATCTTTCTATGCGTAAAAATCAAATTTAATGAGAATAACACTTTTATTAATAAAAAATTTCTTTATGCATCTTTCTATGCATAAACATCAAATATAATGAGAATAACACTTTTATAATAAAAAAAGTTTCTTTATGCATCATCTTTCTATGCATAAAATCAAATTTAATGAGAATAACACTTTTATAATAAAAAAATTTATTTATGCATCTTTCTATGCATAAAAATCAAACTTAATGAGAATAACACTTTTATAGTTAAAGAAATTCCTTTATGCATCTTTCTTTTTTGCATAAAAAGAAAATTTAATAATTAATATCAGTGATATCCATGCATATTCATAGGTGAATATGTACATGGAGTAGTTAGAATATTTCTTTTAGATGCAAAAATGGTGGGAATTACTCTTTTGGAATAGCATAAAAACAACTTTCTTTTTCACAAATTTTTGGAAAATGTTGCCATAACCTCTTTTGTATGGATTACCATTTCTCATTTTTATCATTCTTTGTTTAACTTCAATTAACCCAAATTAGATTCATAGAACTCTAGTCTACACAATTTTCTAAATTAAAGAGAGTAAATAATAAGAAGATTTTAATTAATCCCTTAGTTAATCTTTCTAGCATTAAGAAAGGCTGGAATGTAAAGAAGAGAATGGGGGGGTCTTTTCCTCAAAGGCATAGCATTTGAATTTAATTCAATCAACTGTAAAACATAAAAATCAAGAAAAACATAAATTTAAAATTTGTAAATAAGTTAGAAAATTAGCTTACATGAAACTTGTAAGCTCTCCTTTGGCTTAAGAAATTCAATGTAGATGGCTCAAGAATAAGAGTAGAGTAACAGTGCATAAACACCATTAAGCTTTTACAAAGGGGGAGGCTTCTATTTATAGGAAAAAGTGAACATCTAACCAAGCAAACTGATTCTAGAATTTTCCAGATCAGTTTGGTCAAATTTTGACCATTTTTGGGTCAGTTCAGCTTACTTTTTGGATTTAGTTTTGAAACAGGAGAGAGGAGAGATGAAAATATTTGAGAAAAAGGCGCCTACTTCATGAGGGGAGATCCCCACTCTGAGAGGTGTCAAAATTTAGTTTTTTAATTGTTTTCTTTGGTCCTTAGTCCACTCTTCATCTTATGTGAGCATTTACTCAATTTTTTTTTTGGGGGGAGAGGGTTTCTTTTATTTTTCAATTTATCTCCTCCCTACATTTGGATTCATCTTATTGGTCCATAAGAACCTTAATCCAAAATTTTTAGAAAATCTGGACCCTTAGACTAAGGTCTTTTGTGCAGTTTGCAAAAATTGTATTGTATTCATAATAAGAAGTGATACATCATCTTTGCTTATGCAATAGGGCTTATGCTTATGCATAGGCTATACATAGGGCTTATGCATAAGCCTTATGCATAGGGCTTCTGCTGCATAAGCCTAATCAATAAGCTATTGCTTATGCATAGCCTTATGCATAGGCTTTATGCAATAGGGATTATGCATAGGCTATGCATAGCGTATGCATAGGTCGTATGCCCATAGCCTTATGCATAGGGCTATTGCAATTGGGCTGTGCATAGACCTTTTGCAATAGGGCTTATGCATAGCCTTATGCATAGGGCTATGCATAGCTATTGCAATAAGGATGATATGGATTGATGTGTGGGTAATGTGGATTGATGTGGATGGATGAGTGGATAATGTGGATTGATGTGTGGGTAATGTGGATTAATGTGGATGGATGTGGATGGATGAGTGGATAATGTGGATTGATGTGGATGGATGTATGGATGATATGGATTGATGTGTGGGTAATGTGTATTGAGGTGAATGGATGAGTGAATAATGTGGATTGATGTGGATGGATGTATGGAAGATGTGGATGGATGTGTGGCTAATGTGGATTGACGTGTGGATTGATGTGGATGGATGTATGAAAGATGTGGATGGATGTGTGGATAATGTGGATTGATGTGGATGGATGTATGGATGATGTGGATTGGTGTGGAAGATGTGGATGGATGTATGGATGATGTGGATTGATATGTGGATGATGCGATTGGATGTGATTTGATGTGGGAATGATATGATGTGATAGGGTTTGATGAAAAAAATGTGGAAAGATAAGAAAAGATGGGGACTAATGTGAAAGGATGTGGAGTGATGAGAAAAAATAGAAATATTGTTGGAACTCTATTTGTATGTGAAATCTGTTTTTAAATGACTGTTTTATGTCAAGAATGCTGGGGAAGCATTTTGACCATCTTGTGAATGAGGTCGTGGAGACCTATCTGTTAAAGTTGCAACTATTGAGACGGAGAGTCAATGGAGGACGCCTCGCGTAGCAAGGTCGGCTGCGGTCTTGACCAGCCTCGGATTGATGTGGATGGATGAGTGGATAATGTGGATTAATGTGGATGGATGTATGGATGATATGGATTGATGTGTGGGTAATGTGGATTGACATGAATGGATGAGTGGATAATGTGGATTGATGTGGATGGATGTATGGATGATGTGGATTGATGTGTGGATAATGTGGATTGACGTGTGGATTGATGTGGATGGATGTATGAAAGATGTGGATGGATGTGTGGATAATGTGGATTGATGTGGATGGATGTATGGATGATGTGGATTGGTGTGGATGATGTGGATGGATGTATGGATGATGCGATTGAATGTGATTTGATGTGGGAATGATATGATGTGATAGGCATTGATGAAAAAAAATGTGGGAAGATGAGAAAAGATGGGGACTAATGTGAAAGGATGTGGAGTGATGAGAAAAAATGGAAATATTGTTGAAACTGTATTTGTATGTGAAATCTGCTTTTAAATGAGTGTTTTATGTCAAGAATGTTGGGGAAGCGATTAAACTGTCTTGTGAATGAGGTTGTGGAGACCTATCTGTTAAAGTTGCAATTGCTAACATCTCACGTAGCAAGGTCGGCCGAGGTCTTGACCAGCCTCCTCGATTTGATTTAAATGGTGAGCTTCCGGTATACAGTGGATGAGGGACCAAGGAAGCGGCCTATGAGTGAAGCGCTAGGTGACCTGCGAAGGATCCTAGAGGGTGCTGACCATACAGTGCTTGGGCTCTGCGACACCGAAGAAGATACCCACAAGTACGTCAGGGAAGATATTGGAACAAGGAGTTGTTTTTTCTGAATTCGGGCATGGATCTAGTTGGTTGACCTTGCTGGTCCTCAACGGATGAGTCCATGGCTCTTTTATATGGATCCATTGGTTGATCTTGCTGATCTTCAACGGAGATTCCAATTTGATATGTGAATATATTGTCGGTTACTATGAGCTAGGAACTATCGAAAAGGTCCCTGAGTAAATAGGTGGTGAGCATTGTGGTTGCCAATGATGCCATAGGTACACCGAGGAATGATTGGAAATAAGGGTTCAACCAGAGATTTTGAGGATTGTGATCAGTGACACAATGGTTTCAATAAATGATTGTTTTAAAGATAGCTGATGCTGAGAAAAAGGTAATTTCATATTGGGTGTGTAAGTGGTGTGACTAGTTTTAAGTTTGCATGAATATCCGGCTAGGGGGCCTGGGAACTCTTTTCCCTAGTACCCAGGACAAAACCTAACCAAATTCTTAATTGGATCCCATCACTACAGTGGTTGGGCGGTTGGCTAACCCACGGGACTGATGGGGTTAGGCTGGACTGATGGATCCTTAAATTGAGACTCAATTCTGTTATGGTATGATAGATGAAGTAAATCCCGAAAAAAAATTATTCTATGGAAAAGAATCAACGGCTGTGCCTCTCAATGAGGAAAAAGTGTTGGTCTCTATGATCCAAGTGTAATCTTTTCCCTGATCTGCTGACTTGGGACTTACAGGTTCGGTCAGATCAATTCAGTTAGTTAAGGCTTTTGACTACGTTAGAGAAATGTTAGCCTGGAGGAATTGCCCGTGCTTTCCAGGCAAGGGAAGTTTTTCCGGGATCAATTTTGGAAGAACAGATGGATTAGTCTCTTGTTCGGATATCCGTGGGGCGAGGCCCCGAATGTGAGACCCTGCCCCGCACAAGAAGTGTTACTTTCGCCCTGAATTTATTGTGCAGTGGGTATAGGGACATCACAGTTGGTATCGGAGCAAATTGGCTAATGAGGATCAACCGAGAAGCCAAAAATGCCAAAAATTTATGAAGAAGTAATAAAAGGTTGTAATTGTGTGAAAAAAAATTCATACAAATTGATATTCAAACTAAAATTCGTAAATTGGTAATTGGGTCTTCAGATGGAAGTACCCCAATTGTATGGAGTCCTTGACTTGCTTGAGGCCTAGACATGATGGTATTTACCTTTTATATAAGGGATCTTTATCCCAAGATTCTGTTGGGTTCACCAGACTATAAGTGGGGTAGGATGCAAGATTCCTCCCTTTGGCTTTTGAGATGTGCAGGTGTAAAAACCTCCCCTTTTGATCTTATAATTATTCCCCTCTCTGAAATAAAAGAAAGATCATGTTGTTTTACCTATTTTGGCTTAGAGAGAGAAAATGTCTAGAGAGAGGTAATTCAAAATTGAGATATTTTTGGATATAAAAATCTTCCTAGTGTCTAAAATGGTTTTCCCTAAAACAGATATTCAAAAAGAAATTTCCAATGTGCAATTGGAATAAATTAAAATTAGGTAAAAAGGACTTTAGCCTAAGGGTCCAGATTTTCTGAAATTTTTGAATTAAGGTTCCTATGGACAAATTAGATTAATCCAAATGTAGGGAGGAGATAAATTGAAGAATAAAAGGAAATCCCCCCAAAAATGAGTAAATACTCACATAAGATGAAGAGTTGACTAAGGACAAGGTTATTAGTTAAAACGAAGAGATATTTAGAAGAAATGATGTCTATAAATAGATGTGATATGAATCAGATAGATGAGAATGAATAGAGGATGGATGTGATGAGAATGAGAGGTAAATAGATGTGATGAGATGGGATGCGAATCAGATAGATGGGAATGAATGGATGGAGGGATGTGAGGAGAATAGAAGTGATGAGAATGAGAGGTAAATAGATGTGATGAGATGGGATGTGAGGAGAATAGAAGTGATGAGAATGAGAGGTAAATAGATGTGATGAGATGGGATGCGAATCAGATGGATGGGAATGAATGGATGGATGGATGTGATGAGAATAGAAGTGATAAGAATGAGAGGTAAATAGATGTGATGATATGTGATGCGAATCAAATAGATGGGATGATATGTGATGCAAATCAAATAGATGGGAATGAATGGATGGATGGAGGCGATGAGAATAGGAGTGACGAGAATGTGGGTGAATAGATGTGATGAGATGTAATGCGAATCAGATAGATGGGAAAGAATGGATGGATGGATGTGATGAGAATAGAAGTGATGAGAATGAAAAGTAAATAGATGTGATGATCTGTGATGTGAATCAGATAAATGTGAAATAGATGAGATGTGATGTCATGTGAATCAGGATGTAAATGAATGATATAGGATGTGAATGAATGTGATAACATGTGAATCAGGATGTGAATGAATGTGATAACATGTGAATCGGGATGTGAATGAATGATAAGGGACGTGAATGAATGTGTTAGCATGTGAATCGGGATGTGAATGAATGAGATGTGATGTGAAATGAATGAGATGTGATAAGATGCGATGTAAACTAGATAGATGTTAATGTATGTGAAGTGATGAGATGTATGGGTAGATGCAAGTAGATGTGATCTGATGAGGATAAATGAGGAAATAAGTGATGAGTTAGAAAAAGATGTGATTAGATGAGAATGGGAATACTTATGAAATGAATGTGGATTGATGTGTGGGTAATGTGGATTGACGTGTGGATTGATGTGGATAGCTGAGTGGATAACGTGGATGATGTGGATAGATGAGTGGATAACGTGGATGATGTGGATAGATATATGGATGATATGAATTGATGTGTGGGTAATGTGGATTGATGTGGATAGATGAGTGGATAATGTGGATTGATGTGGATGGTTGTATGGATGATATGGATTGATGTGTGGGTAATGGGGATTGACGTGAATGGATGAGTGGATAATGTGGATTGATGTGTGGGTAATGTGGATTGACCTGTGGATTGATGTGGATGGATGAGTGGATAATGTGGATGGATGTATGGATGATATGGATTGATTTGTGGGTAATGTGGATTGACATGCGGATTGATGTGGATGGATGAGTGGATAATGTGGATTGATGTGGATGGATGTATGGATGATATGGATTGATGTGTGGGTAATGTAGATTGACATGAATGGATGAGTGGATAATGTGGATTGATGTGGATGATGTGGATGAATGTATGGATGATGTGGATTGATGTGTGGGTAATGTGGATTGACGTGTGGATTGATGTGGATGGATGTATGGAAGATGTGGATGGATGTGTGGATAATGTGGATTGATGTGGATGGATGTATGGATGATGTGGATTGTTGTGAATGATGTGGATGGATGTATGGATGATGTGGATTGATGTGTGGATTGATGTGTGGATGATGCGATTGGATGTGATTTGATGTGGGAATGATATGATGTGATAGGGATTGATGAAAAAAAAAATGTGGAAAGATGAGAAAAGATGGGGACTAATGTGAAAGGATGAGAAAAGATGGGGACTAATGTGAAAGGATGTGGAGTGGATGAGAAAAGTGACACAATGGTTTCATTAAATAATTGTTTTAAAGATATCTGATGCTGAGAAAAAGGCAATTTCATATTGGGTGTGTAAGTGGTGTGACTAGTTTTAAGTTTGCATGAATATCCGGCTAGGGGGCTGGGAACTCTTTTCCCTGGTACCCGGGAAAAAACCTAACCAAATTCTTAATTGGATCCCATCACTATAGTGGTTGGGTGGTTGGCTAACCCACAGGACTAGATGGGGTTAGGCTGGACTGATGGATCCTTAAATTGAGACTCAATTCTGTTATGGTACGATAGATGAAGTAAATCCCAGACATAAATTGTTCTATGGAAAAGAATCAACGGTTGTGCCTCTCAACAATGAGAAAAAAAGCGTTGGTCTCTATGATCCAAGTGCAATCTTTTCCCTGATCTGACTTGGGACCTATGGGTTCGGTCAGATCAGTTCAGTTAGTTAAGGCTTTTGACTACGTTAGAAAAAAGTTATCCTGGAGGAATCGCCCACACTTTCCGGGCAAGGGAAGATTTTTTGGGATTGGTTTTGGAAGAACCAATGGATTAGTCTCTTGTCTGGATATCTGTGGGCGAGGCCTCGAGTGTGAGACCCTGCCCCGCACAAGAAGTGCTGCTTCCGCTGCTGCTAGAACCCCTAAATTCGTTGCGCCGCGATGGGGATATGAACATCACATTCAGGGTTGGTGTGGTATATAACACTGTCTCTCCGAACAAATCTCATCCACATAGGCACCATGGTAAGAGTCATATTCTTCCAGAACCTCAACCATAATACCAGATGAAGCATCGATCTTATAGAGCTAAAAAGAATTGCTCTATGCAATTGTATATAAGTGTAGGACATGACTATGTATCTCATGAAAGAAGGTGCTCAAATGAGTTGGTGGATCAAGTCTAGCTCTGGCACCCTCAAAATCTAGGAAGTAATGATCGATTGAGCCATCCCAAAATAAAGAAAACTCGAATTTTGAATTTCTTTTCTATCTTGCCTAGATAGTTAATCCTACAATAATAACCACGCTCTAATACCAATTTAAGACCCCTACCCCCTGCTATACATAATAATTCTAATAGCAAAAAGGGGTAGATTATCTCACTCAGGGCCTCTCCTAACACTATCTCAACAATGCGTGACTATGCCAGTATCAGTCCTCATGAGATATTATGATAATCCCTTATCCATAAATGCAAGGGGATTCCACTAGGGATATATATGTCATAAATTTCTATAGCTAATCACAATAGTTTACTCTCCATTAATTCTCACAAGAAGGACCTTCAAGCAAGTTCCCAAGCTCAACTTGAGGTATCATACTCATCTGCACCATGCTGCATGTAAGTTTCCATTCCTAAAGCAATACCTTCTACACTAATATTATGTAAAACATTCTTAATGAGTCTTATTTCATTCATTAACTAATCATCCCATGAAATGTGTGCATTTTCTTTTGCTTTTAATCTCTACACATTACGATTCCACCACCAACAAGACCCTTCTTATCACATCCAAGTTACTTTTTGATTAGTTTACTAACAATAATGATTGACTTTGCATGAATTCTAAAACCATTTAATAGGGTAGATAGAAAATTGTACCTTCTAGTGTAGATCAAAAAATATACCTCCTCTTTCCAATGAGCAAGGCATTATTTCGAGAAGTTCATTGATTTTGTTAAAACATTACTCTTACTTTTCTTTGAGAGCTTGTTCTAAGATTACCCCTTTGGTTTCATAGTTTTATGATAAAAAATCATACTCATTATGAGTTTAGTTTTAAGTATCTTAGTTGTAAATCTGGAATCTCAGTGTAACATAATGTTCCCAAGAAATCCAAGAAATTAGAGTATCTCCATGAAATCTTTAGCACCTTCAAGGATTTTGTTTGTGTTTTTAACACTAGTCTTGTAAAACAATACCTACTTTTGTCACTATTTGGACATGTTTGTAAAAACTATATTTCTCTTTAAATATATAATTTCAAAGAAATTCCTTCTAGGGATTTTTACCTAACACAAGTAAGTAGTTGAAAAATTTGCAAGAAAAAAAATGGTTTTTAAAGCCTACTTTTTAAGAGGCATCACTAGAGACATTTTTTAAAGCCTACTTTTTAAGAGGCATCACTAGAGACATTTTTAAGAAAAACTCTTAGATTTGAGTTTTTTGTCCATAACTTTCTCAAAGAATTTTTTGGCAAGCCAAGTTTTTTTTGAAAAAACTACCTATATATATGTGATCCATTCGTGTAGGTACGAGGTCCATTGGGTAGTAGAAGACGACAAATTTTTGAGCCCCTTCAAGTTGACATGCTACGAGTTGTTTCAACCATTTTTGGGAGTTTTTGAATTTATGATTTTAGAAAAAAGGAGTCAAAAACAGTACCCAAATTTTTCATTCTACTAGAAGATCACAATTATGTAATTCCATGACCTTTTTGACAACATATGTTGAAGTTATCATCAAAATAAAGGAATCTTGAATGAGCCACTTTTGTGGCTCAATTACAAGACTTGTGTTAATCAAAGTAAGTAATACATTTGGTCAATTGATCAATACCATCACAATATAATTATGACTACTTCTATTGATGGGTAGTTCATTGACAAAATTAATGAAGAAAATTTCTATTTTTTATTCAAATTGCTAAATGATTATATCTCACTAGGAGTTCTCTTTCATTCAACTCTTGCCTTTTGATAATATAGGTACTCCTCCAATAGCTATTGATGTCTTTATTTAAATTTAGGTCAAAGAAATATTTATCTAATGGTGTTAAAACCATTTATCTACACTCTAGTCTAGTTAACATGTGTGTAGCACACCTTCAACCTTATTACTTCTAAGTATATGCAACATCCATGCTAAGGAATAAAATACAATGTCCCAACAAGAAACATTTCCCAAATTTGAATCACCTTTATTTACACCACATATGTCTCAAAAGATACACTCTCATAGGAGGTTATTCCACCCAACGACCTCTTGAGCTCCAATAGGCTCCACAGACTCTTACCTAGGACTCCTAGTATAGTGGTGAATCTATCTTAGGATCCCACATTACCTCAAGCTACATCATACCTATTAATATATGCAATCGAAACTTCCTTATACGTCATCATACATTACCTACTAATATTATCACAATAAATAACAACTACCTTCCATGAGCTCACCCATATCACTAAGTAGCTTCTAAAACCAAGCTACCTCACAAGATACCACAGCAGCACCCCTGTACTCTACCTTTATCACCTGCTAGAACCTTCTCCCTTTCATTCTCTCACTCTGTGTCATTCTCATTCTCTCTCTCTCTCTCTCTCTCTCTCTCTCTCTCTCTCTCTCTCTCTCTCTCTCTCTCTCATTCTCAATAGTTTTGTATCACCCAAGTGAGATGACATGTTGTTTCCTAGGCATTGTGTGGTTCCCACATTCTTTTGCTACACTTCTGCTCAAGTCTAAAGTTGTGACAACCTGCTGCAATGCAAATCACTAAGGAAAGTTGTGATAGCCTGCTGCAATGCAAATCGGATTGGTGTATCTACCTTGGTGTAAGATAATGGTGGCAGTTCTTGTTAACCCTAGGAATGGGTAAAAATTTGCTCACAAAGGTTAAAAAACCATTAACTAATTAATCAAAGGGGCTTACTTGGACAACAAGCCAAGAAATTGATGGGGTAGCTTGGGTGAGATTGACAGCAGTAGGTAGTCGACAACTCGATGGAGAAAAAGACAAGAAAAAGGCCAGCACATAATGAAAGATGTTGAAAGTTTAGGAATTGTAGGGTACAAATATCTTGAGCGAGATACCTGGCCACTGACATTCATTTTTGCTCTCATGTGATAAATATTAATTCTTTTTTGTATCTTGCTTGAGATATATTAAATAAATTTATGTTTCTTGTTCGAGATATGGTAAATCAATTTTAAGCACATGTTAATCCAATTAATTTCCAGTACCTTGCCGAAGAAACATTTTCTCAATTTTCTTATCTCGTCAGAGATATGGTAATTCAATTTCACACATATATTAATCCAATTTCATTTTTGGTATCTCACCCAAGATATGTTTTCTTGATTTTCTTATCTCGCTCGAGATATGGCAATTCAATGTAACACATATATTAATCGAAATTCATTTTCGGTATCTCGACCAATATATACTTTCAATATCATTTTTGATATCTCACCCGAGATATGATAATTTGATTTAAGCATATATTATTAATTCAATTTCATTTTATCATATCTTGGGTGAGATATGATAATTCAATTTAAGCATTAGTGATTTCCCTTCTCCCCTTACCTCCCCCCAAAGAAGAAAAACTAATCTTTGCCTATCCTCTCTCTCTCTCTCTCTCTCTCTCTCTCTCTTCTTACTCTCTCTCCTCGAGAGATAAGATAGAGAAAATAGTAGAGCTCTTCTCTCTCTCTCTCTCTCTAGAGAAGAGAGAGAAGAGAGGAGAGTTCTTCTCTCTCTCTCTCTCTCTCTGAGCTCTCTTCTCTCTCTCTAGAGAAGAGAGGAGAGATCTTCTCTCTCTTCTCTCTCTCTCTTAGCTCTCTAACAGAGAGAGAGAGAGAGAGCTAGAGAAGAGAGAGAAGAGAGGAGAGATTTTGTCTCTCTTCTCTCTTCTCTCTTCTCTCTCTCTCTCTATTAGAGAGCTAAGAGAGAGCCTCTCTCTCTTAGCTCTCTAATAGAGAGAGAGAGAGAAGAGAGAAGAGAGAAGAGAGACAAAATCTCTCCTCTCTTCTCTCTCTTCTCTAGCTCTCTCTCTCTCTCTCTGTTAGAGAGCTAAGAGAGAGAGAAGAGAGCTCTCTCAAAGAGAGAGAGAGAGAGAGAAGAGAGCTCTAATAGAGAGAGAGAGAGAAGAGAGAGAGAGAAGAGAGACACAGAGAGAGAGAGACTCTCTAATAATAGAGAGAGAGAGAGAGAGAGAGAGAGAGAGAGGCAGTGTGTGTGTGTGTGTGTGTGTGAGAGAACGAACTTTTATAGGTCAATATAGAAAAGGGTCTCGCTTTCGAACGTACTTGTTACAGATCAATATAGAAAAGGGTCTCTCTTTCGAACGTACTTGTTACAGGTCAATATTATTATAATATTATTATTATTACATTGATCTATAACACAAGTCAATATTATTATATTGACCTATAACATGTCAATATTATTATATTGGCCTATAAATAAGTCAATATTATTATATTGACCTATGACAAGTTTGCTTGTGTTCTCTCTCTCTCTCTCTCTCTCTCTCTTGTTCAGATGAGGTTTGTGTAGGCTAGCTATGGGTAGAGCTCTTTGGGAAACAAAATGCTCCATGTATTATCCCTCATCCATGTGGTTAGAGAAGTTGAGGACTCTACAGTAGGATTGAAGGAGGTTGAGGAAGAGGACATGGTGAGGGAAATTGAAGATGGTGGAGAGCTTTGTGAAGGAGATAGTCTTTTGGAAGAATAGCATGGTTATGGTGGGTTGGAAATCCCATGGCACCTTGGAGAGGATGGTATAAAAGGTGGAGGCAAAGATATCTTCGTCATTTTAGATGTTGTGTTATAGAAGATTAAGCTAAAGGCTTCTATGCCACAACTCAAGGATGTCATAGAGAGGGATTGGGGAGGGATGGCGAGGCCTGGAAGGTTGGTAGTGTCTTCCATTAGGATGTCAACCTTCTCCTCCATGTCAGCAAATGTGACCTATTCTTGCCTGCATGCTGGCTCTCAGCTTTGTAACCTACAATTCAACGGTTCTATCTTTTGCTTTGATGGCCCTTCTAAATTCCTTGTGCTACTTAGACATCTTATCTTAGTAACACGAGCTTTAGCCTTTGGTGTGCCAATATGTCTCAGCCCCTTATAGTGTAGTGGTAGCCTATGTGAGCTCCTCTTGAGTTTTTACCCTCGTTGCTTTGGCTCTCTCGACTTCTATGTGCATCACATCTAGCTCACGTTACAAGAATTTGATCCTAGAGTATCACTACAACAACACATCGGGGGCATAGCAGCATTTACTAGCAACATTTATTTTATCAGGAGGTCGGGGATTTCAATCGTTGCCCTGCATCAAAATATCACTGCTCAAAAGCACCTATAGTAACGAGATTTCACTATTGAGTAGTGAGTATAGCAGCAAAATTTCGTTGCTATATTGTTACTGTGCTAAGCAACAAAAATAATAGTGAATTTTTTTTGCTATTCTTGCTGTATAAAATTCCAGAGAGTTGTTGTGTGTTGACTTTGTGTTTTACATGTCACATATACATAGCAAATGATTATAGTTTTAAAAAAACATCCATCAAAACCTTTGGAGCCATGTTTCGAGAGAAAAAAAAAGATAGTTGAAAACTTTTGAGAAGGGAATCATTGTCAAGATCGTGAATCTATCCCATCTTGTAAAATGCATATGTGTTGCTTCATCAATGTCTATATCTAATGGAAGCTCAATGAAAAGATGGGGTTCCATATCAATATCACTATCATTATTCAATGAAGCATTGTCATGATTGATAGGTGACTCATCATCTTCTTTGGATTGATGTTCCTCATGCTCTTGATCGGCCTCCTTCAAAATGTTTTCTTTATCGTGTTCTTCCAATGAGCCCATTTGAGGCAGTACTTGCACCTCATCCAAGAGATTCAACCTCCACTCTTGATCTTGAAAGATATGTTTTGAACAAGGGGAAACTTATATAACATACCACCACTTTGGATCATTTCAATCGGCATGAAACACAACCTAATATCACAAAGCAAAGGTATTACACTTTTATTATACTACATCAAGATTTATCGTTGGGATTGATTAGGTTACTAACCTTTTGACAGTGTTGAGGTAGTACGAAGGTATCTCATCATTCCAAAACTTGGTGGAATCAATTTGAAAGAACCCATTTGGATGTTTCTTCACAGTTGCTTGAGCACCTCTATATATCACCTTGAACCATTTGACATCAAAGATGAATATACTAAATTCTCTAAAGCCAACCTCAATAATATCTTGAATAGTTCCACAATACTCAATATTTTCCTCTGTGACATTGGTATCATGTCTACTAGCTCGACTTTCTTGCTCAAAAGTTTCCATCACACCACAATCAAATGTGTGACATTGGTATCATGTCTACTAGCTCGACTTTCTTACTCAAAAGTTTCCATCACACCACAATCAAATGTGTTTCTATGTGAAAGTTCCTTCCCTCTGACCATATTGCATTATATAGTTTGTACTAACATTAAACAAAATCATGACATTTAGTATAGTGCATTAAACAAGGTATATAACGATCGACGCATGAGAAAGAGATGAAGAATGTACTACACGAAGCCATTCTATATTGATCACAGTTGGTAGAGGTTCTAAGCCGACAGGAATGGTAAGCATCTATTTGCTCTTCTGAAAGCTCTTATCTCATCCTTTTGTCTATTGATTGCATCCTTGTATCTCCCAATCCAGTTCTCCATGATGGGACTATTTAGAATGCAGAATGTATTCAACTTTTGGCATAATGCTTCATCTAGTCTTTGTTGCCTTCCTTATCCTTGTGGCACATTAGTGATTAGTTGGTCATCCTCCTCACTGCTCCACAATCGTGGCATGGAAGGATCTGTCCGAGAGATATGTTTTGAGATATACAAAAGAGACTCTTACATGAACCATCCTTTGCCATGCTTGCTTCTGGCCTTGCACTTTGTCTCACAAAGTCCTTTAAGGTTTTCATGAATCTTTCAAGGAAAAACATCCATCAAACATGAACAACACCACAAAGTTCCATTTCATCAACCAAATGCACCACAAGATGAAATTGGCTAGTGAGAATTGTTCTAGGAAAGTTGTCCTCGATCATACACAATGCCTCAATATCATTGAGACAACCCATCTCAATGGATGTAGGATCCATCTCCTATAAGGATATGTACCTACATACATAGAAATCATGTGTACTATTTATTATGCATAACTTGTGAGCGTATGAGAATACCAAATATGCAATATAGCTTAGCTAATGAATTGAAGAGAAGATTCATACCTCACCAACCTTCCCATTTTGTAAATAGCCTCTCTCACCTTCTTGTCTCCATGACCAACCATAGCAATTGGGAGAATAAACTATGCATAGAAAAAAATGGAAGTTAGTATATGAGCTACAAATTATGTACCATAAAGAGAAAATGAATAAGCGAATATTTATATACCTGTAATATCTTGTACCATAAAGAGAAAATGAATAAGCGAATATTTATATACCTGTAATATCTTGTGCCAACAATCATGTGTCTTGAGACTATATAATTTTACCTCTCCTTTCTTTTTGGTCTTTGTGAAGGCACCCTTCAATGAATGCATTACTCCCATTGGGGTATAAAAAGAGGCAATCACACTTTTCACCTTATTGTGCTCCTTCTTGGTTAATACCCATAGTGCCTTTGTTAGGACCATGCTACCACTCTCACTTTCAATTAGCCATGCACTTTGAAGGCATCCAATGTTTTGTAAGTCATCCCTTGCACCCTTTGTATCTCTTTTACCAATTAAATGGTCCTAAATATTTCTTGCCACATTCTTGAAGATGTGCATGGGATCTAAGAGATGATTGATATTCATGTCACACCAATATGGAAATTGAAAGAAGATTGAGTGTCTAGACATCCCATTTGGTGGTGGGTTGTGGGTTGGGGGTGCTTCTCCATGCCTCAAACCAATATCTACCTCTCATCACAAGTGTTAAGACATCATGTCGTACGTACTTAGGATGTGAAGGAGGGAGAAATCGATGATGTTTGTCATACACCACCTTCTTAAGTGTAAAGGGTCTTTTCGAAACACACAAACCAGACATGCATGATGTCCAGATGTTGCCAAACCTATTTTAAAATTGAGATGATTGAGAGGTAGAGATATAAACTTAAAGTTTAAATTTTAAAGCTTAAAGTTATCTAGTTCAAGTATTTACCTGAGCACTCCGAAAACACTTGCGCTATCCAAAACTAATAGACAGAAAATTGCCTAGGGTTAGCAATTACAATAGCGTTTTTTCGCTACTCAGCAACAAAATATCATTGCCTATAGCAGAGATATTTTGCTACTGGGCAGTGACCTGGAAACCGGGACTCCCACATAAATTACTGCTACGGGACGGGAGTCTTTTCTTTCTACCTACTTTGACTCCTTACACATGCGAAGAGGATGCCCAACCCTTCCCCTTTCTTTCCTTTCTTTCTCCCTTGCCCTAACCCTAGCTCTATACATACAGTTCTAATATAGAGCTTTGATGGAGAGCTCTCCATCAAGCTATCTATTAAGCATTCTATGCATGGAGATAGGGTTAGGGCAACATAAACCAATTTCTTTCAATCACTCATACATTAGTAATAGGGTTTAGGGTACTCACCTCTTTTTTCTCTTCTTCTCCTTGATTGCTAATATGTTAGATTGAACTAACTTTTTGATTTATTATGTTTCTTTTTTGTAGATTTATTCAAGTGAACAACTAACAAGGGTTTAGGTAAATCCTCTCATACGGCTTCACAAAGAAGAGGTAAGCCCTCTTTTTCCATTCTTTGTTTATGATTTTCTCTTTGTGTTATTGTACCCTTGGGTGCTCGGATTAGGGTTAGGTCAAGTTATGCATAGGCCTTTTGCTTAGGCATAAACATAGGCTGGCTTATACAAAAGCCTATGCTTAAGGCTTGTGTATAAGGCTCATGCATTAGCCTATGCTTAAGGCTTATGCTTAAGCCTTAAGCCCTATGCATAAGGCTTATGCATAAGCCTATGCTTAAGGCCTATACACACTCAACATCAAGGATATGTCTTGTGTCTAAGGAGGGATAATAGCCAATGGCCTTCCACAATTACTGTAATTAATGCATGCTCTCCCCAAAGAATGTTGAGATCTACCATTATAGAATCATTGCATGTATCTTGGTCCATGACGAGACATTCTTCTTTCACAATTACAGTAACTATTTCATGCTCTTCGTAAAGAATGTTCAAATTTACCATTATAGAATCATCACATGTATCTTGGTCCATGATGAGACATTCTTCTTTCACAAGTCTCCACCTCCTATAGACAAATAGTATACGTAATGTTTGTTGAGTAATAAAGTATCTATTTATCATATAATAAAAAATGTAAAAAGTATACTTACTATACTTACTAAAAAATAGAGGTTAAAATCACACTAACCAAGTTATTACTAGAATGTAACATAAGATTTTAAAACTCAAAAATTAACTATGTCCTCTTGATAGGTTCTCTTTGTATCTCATTGCTTACCTAAGAGATGTTTCATCTTTAAAAAAAACTATGTCCTCTTGATAGGTTCTCTTTGTATCCCATTGCTTACCTAAGAGAAGTTTCATCTAGTCTTTTCAGTCGGAATTTTGCAACTTTATGTAATCTTAGATCTCTTCAAATCTTTCACAAGTTGAAAATAAGTAAACAAAAAAAACAAAAGGGAAAAAACTTAGGTGAATGTCTTTCAGCCTCTATTTGGTTTCATTAAAGCTTGCACATCATTTACAAGCTTTACCTTACAAGCTACAATCACATCCATAGTAGGTTGTGGATATTTGAGACTTGATATTTATGGGAGTGACATGGGCTACAAGGAACCATACTTAGTATTCTTTGATGGAAAAATGTATAAGGAGGAATCATAGAAAAAGATACCTTGTGATATTGTTCGCCTATTTGTGAACACTTAAGCTTACAAGATAGAGAGAAGAATGCAAGGGTCTTATCGGCTTGCATCTCTAGCCACTCTTAATAGAGCAAATCTCTCTTGTGGAGAGCTAGGATCCTAAACCTTGCCTCCCTTGTCACCCACAAGGGAGCTTAGAAAATAGGTGGGAAGCAAAGAGAGAGAGAGCTATGGAAAGCTCATTATCTACTTTGATTGATGCCACAGTGAGTGAGAGCATGGGAGAGAAGGAGAGAGTGAGAAGAGAACTGGCATTGACACACCATCACTCACCCACACAATCCTTAAGATGCATGCAACAAAGAAGAGAAAGGATACAAGTAAACTTCAATCACAAGAGCAAGAAACTTAAACTCAATTATGAGAATGGGATTATGTGTTTTCTCATTACTCAAAATGTATTATATACAAGACTCATATTGTAATGAAGTGATTTGGTATGCACATGCACATGGAGCCTAGGCACTTGGGCTTAGGGTCATTTACATGTGTACTTTTTGGACCTTGGGCTATATTAGGCATACGGCTCATGGGCATTGTACTCTTTTTGTGATAGCTCTATTATGATTTGCCATCTTGTCTTCTTGGAGCTTATGACCAAGCTTTCATGGTGAGCTTCTCCCCGGTATGAGATCTAGGAAGGTGACCTACACCCTTGTTGTCTACTCCATGTAATGAGTGGGCCTCTTTTTTGCATTGGTATCAGAGCTCTTGGCTTAGATCTTTGGTTAGGGAGTGATTAGATGATAATCATTTTTAGATTATTCTATCCGATTTTCACAATGTATTTTCTTGATCTCATGATTAGTGATAATCATTTTTAGATTATTGTTAATCTAGTTTTTCACACTGCATTTTTTTAAATCATGATCATTCTTAGATTAGGAATTTCCATAGTTTTCAAAATTAATTTTCTTGCATTTCTTGATGCTCTTGAAAATCTTCTTTCTTAAATTTTGGAGAATTTTTGCATAAATTAGAGTCTATTTTCATTAAATCTTCACACAAATCCTAGTTTCCTACTATTATTTGCAAGATCATTTGATTTCTTTGCATTTTTTTGGGAGATTCTTGGTTGTTGTGCAATTTTTGGTGAAATATTCATCAAGAAAAGTGCTGTTATCAAAGATATTGGAAGCAGACTACAAATGTTGTAGATTTTGGTTTAGTTTTCAACAACAATTAAAAAATTAAAGATCTATTGCAAAGTTATTAGAGTTTTCTTGAAGATTTGAGTGCAGAATTTAACATTAATGCAAAGTTATTGTTCAAACTATAGTTTTATTCAAATTATAGTTCTATGGAGATTATTATAGAGCCACTGTCAAGATTTATAGTTTTGTTTCAAATTTGAACAAGTTTATGCTACAGAATTGTAAAGGTTTCAAAGAAGAATACAGATTGGAGCAAATATTATGTACCTTTTGAAGTTTTGAAGAATCCTAGTGCAAATTTGTAAAGTTTACAAAGATTTTTTTTATTTTTATTTTTTGTGCGAGAAACACTTGTTTATATCCACTACTCACACACCCAACTCCAGCCTACAAGGACGCATAACACTGTAGAGAGCATGGATCGAACTTGCACAATTGGCTGGGAATTCATCCGCTTTAACCACTCCACTATGACTGCAAGTTTACAAAGATTTCAAACAACACCATCAACATTAAAGGATTTCTGCAATTTCAAGAAAAACTTGGTCTCAACTTCAACATTCTTGGCCAAGATCAACATAGAAAAAAATATCTCAACAACAAAACCAGGAAAGTCATTAAGCTTTAGCTCTATTGCTATTTTGCAAGAATTTTCAAGGCTATTGATCAATAAGATTCATCTATCATACTAAAAATGCAACATGCATATTGACATGGTGAAAGATTGGGCTTTGGTGGACACGTGCTAAAGCTGTAATACATGCAAAATGTTGTAAATCTAGAACAATCCCTCTTAGATTTGAACTGAGACCAATGGTTAGGCCAATGTGGTTCCATTACACCAACGGATTCTGGTTTTCTATGCAAAATGTAATGTTCAAGTGTAGCATGCAAAGCAGAGTGAAAGTGACAACAAGAGGTCGAGTTATACAGGCTACTAGCCATTAAAGGACACAGATGGCATGAAGGCCATTGGGTTAGACGTAGATTGAATTTCTTACAAAGAAAGACCAATTAGAAGCACCACATTCCTATATAATACTAGGTTTCAAGCTCACGTGGTTAAAGTCATACACACTGCAACTCATGGGGAAGGAGAATTTGCATAGAGTAGCAAGAAGAACTCAACTTTTATCTCTTGAAGCCAAACAAGGCAATGTTGTAAGTGATGGAGAACACTATTGTGTAACGATGATAAGAAGGGTGGGCAAGATCAATAATTGTAGCATACAAGCAACTTTCGACAATGCAATAAGGAACATCAAATTGCAATCAGAATTGTACTAACAGGACACAACAAATCAAGGATCAATGCTACATCTGGAGTCACTTACCATAGTACAAGTCATAAGGTAATAGATCTACCAAGTCTAGATAGTAGCACAAGAAGATTGCTAGACTGTAAGATCAATAATTGTAGTATACAAGCAGCTTTTGATAGTGCAACAAGGAACATCAAATTGCACTCAGAAGTGTACTGACAGGACACAACAAATCAAGGATCAATGCTACATCTGGAGTCACTTACCATAGCACAAGTCATAAGGTAACAGGTCTACCAAGTAAGCCTAGACAGTAGTACGAGAAGATTGCTAGACTGTAAAATCATGGCAAGCTGAAGGCCCTACCCACAGGTTGATGCCACTGATACATACAAGGCTTATAGCTTGTTAAAGAAGAACACTATTGTGTCTTGAAAATAGCCATCATGGGCTATTCTTTCAGGGTTTATTCAATAGCATAAGGCTAAAAGGTGCAAGGTCTATAACTGCATAGGGCTAATGAACATATGCTGTAACCAAACAAATCTCTTCAGCATTTGTTGTGAGCGGTGCAACAAAAGCATCACAGGTAGCAGGCACATCGTTTTGCCTCCCACAAGCTTTGTTTTACCCCACATGCTTGCAAAGTTTGGAGCATGTTTGGGTACGATGGTATGGGAAGCACGGGATTTTCCATGGCCTCTCAAGCACCAAGAGACTTGAAAAATCATCACTGGGGACTAATTACTAATCCAAACATGCACCGATGGGGACCAAACTTTACGAGCATGTGGGGGAAGGCCCCCCCTAGATGCTCAAAAATTTTGGTCACCATCGGAGCATGTTTGGATGTACGATGGCATGGTGAAGAGTAGGATTTTCCATGGCCTCTCAAGTACCAAGAGACTTGAAAAATCCGCACTGGGCACTAGTTGCTAATCCAAACATGTTCTGATGGTGACCAAACTTTGCAAGCATGTGGGGGGACCATCGAAGCATGTTTGGGATTTTCCATGGCCTCTCAAGTACTAAGAGACTTGAAAAATCATCACTGGGGAATAATTGCTAATCCCAACATGCACCAATGGTGGGGACCAAACTTTGCGAGCATGTGGTGGTGGGTCCCTCCACATGCTCGCAAAAATTGGTCACCATCGAAGCATGATTGGGTATGATGGCATGGGGAAGAGTACGATTTTCAATGCTCCAATGGTGCTTAGGAAAATATTTAAGGTGTTTTGAAAGAAAAAATAAGCATTGGTTAAAGAAAAAACAAAAAGTACCCAATGACCTACTTGAATTTCACATGATGAACATGAAAACAATATGTTTTTAACTTGGGAATTAGCATTATATTTCAACTACTACCCTGTGGTGGTGACCATTTTCTTAAAAGAGAAAATCTGAAACTTTATAAATTGTACTTTATGCAAAAGTATGTAAAACTAAAAAAAGATAATTTGGTAAACAATGTATCAACTAACTAAGAAAATGAAATAACTTATGGGGGGTTGTGCTACACGGAATGAGCCTCTTGTAAGTCACCCAAATGTGTAATGTTGGACAATCGGGCATCGTGAAGGTGAAGAGTTAGGTCGACAATAGTTATGGAATAAAGGTAACGAATGCTTCCAGCTATGATGGGTAGATTTTGGTGCTACTACACGAACATGAGAAGGAGCACCATGGTGGCCAGAAGAATAGAGGGAGAAGAGTGGGCTTCTAGGAGGAGTAGGTAACGGAGGTGGAGAGGAGAAAGGGCGGGATTGTATTTTAGTTCTAAATACAAAAAAAACAAGAGAGAAGGAAGGGGGGAGTTGAGTAGGTAATGGAGGTGAGGTGAGTAGGTAATGGAGGTGAGTACGTAATGGAGGTGGAGAGGAGAAGTGGTGGGATTGTATTTTAGTTCTAAACATAGGAAAAACAAGAGAGAAGGAAGGGAGGAGGTGAGTAGGAGGAGTGGGGCAAGTCTTCCTCATCCTCTTCTTCCCGCAAAAGTGATGACAAGCCCTTGCACTTGGTTGAGGCTCATCGTTGTATCCCACAACGAGATCGCTAGAGGCGATCACCTTGCCGTGCAGATCTACAGCTGGGCATAAGCATCACAAACTATTCACAATAACAAACCAAGTGGTATGCATAGGTTATACCTCTTGATGAAAGATTTTTAGCCAGCTGAGACGTGTCCAGAGCTAATGGACATACTCTTTTTGCAAGAAAAGCCACCTTACGAGTGAAAAAACATAGGACCTGGTACTTAAAAAGAAAGAAGAGGTAGAAGAATCTTTCATATTTCTAAGCGCATAACAAACATGGGGAAGGCTAGTCGACACCACACAGAAGGCAGTGGGGCTAGGGTTGGGCATGTTGGAGCTATATATAGCTAGCCCTAACTCACTCTAGGTCTTGCCTATATATATGTGACTTGTGAGTGACTAATATGATTCATTCTTGTGAAGTGTATGTGGTGTCTCTTATCTCGTCTCTCTTGTCTCAACATGGTATCAGAGCGATTCTAATCATAAGGGAAGCATCTACGTCTTCTTGTTCAATCTATGATTATGATTTCATGTCTTACAAGATTGATCTTTAGTAACAGTTTTGTGTAGGGTTGATTGGTTCTTTGATTATATGTTGCCTACATGATTTTATAGCTCCACTTGTTGATTGGTTCTTTGATTATATGTTGCCTACATGATTTTATAGCTCCACTTATTGTAATTAGAATTTTTTCTTAATCGCATCCTTAAAATCAAAACAGTGTGTAGATGGTACAGTGCTGGAGAATCTTATCAAAACAATTTGTCAATCGGAGTTATGTCAAAAGTTAGGACAGTTCAGGCAAACTGCATCTAAAACAGTAAAACAGGTTCTTTGTGAGAGCAAATAGGTAGTTGTCTCTGAGTCGTAAGTAGGATTTGATCGTCAGAGCTTTCTATGAAAGCTTCAGAACGGATGCTTGCTGTACAAGCTACAATTAGATACAAAACTTGCTGTGCAAGTTGCATCATAACGCGGTGCTTTTTCTTATTATTATTTTTGTCTTTTATGGACCTCTAAGTTTGCTTGCGTGCATGATACACGGGTCTCCAACTTTAGAGTTCTAATTTTGGTTCACGCTCTATTCTTTACATGATCACTTTATGCTCGTCGTCTGGTGCATGCCTATTTTTGGCTACGTTTCTCATATCTCGTACATGGTCTGCAAGTTTTGCGATCTTATCTTGTACGTGTTCTCACAACCCGACATGGCAAACACCATACTTGTTAATAGATTTCCTTCTAGGCAGCATTCTATTCCTCTTTTCCAAGGCCAAGGATTTCTTGGTTGGAAATACAAGATGCTATTAATTTTGGAAGTAGACGAATTGGCAGATATTATTCTTGGTATTCTTGCATGCCCTCCTCAACCTATTGATCCACTTCAGAATGATGTTATTATTACCAAAGGTCCTATTTTTAAACAGTGGAAAATTGGTCATGCACACTAGATTCGTCGGTCGTGATAAGGCTGCTTGTTGTCGGTATATACTTTCTGCCCTTAACGATTCACTCATGCTAGATGTTTATCCGTTATCCACGTCATATGCTATATGAGACTATCTTATCACTATGTTTGAAAAGAAAACTGTTACAGAGATTCTGTATCTCCGTAATCTTTTGGGCAAGCTACAATTCAAGGCAGGTACATCCATGTCTAGTCACATTGAATCATTCAAAGGTATTATGAATCAACTTTCTGCTCTGCAGGGGATCCTATTCCTCGAACTCAATTGGTTACACACCTTGATACAATGAAGGATCCTTTGTATGATAATATTGTCACTATATTATCTAACAAGGATGGAATTGACTTTGAGCATACATGCATTTCTTTGATTGAATATTCTCAACATCATGATCGTTAGACGTCGGTAACTCATGAAACGGTCATGATTGCCCAAGAGTACACAGAATCAGAGACAGCCTTTGCTGTCCAGAGACGTCCATTTCAGCAACGCCCTTTTTCCTCCTCCCAATTTACATCTCATGGCTTCCAAAGAGGAGGTAATTCTTCTCGTTTGAGATTTCCTCTCAAAAGCATTGTTCTTATTGTGACAAAACTGGTCACTTGGTATCTGAATGTTGGGCGCATGAGAGTAAGATGAAGAACATGGTATTACAAATAAGCAACCTCATTTATCAAGGGGTTCTTCCTCTTCTGCAACCTGTGAGTGGGAGCACAAGGCATTCATCGAGTCGATGCTTCAAGAGGCATTATGATGAAGCTCAAAATCAAGCTTATGCTACTCAACAAAATCCTCATGACAATGTTCATCAAGAGGCTAATTTGGTTCATTATAATGTCTCTCCAAAAAAGGTACTACATGTTCGTGATGGTTCTCTCTTTATTATTGATTCTGGTGCTACTGGCAACATGACATATCAATTGCAATGGATACAAAATTATCATCCAATTACTATCAACAAAGAAAGTGGTTTATCTTGCTGATAATACAACTTGCTGCCAAGTAATGGGTATTGGCAACTTGTATTTGGGAACTTCTTCCTCAACCAAAATACTGTGAGGAGTTTTATATGTTTCTGATTTACAAAGAGACTTACTTTCTGTTGCGCGGCTTGTGGATCTTGATCTATTTGTTGGATTTGATAATACAAAGTGTCACATCGAAAAGGATGGCACTACTATTGCGGTTGCTCCTTGACATGGTAATCTCTTTGAACTTTCATTGAACGAGGATGTTGCAAATGTTGTTACATCTCTAGGAGATCTGGATTGTAAGCTATGGTATCATCGGTTTGCTCACTCAAATTTCTCAAAGCTTCTTGATATTCATCGTCATGATCTTGTGAGAGGTATGGACCTCAAATCTCACTCGCATATGAGTATATGTGAATATTGTACTCTAGGCAAACATCATCGTAAGCCATTTCCAATGTCTACAAATATTCATTCAAATTATCTTGTGGATCTCATTCATACTGATATTTGTGGATCCTTTCCTCCATCCAAGTCTTGCTACCGTTACTTCATTACTTTCAGAAGCATTGGACACATTTAAGAGGTACCAAATATCTCTGGATGGAGAATCACACTGGTTGAAGAGTCAAAATTCTTCAAAGTGATAATGGTGGTGAATATATTTTCAACTTATTTCATAATCATTGCAGATTCAACCACAGCATCCACCATGAGTATACCATTCCACATTCTCCCCAATAGAATGGAGTTGCAGAGAGCGAAAGAATCGTACAATTTTGAATGCAATCAGATGCATGCTTATTCATTCTGGATTATCTCGCTCTTTTTGGGCAGAAGTAGTATTGACAGCTGTTTTTGTTCAAAATCATCTTCCAACTACTGCACCTTATGGTAAGATTCCAATCACAGCTTGGATAGTCCAAACTCCTTCTGTTGCACATTTCAAAGTCTTTGGGTGTATTGCTTATATTCATGTCCCAAAAGAGACACGACACAAGCTAGAACCTTCAGGTTTGAAGGTTATTTTTATTGGTTATTCTGACAAGTCAAAGAGTTACAAGTCAAAGAGTTATTCTGACAAGTCAAAGAGTTACAAGTTTTACGATCCAAGTTCTCAAAAGGTAATTGTTAGTTGAGATGCTATATCCAATGAGCAATTGATGGGAGGTTCGTGGTCCATAGATGATACTGATGATACAAAAACATTACTCACTTCTTTTCCTTTTCTACTTTTGGACAATGATTTGCATGATGACAACGCTCTTTTGATGAATATTGGAGACAAGTCTATTGATGTTTATTCTATGGTTTCAAAGGAGACTGCTACAAATCTTGATATCTATGTTGATCTTCCTATTGAACTTGAGCATGGTGCAAATCATGTATGTGATGATGATCTTGAAACCTTTAATCATGTATTGGCTATTTGTGAAGATCCTTCAAGTTATGCAGAAGCTATGTCCTCTCCACACAAAAGGAAGAATGGAAGGAAGCCATGGAAGCTGAATCTGAGTCTTTGATCTCTCCAAAGATACATGGGTTCTTACCAATCTACCTTCTTCTGATCGTACTCCTATCAAATGTAAGTGAGTTTACAAGACTAAAAAAAAGGCAAATGGATCCTTTGATAAATTCAAAGCTCGTTTAGTTGCAAAAGTATACTAAAAAATTGCAAGGATTGACTATCATGACACTTTTTCACCCGTAGTTCGTAGTACAAGCATTCGAGTAGTACTACTAGCTTTTGCAACTCAGTTTAATTTGAAAATACATCAAATGGATGTTAAGATGGCTTTTCTTAATGGATACTTAAAGAAGGAAATATATATGGAGCAACCTGAAGGATTTACAATTCTTGGAAAGGAACATCTTGTATGCCAACTCCACCGTGCTTTGTATGGACTAAAACAAGCTTCACGATCATGGTACATCAAGATTGATCAATTTCTCACATCTCAGGGGTTTGTTTCTTGCTTCTCTGATCCAAATCTTTATATCAAGCACAATGTGGATAACCATTTTGTGATATTGGCCCTTTATGTTGATGACACTATACTTGTGTCTAATAATCTATCTTTCATGCAACAAGTAAAAAAGGTTTTATCCTCAACCTTTGATATGGTGGATCTTGGCGACATCCATTCATGCCTTGGTATTCAAGTTCAAAGGTATCGTCTCACAATGGTATTTTTCTTCTTCGTCAAACAAAGTTTATCCAAGATATTGTTTAAAAGTTTGGATTGGCTACTGCACATTTGGCAAACACTCCTTGTCTTGCAAGCTCTACTAGGAGTACTTCTACAAATACTGAGGCCGAATCATTAGCTTTAAATCAACCCTATGCTAATCTTGTTGGTTGTCTTCAATTTGTGGGGATGAGCACTCGTCTTGATATTTTGTTTGTAGCAAATCTGTTAGGACAATACTTGTTCTCTCCATCTACAAGACATTGGTCTCAAGCTAAATGTGTTTTGAAGTACTTGAAGGGCACTGCAGATTTCGAACTTGTTTACAAGAAGACATATCTTCATCAACTTCGCTTAATCTTTTGGGTTATTCAGATGCTGATTGAGCAAGCTCTAACTTGTCCATGCAATCCACGAGTGGTAATTGGTTCTTTATCAATGGCTGTTTGGTATCTTGGGCTAGCAAGAAACAACGCTGTATTGCAGCTTCTACTATAGAGTCTGAATATGTAGCTGCATCTTTAGTAGCTCGTAAATTGGTTTGGCTTCGACAATTGCTTGTTGATATTAGTCATTTTCCTTCCTCAAGCACTCCTCTTAGATGTGACAACCAAAGTGCTATTAGTCTAGCCAAGGACTATACATGCAACATAGCAAGTCCAAGCATATTACAGTTCATTATCACTATGTTCAACATGAAGTAAGGAAAGGAGCAATAATGGTAGAACATTGTCCAACTGATCAAATGATTGCAAACATTCTCACCAAAGGACTCCATGAAGCTTGGTTTACACTTTTTGGGTCCCCACAACCCCATAAACATAACTAACTGTCGCATCAGGAACCACTACATCCATGAGATCCCGAAATTGTGGGGACCCCAAAAATTATTATTTTTTAATTTTCTCATATATGTAATTTATTGATGATGAAAAACTCCATGTTAGTATATTTGTATATCAAAAATATCATTTTCTACTTAGAAAAATAGATATTGAGTTAAACCTCCAACAGCAAAGTTTTAACAATCTCTCTCTCTCTCTCTCTCTCTCTCTCTCTCTCTCTCTCTCTCTCTCTCTCTCTCCCCCTCTGAGGATCTCTTTGCTTTAGCTTTTTCCTCTGCTTAGCTATGGATCCTTTGCAAGCTGTGTGTATAGCCCCTTGTGAAGCTAGAAAACGGAAGGTTGATTTACACATTCGTATTCCTGAAGAGTATGGTAGCTCTAAAAAAACCTATCCTACTGATGCACAATCTATCCAAGCTCGTAGGATAGCCAAGGAGAAAAATGTAGATCTTTGGGTTGATGGGCATCTCTATCCAAATGACCCTCCATTAAGAGCAAACCCTCCTTTCTGCAATTTGTCATCTTTTATGCAATTTGTTGGTGAAGGAGAGCTTGGCTTGTTAGGATACTACAAAAGATCGACTACAAGTGGAGCTTGGCAAACCCATATTCTCCAATCTCAATTGCAAGTATCACAATTCAGCCTTTTACAATGTCAAGAAGGACTTAAAACATCATCAGCAGATAAAATGAAAGAGATCCTCGCAGAGAATGTGGAGAAGAATGCAAAGATTCAAAGGCTAGAGGAACTTATTAAATGACTCAAAGCAATGCCAAATGGTGCTCATGAACGCAAAAAGACATTAGCTGGTATAGAATCTCTTGTGTTTAAAGGTGGAGCACAGAAGAAAAGGATTCGTAGTACAACAAAGTAAGTAACATAAACTTTCATTATGCACTCAGTGATTTAAACAAAATAGTCATGATTTGTGTTCTGCCACCAGGAATTTTCTGTAAAAAATAGAGGTGTGTGGTTCTAACGAAGAGGGATGGAAGGATTTGGTCAAAGCCATTCTGAATATACCAAGGATATTCTCTCAATTATTACTAACCCTCATCATCCTAAAATATGCCAAGCTGTTGTCAGCAATGTGGTGAGCAAGATTACCACCTCCATCGATTCTTCATTAATTCAACATGCTTATGATGCAGCTGGAATCAGCATGAAAGGGTACCAAGCAATCCGTCTGGTTGTAAAAGATGCATTTCTAAGACAAGGAATCACTGCTGGCACTTTATTTCCTACACTCAAGGTGATTCACAATGTCAAGCGTATCAATAATGATGATGTGCAGCGAGCTATAGGATAGTTTTATCTCGTTGAGGGCATACTAAAATTAGACACAGGGTTGAGCCAGAAAGAAAATCAAGATAACAAGTATAAAATTTCACTATGATGTTTACAACAATAACATCTTTGTTCATATTGAGAGACTACAACAAGCTATGGTGAAGTTAGCTATTGGATAGAATTTTGGCGGCTAAAAACATGTTTCGGGCGCATTTGGACCTCCGTTTTTCAGTTTGCAGACATTCACAATAGGCACTCCGATTAAGTTTTGATTCTCTGCATAACTCTGTTTTCTAGAACTACAAGAAGGGCAATTGGTTGTGCAAACATTGTGTACGGAAAAGAGGTCTTAAAGTTGTCCCATTGGGTGTATGTATACAAGTTGAGGTCACTCGTTGTGATAGTTTGGTGCAGTATAGTACAGCTATAGAGAATACAATAGTGTAAGATTCCTCCCCCACCCCCTTTTTGATGTCTAGTATCTTTCCCTGTAATCGATCCCTCTTCAGAAATATAAAGACCTTGTTTCTATCTGTTTTAGCCTAGAGAGAGAATATTCAGATTTTGAATATTTTTGGATAGAAAAATATCTCTTCTAATTTAGATGAGTTCCCTTGAAATAGAAATTCAAAAAGAATTTTCCAATGTGCAATTGGAATTAATTGAAAATAGCTATAAAGAACCTTAGCCTAAGGGTCTAGATTTTCAGAAATCTTTAGACTATGGTCCAATTAAGGTTCCTATGGACCAATAGCATCAATCCATGTGTAGGAAGGAGATAAATCCAACTTGTAAAAAGAAAATACCCAAAAATGAGTAAATGCTCACATGAGGTGAAGAGTTGAAAATGTACAAGGTTTATTAGTAAAAAAACTATGAGCAATATTAAAAGTATGACATATGTAAGGAAGGGGAGTTCTTTAAAGGAGGTGCATATTTCACATAAGATGAAGAGTTGAAAATGTACAAGGTTTATTAGTAAAAAATTATGAGCAATATTAAAAGTATGACATATGTAAGGAAGAGGAGTTCTTTAAAGGAGGTGCATATTTCACATAAGATGAAGAGTTGAAAATGTACAAGGTTTATTAATAAAAAATTATGAGCAATATTAAAAGTATGACATATGTAAGGAAGGGGAGTTCTTTAAAGGAGGTGCATATTTCACATAAGATGAAGAGTTGAAAATGTACAAGGTTTATTAGTAAAAAAACTATGAGCAATATTAAAAATATGACACATGTAAGGAAGGGGAGTTCTTTAAAGGAGGTGCATATTTCACATGCTTGAATGAGTTTTAAACTCATAAAAATTGAGATATTTCATCTCTCCTCTCTCCTCATTCAAGTCTAGTTCCAAAAAGTTAGCTTAACTGACCTAAAAATGGTCAAATATTGACCAAACTGATTTAGAAAATTCTAGAATCAGTTTGTTTGGTTAGGAGCTCAATTTTTCCTATAAATAGAAGCCTCACCCTTGTTGAAAAATATATAGTGTTTATGCATCGTTACTCTACTCCACCTAAGCTAAGAACTGTGAATTCATTTAATAATTCACTAGTTTTTGGAGCTTCCCTCTTTCTTCAATCCCCATTAGTGGCTCCATCAACATACTTAACCAATTGATTGGTTGGGGGCCTCTACCGTGAACAAAGAATCAAGCAAGTTGTAAGGTAATTAGTGAATATTCATCTTTCTATAATTTCTCAATGTTTCTCTCTTCTCAACCCCTCTCAAGCTTGAGAAGTTTAATTGGTATGGTTTTTTTTAAAATGCTATTGAAGTTTGAATAGTAGTGAAGAGTTACATAATTTAATAAATGCTATTGAAGTTAATTTTCATTTATGTTTAAATTCTAATGATTCTTATGTAAATTCTCTCTCTCACTCAAGAAATGGTCATACTCATGACCCATTCTCAATCCAAATCAAGCTTTTCATAAAGCTTTTCCTTAACCCAAGATAAAGTTATGCTTGAGGCCAAATTAATGGCTTTTTCTTATGCTTTTAGTTTATGTATATTGATGATTCAATCCATTATGGATTAAGGATCCAATTAGAGAATCATTTTAATTATTTCCTTAATGATAAGCTTTATCCCTTAGAAAAATTGAGATTTATCAGTCATAGCAGCGGAGCTATGGCAAAATTTTTATAAAAATTATGCATAAAAAAATTTTCATTCAAAGCATAAAAAGAGGACTTCCTACCATATTCTAGGAATCATCATCCTAGATTAATTGAAAGAATTTCATTATAATCATGGAGAAATTGAATTTTAATATTATGCATAAAGGATAAATTTTTATATCAAAAGTGTTATTTTTACCATTTTTATTTTCATGCATAGAAGTATGCATAATGGATAAATTGAGGTATTCCCATCATATTGGAATCCAATTAATTAAATGAAGAAAGTGTAATTCCTTGTGCAAAGGAATTAATGGAGATTTTTATTTAAATTTTAAGATAAAAATTTAATTAAGTTTATCTTTTTGCATAGATAAGTTAAAATAATAAAAGAGGAATTCTTACTATATTGGAATTCAAATGTTTAGATGAGAAAAGTGGAATTTTTAGCTTAAAGGAATTAATGGTTATTTTTATGTAATTTTTAAGAAGAATTTTAATAGATTTAATTTAGGGAAAATAGGAATTCCCATGATAATTGGATTGCACTCATTGACATGAGAAAAAGAAGAATTTTAAGTTTATTCAAAAAAATAGGTATTGATATTTTAGTTAAAAGATGAATTTCCATGATAATTGAGAAAAGATGGATTTGAATTAAATTCTAATGTCAAAAGATTAATTTCCATCATAATTCTACCTAATGAATTAAGGTTGAGAATTTATGTGGGAAAAAGAAAATCTTGGATAATTGAATTGAAAAAATCATTAAATGGATATTTACCCAAAAACTAGATGTTTAGTTGAAAGAAATCCTGGTAGAACTAAACTGAATGAACTTAGTTAGACTACGTGAGGTCGGACAGTAAACCTAATTGTCCTTCTCTCGAACTAAATCAGACAAAAACTTCGTGACCAATTCTAGTTACTAAATCCAAAGAATAGACTACCAGAACTAATCTAGTTTTTCCCTGACCAATCCAATAATCTAGTTGGATAAATGGATAAAATGACGGGTAGATTACCCTCATGAGAGATCAAGGATCCTCATTATTGAAACTGGGAATTATTGGGAAAAAAGGTCTTTGGAACCGATCTCAAACTAGAATCTCACTTGCATTGGAAACTCTGTTTTTTATTCAAAGGACTGTTTTACGCCAGAATGTTGGGGAGGAAGGAATTGGCTTATATTTTTCTTAAGGAGTTTCGTTGGAACAGCTGGCGGAGAGTCGTCAAGGGCTGTTGCCTATGGCAAAGCCTGGTAAATCTTGACCAGCCTCGGTACGGTTAAAATGGTTGTGTGGGAGGGAGTTTTGAGGGTACTTTGCATTGAGGCTAGAGGCTAAGCTGGCACTCTCGTGGGGTCGCCCTGATTTTAGTGAGAGGGACCCTGATTGGACTGATACGAAGGAGTCGGTCTCTGAACGCTTGGACCTTGGCTTCCTTGGCCCATAGAAGGAGTTGGCAATCCTTGAGTTGGTGCCCAAACCCTTGGTAACCGAAACGCCTATTTTCACTTCAAAGCTCTTCCCTCTGCATTCTAGAAAGAGCCAGGATTCCTGAAAAAGAGCTTCGAGGAAAAGGTCTTATCTCTTGGTTTTTATTGGGATCTTGATGTGTCTTTGGAGGTGGAAAGCTGGAAGAACTTCCCGGTGTGTGGAATCTTTTGAAGTTTGAGGGAGTTGGCTTTGGGCGGGACCTTCACAACAAAGGCCTTGGCAAAGTCCTTTGCCATCCTCACTGCTTTAGCCATTGAAACTGGCTTGGTATTCTTTACTAGGCTATCCAAAGGTTTGTTAATTCCCTGAATGAACCTAGCCATCAGCTTTTCTTCATCCAACAGTGGGTCGAGTATTTGAGGAGGACAGCGAACGCTTAGTGATACTCTTCAAGTGGGTTAACTCCAAGAATTCATTCATCTTGGTTTCCAAAAAACCGGGAGGACAGAATCTCTTCCTTAGATAAGCCTTGAGATCAATCTATGTCTGGGTGTTCTGATCTAGATGGTTGGTCTTGCAGTGGTTTCTCCATACCACCTAGCTATTTCTACTCTCTTCATCCTTGCAAGAGCCATTTTACTCCTCTTGTTGTATCCGATGACATCGAAGTATTCTTCCATTGCTTCGATCCCCTTTTCCACAGCCTCGCACAATTTCTCCCCTTCACCCTTCAAGGGACCTGGCTAAGTTGTGTGAAGGGCTTTGCGAACATCAGGGTCAAGCTCTTCCTCATCTGTGGTGAGAGGATATGGCTGTCTACCACCACAATTCACGCGTCTTATGATTTTGCCAAAAATGATACATCGCTAAATTTCTTTTTGATTTCGTCATCGAGATCCTAAGACTTGAGAGGTTTGAAAATAATTAGCTAAACAAGATAATCAATCTTATTGGAGTCTACGACATATGCCCGAGGGATATATCTTATTTCTTCAACTCGTCATCTATAATAGAAAAATTACTTATGTAACTGGAAATTTTCCACAAAACATTTCTTTATGTATATAAAGCTTGCAATATGTACATAGAGCATCCTAGCTCCAAAAAGTCATGAGATGGCGATACTGGGCTATAGACATGCTGCGGTATAATTATTCCCTTACTGCTAAGGGTGCTACAATCTTTCTTCTCAGAATAAAATAGCTAAGAAGTTTATAAATATGACAAGAAAGTATGAAATCTCGAGGCGTGGGATGATACAAGATAACACCGTGAACCACCTTTAGCTTCAACAGGATCATGGCCAAAGAGATATTCTCCCTCAGCATCCATCAAAGTGCGGTGCTGGCTACAAGAGGCATGGACATACTGCCCTGCATACCACTTATGCTGACGTCTCTGCGCTAGGTTGTGAAAATACTCAAAATGATTTGCGATTCTTTCTTTGGTCCTTTTAGATGTAGCGGAGGAGAGGATATGCTCAAAGGCAAAAGCAATCATATCCTGAGATGGGGTGAGATCGAGAATACTAGATTAACATGGAACATCCATCTATAAAATTCAAATCATCGATTTAAAGTCTTAATGAAGCTTAAGGAATGAAAAAACAATATGTAAATGTTCTTTCTGAGTTTTTATTTTATAAATCTCTAATAAAATTCATTTTTGTTAGAAGATTTACATTGGCGAGAGCATGCTCAAAGGTTGATGCTCAAGGTCAAGTGGAGGAGAAGGAGATAAAGGCTCATAACCACACAAAAAACAAGGAGAGAATCTCACACGTATACAAGAAAAAATATTGTTTATTCAGTTGCTTACACATACAACTAGGCTTCATGCTTCATACAAATGCCTTTGGCATGTGCCTTTAAATAGGCTTGCTAGGTGGCTCCCTTAGGACCATTCACACCCACACACCTTCTACACCCTTGTTCACTAAGGCTCCAAGGCCTATATCTTAATACCCCCCTCAATACTAGCCATGAAAAAATGTGCTTGGAATGGGTGTGGTATTGGACATATGAAAAAAAAAAACTTGCCTTTATAACATTAGGCTTACAAGAATGTTCATGGGGGGGTTATCTCAAACTTACAACTATGTTGCTAGAGCTTTAGTACAATGATGCCATCTAAGTCTTTATTTTATGTTGATGAAAATGTACACCTTAATGATGGTGCATCCCACTCTTTGTGTGCTTGCTTGACCTCTTGTAGTTGACATGCTTTGGTCATACATGCCATTGCTTCCACATGCTTTCCACGACCATTCTCACACAATGATCAACACAAGGCTACCACCCTTGCTTAAGTGGTTTGCACATAGATGTTCCTTCAACATGCTTGATTCTTCTCTACATACCATACCTCCTCCATGGGCAATGAGGGAATTTCTTGGAGTAATGGTTATGAGGTAGATTTATATGGGAAATGGAAAGGGAGGGTTTTACCACTTGCCTTATAGATTGGTCAAGGGCAGTGTCTACTCCATAATTACAACAAGATCTTTTGTGCATGTTGGTTACATGATACCCAATAGGGTTTGTGAGTGCAAGCTTAATAAGAGTGATAAAGTGGCTGAAGGATAAGAAAAAAATAGCAAACTTCCCTCCTCTTGGCTCAATGGGAGGAGGCAAGGGCTTAGGATTAATGTCCATGCTACTTACTCAGGATGCCAAGTGGCAATGTTGATGAAGCTTGTTTAAAAGCACTCACACAAGAGTGTCAAAAGCCACAACACAGCAAAAGAACTTGTAAATAAGATTATGTTTGATCAAAAACTCAGTTATTCTTGGCTTACAAGTTGAGAGCTATGACTTATTGCATTGCTATACCTCTTATACATGCCAAGGAGTAGATAGTGTGGCAAACCTTGCTGTGTGTACCGGACTTCCAAATCTGATTAGAAGGCTTCTCCTTAGTGTCAATAGACACTATCTTGGTACATGTTGATGTCGAGGACTGCTGAAAATGATCTTCGAGTAGAAAATTCACCACCTCAACCAACGGCTCAGGCCTTTAATGTTGTAGGTCATCGCTTATGCTTCGAGCTCGTACTAGGAAGAAGCTCACAGGTTTGCTGCAAGGAGGTCAAATAGTTGCCATTGGGTGTATGTGTGCACATTGAGGTCACTGATTGTGACATTTGAGTGTAGTGCAGTACCACTGTAGAAAATGTCACTGATTGTGACATTTGAGTGTAGTGCAGTACCACTGTAGAAAATACATCAGTTTGTGCAGGACAAACCAGAGTGCTATTTCTGGTAAATTTGTGTGTCTGGCAAGATGTCAAATGATGGCATAAACCAGATTGTTGCTGAGAAGCTTGAAAGAACTTCCATGCTTGGAGGTTTAGGTTGACAAATTTCTTGATGGGAAAGGGTTACTGGGACTACATAGAAGGTTAGCATGAAGAGGCACTGGAGATATCGGAGATCAATCCGACTACTGCAGATGTGAAAGAGTTTAAGGATTGGAACCAAGGAGCTAGAAAAGTTATGTATTGCCTCTCTATCAGCATACATGACACCATGATTGGGCACATATAGGATGTCAAGTCCCCCAAGGAGGCGTCGGACACCTTGGTAAAACTCTATGAAACGAATACCAAGGCACGAAAGATATAGTTGAGGAATGAACTTCATAGAGTATGTCTGTGAATGACTATACATTGAAGATCAAAAGGGTATTGTGGAATCGCTTGCATCTATTGGTGTTTTAGTAGATGATGATAAGGTGGAAGTTCGTCTACGTGGTCTTGGTCCACAATACAAGGCATTCAAGACATCTATTCAGACTCAGAAAAACATTCCCAATTTCACAGATTTGGTGTCTATGTTGATTATAGAAGAGAAGAGCTTGGGTGAAGACCAACAGTCTTCACAAAACAAGAACAATTTCAGAGCAATAGGCCTTCTACACAAGTTCAAGAAGAGAACGAGGTGGAGGAGGCCGTGGACGCGGGCAAGGAGGTGGCCGAATAGGTAATCAGAATTATGGCCAGCAGCAGTAACAACAACAGTCCCAGAATTCACAACAACAACACACAAGTGGAAGAGGCCAATTCAGAGGTAGGGGGAGTCAAAGAGGTCATGGAAATTGGCAAAGGCAGTATAATGATACACGTGGATGCTTTTATTGTGGTAAGCTTGGACATGTGCAGGCAGATTGTTATAAGAAGCAGGCTGACATGCAAAATGGAAAATTGCAAGAAAACAACTATGCATCCTCGAGCAGAAACAATGAGGATAATGAAAGGCTATTTGTTATGCAGCATGTCGTTATTAATGCCATGTCTGAAAATATTGAAGCAGCACATAAAGATGATGTATGGTACGTTGATTCAGGTGCTTTTGAACCACATGACAAGTCATGGGGAGTGGTTCAAGGAGATGAAAAACCTTGAAAGACCAGGTTTTGTGGAAACAGGGGATGACACTGCTCATCTAATTGCCCATGTTGGAGATGTGCCATTGTCTATGCAGGATGGCAAAGTGAAGTACCTTGTAGATGTACTTCATGTTCCGAACATAACAAAGAATCTGGTTTCAGTTGGCCAGATGATTGAGCAGGGTTTGCAGGTTCAGTTTAACCCGATGGTTGTTATGTTGAAGACTTTAAAGACAAGTGCAGGTTGGTTGCAAAAGGCAATAGAGTGGGCAGAATGTTTACATTGAATGTAAACATGCCTGAAGTGAGTGCTGTGATGTTTGCAAATGGTTCAGGAATTGTTGTAGACACAGACATTTGGCATAAAAGAATTGGACATATGAATGTGCAGAGAATGAAGTCTATGCAGACTAAAGGAATTGTGACAGGGCTCCCAAAGTTTAAAGTTGAAGGTATGCAGAAAATATGTGAAGCATGCTAATTTGGAAAGCAAACAAAGCATGTATTTCTATGTGATAGAAATGTGAGCAAAAATGCACTAGATGTTGTGCACTCAAATGTATGGGGTCCTACAAAGACCATGTCTATGGGAGGGTGTAGGTATTATGTGACATTTATTGATGAGACCACACAAGGAAAGTGTGGGTATACTTCATGAAGGAGATGAGTGAGGTGTTCACTCATTTTCAAAATTTTAGAATTATGGTTAAAAAGAAAATAGGAAAACATGTAAAGTGCCTAAGGTCGGATGGAGGGGGAGAGTACTTCTCCAATAAGTTCTCTGAATTTTTACAAAAGAATGGTATTCAGAGACAGTTTACATGCAGATACACTCCGTAGCAAAATGGAGTTGTTGAGCGGAAAAACAGGCACATTGTTGAGATTGCGCGAGCATTGATGGGAGAGAAGAATATGCCGCATAGCTATTGGGTTGAGGCTATTTCTACAGTAGTTTACATCATGAACTAGACTCCAACTGCAGCCATACATGATGTATATCCAGAGGAGAGGTTTACTGGTAGAAAACCTGATTTGTCTCATCTTCTGAAAGTCTTTGGATGCATTGCATATGTGCATGTGCCAGATGAGTTGAGAACTAAGCTGGATCCAAAAGCTGAAAAATGTGTGTTTATTGGGTATTCCCTTGAGCAAAAGGGATACAGGTGTTATAACCCTGCTACACCTGCTACACGTGAGTTGAGGGTAAGTAGGGATGTTGTTTTTGATGAGATGAGCAGTTGGTATGCTACTGAAAAAGAAGCTATGAGTGGAAATGTGGTTGCACAGAATGCAAGTCAGAATCACAGTCTTTGAGTGGACCAGGAGAGTCCTCATCTAGGTGGTGGACACTGATGACCCGCCTTGGGGATAGGCCCCACACTTACACATCTGGCATGGTTAGTGAGATCATGGGGTGCTATGCAGGCGGTGGGATGACAGGTTGTGTGACAGCCATTCTAGAGACTAGCATGGTTATAACACCAGCTCATTTAGTTAGGTTCACACTATAGAGAACCCTAGTATGGAGAACCTTTTCATATTGTGTGTACTCTTATCTTTGTATATGGTGTGTTGAGTGTTGTGTGAAGAAGAAGAAGATTTTCAGCCTCTCACCTTGTGCATTCTCTTTTAGGGTTTTGTGAGTGTGTATGTGCTTGCAAGAGCTCAAGCTCTCTTCTCCCCTGCATCTTTTCATGCAGGACACCTAGGCTATGCAAAAACATTAAATCCCATAAGAAGGAGCTTTCATTGGGTAGGCTTGAAAAATGATGTCCTTCGGTACTCGAAGCAATGTCTCTCATACCAAAGGATCAAAGCTTAAAGGGTCAAGATGCCTGGGAAACTTCAACCCTTGGATATTCCCCAAATGAAGTGGGAGTGCATTAGTATGGATTTTGTCACAAGTCTCCCCACTGTACAAGGAGGATATGACTCCATTTTGGTAGTAGTGGACTTACTTTACCAAAGTAGCTCACCTTATACCAGCAAAGAAGACCTTCAAAGCTTCTGATGTTGCTTGAATATTCATCAAGGAAGTCTTCAAACTTCATGGTCTCCCAAAGAGGATAGTATTCTAACTTCACTTTAAAGTTCTGGCAGTCCTTATTTCAAGCCCTTGGCACTCAACTTTGCTTTAGCACAACTTATCATCCAAAGACTGATGACCAGACACTCAGAGAGTCAATCAAGTAATTGAAGACATTCTCAGAGCATATTGTGGATGGGAACCAAGAAGATGGATTTAATACCTTCCTCTGGGTAGAATTTGCTCACAATACATCTTATCATGAGAGTATAGGAATGTCACCATTCAAAGCATTCTATGGGCAAGAATGCTTATCTCCTCTAAATTTCTCTAATTCGACCATAAGAGTTGAGGCATCCAAGAAAATGCTCAAAGAGATGGAGGAACAGACCAAGGCAATCCAAAAGGATATTAAAGCTACTCAAGATTGGCAAAAGCATTATGCTGACACCAAGAGGTCTGAAAGGATCTTCAAGGAAGGAGACAAAGTTCTTCTACGAGTGCGACCCAAACGAAGTTCTATATCACTTGAAAATATAAGAAGCTCAGCCCTAGGTATTGTGGTCCCTATACAGTTATCAAGTGTCTAGGTAAAAGTGCCTATAAACTCCAGCTCCCATCCCATATCAAAGTCCACAATGTATTTCATGTAAGTTTGTTAAAACCTTATGTACCCAGTCTCGATCATATTCTTGATGATGAACAAGTTGTAATCCCTACTCAAGGAGTCCTTGAATTAGCCATAGCCAGTGTGCTCCATACACCAAAGGACTTTGTGGTTGTGTTGTGGCTGTTGGGAAAATACTACCAACCATTGATTGGTTGGCAACCATCAGGAATAGCAGCAGGCTAGGTAGCATAAGGAGTGGTCTCTAACCTAGCTGGCCAAGGTAGCAACATACAAAGCAATAAGCAATTTGCTAAGGTTGTCACATGCAAGCAAAGAAAACACTTAAGCCTTAGGATTCATATGCAATGAAGTCAAGGCCTGTCCGTTTTGAGGATTACATTTGCAAAACAAAAGCTACTTCACAACAGGGAATCACATATTTTTTTATCAAAAAATATAACAACCTAATCATCATTGTGAGAAAAGCAAGCATGGTCAATAACAAAATCAAATACACAACTGAAGCCTATCGACAATACAATACAAGATGAGAAGAAAGCCAATCTTTGAAACACTAAGGACAATTCAAATTTCAAGGAGGGAATGTTTGTGTATCAATTGAGACATTCCTCCTATGAATTAATACAGAGCTCCTAGTTTGTGTGAATATTTAATAGGAATAGATTTTGATTCATGCAAAAAATCTCTAAATTTCAAGAAAATCAAGAAGATTTTCAAGAACATCAAGAAATGCAAGAAAATCAAGAAAATGCATTTTGAAAACTATGGAAATTGCTAATCTGAGAATGATTAACACTAATGATGATCAAGAAAATGCATTCTAAAAATTGGATTAATAGTAATTCAAAAATGATTATCACTAACCATGATCAAGAAAATGGATTCTAAAAATTGGATTAACAATAATTTGAAAGTGATTAATCATTTAAGCCAAGAGCTCTGATACCAATTGAAATGGAGTGATCATAAGTTGAGATTAGGGACATTCATTATGATGATTAATATATAATTAGCAAGAAATCATGCATAATGCCTAATTGATTTAGCCTTTCACCAAAGGATAGAAACAACCTTCCATAAGCCAAGGTTGGAAGCCATGAGGCTCCAAGAGTCATGTGATGACTAATATTAAAAGATAAAAAAGGGTATAATAGTAGTCCATGAGTCCCTTTTTATACTTGAGCACCCATGACCAAGGTTCTAAAACTAATCTAAAGCTATTGCTTCATTACAACAATTTGAAATATACAATTGACCTAGAATAAGTAAATACATCTTTTTTTGTGAAATTAAACCTTGTTAAAATATACCTAGGCCCTATGCATGTAGGTGTAACCAAGTGTGAGTGCAAGGTTTAATTAACTTGTGTAGAGTCAGTCCTCATAGAAAACACAAGGTAAATTAATCAAATTATGTGCAAAATATGCACATGTGCACATGTGTATATGCCATTTGTACCTAAATTCATGAAGACATGTAACATGTGTTAAAAATTAATAAAAATTACACCAACATATACAAATATCAAGTCATTTGATTTCATTGTAAAGTTATGGCTCTTTTAAGTTGGTCCTTTTAGGACTTAAAAATAGTTTATTTGCAACTATATAATGTGAAGCTGAATAGTAAGCAAGAGAAGCACAGGAAGTGGTACGAGGGTAAGAGCTTCACCTACTCTTCCCCCTTTGTGTTGGCTACTACACCCTTGTGAGGAGCTCTTCGGCAGGCACCAACAAAAGAATTCTGATTGAGGAGCTGTCTTTGCGGGAGCGGAGCTGCAGGGCAACTATTTTGTCCTTTGGATAGGAATTTTCAAGCCGCTAAGAAGAGGTGAGTGAAGGAGTGAGTGGTTTTTATTAAAGTGAAGCTCAATGATTTCTCTAGCGTACTACTAGTATACTACTAGTATGTGCATGTAGGTCACTGTTTTGGTCATCACCATCTTCACACACCCCAGTGAGAGTATGTCCAGTCGTCAAAAGTATGACAGTGGGGGGAGGCAAGGTAGCTACATATTGTTGAGGTTTTGAGGTGGACGATGATATCTTACTAGAGCCAAAACCACAGGAGGGAATCTCACCATACTAGTTGGATGCGGATAGGAATCCCATTCGAGATGTTGTTAATGAGCATAGCGAGCCTTTCACAAGGTAATTACAGCACTCCCTTCATTAAAACTTGATTCATTGTCTTTTATATTTTCATCAATTTATATATATTCCAATTGTAAGCTTGCACTATGGCAGGTAGTTACTCAGGGTGTTAACCAATCATCGCGGGGATGTAGTACTAGATTGCTTTACTAGTATTTGGACCATGGCTAGAGCATACAAGATACTGCAATAACATTACATCAGCGTGGAGAGTGGGGTGGTTGCAAGATCAGGGTGCCCAGTTTTGTCCACTCAGGCACCCTGTAAACAGTAAAAAAACAGGCATTTGTTTACCTTTAGTGGCTAATCTCTCCTAGTAAATGAAGGAATTTCGTTTCAAGTTCTTTTGTTGGAACATCATATTCAAAGTTGAAAATATAGTTGCATAATTTGATTAAGCATTAGATAGTTAAAAGTCCTCATTTTCTTAGGTACAAAGTCAATGTATACACCCTGTCCCAAATTTGAACTGATTCCATAAAATGCTTATATCTTTTACATATAAACTCATATGAGATTCCCACTTTGTACCTTAGATCTTCACATAATATGGAGCTTAACTTGATTTTTTGAGAAAATTTAAAGATATTTGTCTATTTTCTTTAAATATTTCAAGGTCTTTAAAGTGTTATAATATACGCCACTTTTTGTACCCACAATAGCTACCACTTAAAATCCTCAATATTATAGATCAAAAGAGTGGGTAGATACTGAGACATTAGTAGAATGTGGTGGTTAGTAAAAATTACAAATCTAATGGTTGGATTTTTAATGATCTCTTTTTCAAAATTCTTCCAGACTATCAGAAGGCCTGCAAATATTAATAATCTAATTAGTAAAATTACATTTTTGATGTGAATCATCTAAAACCTATAGGGACTACTGTACTTGTAATGGTGCATTTATGGAAAAATAAATTGGATCACTCTAAGTATGGAAAGATCATTTGTTTATCAATTCATCATATTTTTTATTAATTTTGATTAATTAGACTAATTTATATTAATTTAAGTTATATTGGGTTAATTTAAGGGCAAGCGTATTTTCTATTATTTGCTTGATCTCATTTTAAGTACCTTGCCCCCCAAAATTTGCTCTCCAAGCATTGTCCCAATCCAGCATAAACTGGATAAAAGTGGACACCATGATCTTGCAACAACCCAGTGACGAGTTGTGCCTTAGTTCATGTCTATGACCACTTATGTACATTGTCGTTGATTTGGGTCAACAATATTTCATGGGTGAGGTCAGTGAGCATGCTCGACAGGAGCAGTTGGGATGTGGGGGAATCGTCTCCACATGTTCCTCACCCATATCCTCCACCGCCCCTGTACCCCCATGAGCTTAACATAATCAAGTGCCTTGTCATGGCCACTTGTTGGTGCTCCAAGGAAGCCCCAATATCAACATGTCATGCCATAGATATCCCTTGTGGGTTCTTTCACAATGCCCTCATCATGGGCACCACGTCTCGAACTAGCAAGGTCGCTATTCCCACCCGCACCTGCACAATTTGGTAGAGCTCCCTACCCCATACCACAGTCCTTCTTCCACCAGCACCATGTCATCCGTACTAATGTATTTCACTCTTGTAATGAAAGAAATATATTTTTAAAGATATTATTGTTGTACACTCAAATTATGTCAATGGCATTGTTTTTAGCTTTTTCAATGATTGTCTAGGTAATTAAATTGAAAATTGAGAGGGATGGACCAAGATGGATGGAGATCTCAAGGACATGAGAGAGAGTGTGAGTGTGAAAGAGAGTTTGAGAAAGAACTTAAAATAATTATTTTTGTACTTAAAATAGTTATTTTTATGCTTAAAATAGTAATTTTTGGGTAGTAGCATGATAAGCTAGCTACTTCACGTCAGTTTTGCAAGAAGTGGGACACTTTTGAGCTTCATGAATCTATGTCCGAGGTATCTTGGTGGGTGAGTTAAAAATGACCAATCACACACTTCGAAGCTATTGGCGGTCACATATCACAACCGAGATATGTGTCGGCCTTGTAGGCTTATGAATATTAGCCACACAATATCTTGGGCAAGATACATGGCATCATGATCAGGCAATCTGGTCAGCATCTCAACGTATCTCATGCAAGATAGGGGGAGTTGCTGTGACTAGATTGCTCGGTCATGGTGCCATGCCAACTCAGTATGTATATTTGTGGTAAAGAGCCGAAAATAGTCATGGGAGGAGTGAGCGAGAAATTCCAAACTTAGAACCCATTAATGAAGAGCCAAGAACAGAGGAAGGGTTTGTAACCCTAGATTAAGGGGATAATCTACCAAGAGAAATGGGTGAAGTGGAAGACCGCCTATGCACCAAGAAGGACATAGAGCAGATGATCAATCATCCCATGTTCTTATAGGACATGAAGCTCCTAATTCTACAAAGGCGTACAGAGGTGACTAGTGATGAGCCATTCGAGAATGAAGTGTTCAGACAGTCCTATAGACCGAAAATGCCTAGAAGAGCCAACATAGGAAGAGGATGAGGTCTAGGTAGGGGGAAGTAGCTTCTCAAAGACCAAGGGCGGATCCAACCATAGATCTTAATCCGGCCACAAGGACGGATTTGTTTAATATAGTTGTGGAAATGGGCCGAGAAATGGTCAGGGAACTAGGCACTGCTCTAGAATCCCGACCCTCCCAAATGAAGCCACACATTATTTCAAAGCTCGTTCAAAAATTCTCTAGGGATGGGGATCCTATTCAGCACCACGTAGAGATCTTTGAGTCCACATGCGAAACCTATGGGCCAATAAGTGATGTAACAATGATTCATGCTTTCTCACCCACTGACCCTAGAAGGAAAAGCACATCAATGGTTGAACCCTCAAACTCAAAGATAAGATTAATTTCACACGGCTCAAGAATGTGTTTATGCCAAGCTTTGCCAGAAGTGGCGACACATGGAGTCCTCTGGCATAGTTGCACGACATCAAACAATAGGAAATAGAGTCATGCCAACACTATGTGTCTCAGCTCAAGAACTTGAATTCAAGGTGTAAACTACGGGAGAGGCTAACTGATGATCAATTATTGCCTTGCTTTCGGAGAGGAGTCCGAGACCACAAGATGCACGATTATCTTGGTATTAGTCCGACTGGCTACTGTGGATTTATGTTGTAAACTGGCAATTGAATATGAAGACAATATGTTGGAATTGCCACAACTAGAAGGTGTCAAAATATCTTCGGGCAGCCACCAACAACTTCGCGGGTTTCGAGTCACCCAGAGATTGGAACATGACTGTGGATGAACTCAATAATGCAATATTGGAAAAATTGAAGGTAAAGGATGGAAGAGAAACATATGGGTATGGGTATACCCATCTTTACTCTCGTAGAGAATTGATGTGGTGATCTATGTGCAGATTGAATCACACTACCACTGAATGCCCATAGTTAAGAGCAAGGCCATTACTCTATTGTGCACATTGTGTAAAATTAGGGAATCATGACACCTCCATGTGCAAATATCCAAGGTTCCAAACAGTAGCACACTTACCATAACCTAGAACTCCATTGGCCTTACTAGCACCACATGTGCAAATCACTATAGCTGCAGGATAGCCAAACTCTTCCTATTTACCTAGGGGCATGTTTTGGGTATAGGACACTTCACCTCTACCGCTACCTGTTCTACCACCATAGGCTAATATCAACCAAGTATTTATTGAAGAACCATCAGAAGATATGGATATGGTGTGTGAAGTAGAATGGTGAGTACTATGAGGAAGCTCTGGAGATTGCACCAAAATTCTATGTTTTACAGAATAACATGCCAGTACCTGTGTTTCAAACCACGATATAGTGAAAGAGTAAGGACATAAACTCAAACATAAGGAGAGGACCGCAACAATGTTTTGGTTGCGGCGGTGGACCGCATATCGAATCACTGAATGTCCAAAAAAAATGTGATTCATACGCACAAACCTCAAAAATTGATTGCACCCCCTAATGACATGCGAGTACTTATTACTTGTACTAAATGCGGGATTGATCATTTGATCAAAGATTGCCCATACCGTGCAAGTGGTTCGACTTCTACTTCTAACTAGGCCATCGTCCGTACCATTAATGTGCAACCTGGAAACATCACACCACCCAATGTCCTGACACGAGCCCAAGCCCAATTGGGGGACAAAGGGAAGAACCCAGCAGTTGCAACCACTTCCAAAACTAGCAGGAGAAGGAGGGTGAAAAAAGTGGGTAAGGACACAATCGACACCAGATCCACCCAATCAAGAGAAGAAAGGGATCCAGCGATCAAACCAAAAGAGCCTGACCAAGAGATGCAAGGGGAAAGACCATCAACCCCTAAAAGAATCGGTGAATACCCAAATGCCAAAGAGGAGATAATGAAGCTCAAAGAAGCCAGGGCCCTAGTAGAAGAGTGTCAACAACTTCACGAAGCCAAGTTAATGGCTAACCGAGTCAGGGATACAATGTATCCAAGGGCTAACCGAGTCGGGGATACAATGTATCCAAGAAATGAACCAACAAGGGAAAGGGAATTGGACGTACCTACTCCAATTCATCAAGAATGTTTGAGGAAGATGCATAGGATGAGTCCATCCATTCATTCCCTCTAGGGATGGATACGAGACGCACACATGGAAGGAACCCTCAATTGCCAGAGAACCCGAAGAGGAGATAATGAAGCTCAAAGAAGCCAGGGCCCTAGTAGAAGAGTGTCAACAACTTCACGAAGCCAAGTTAATGGCTAACCAAGTTAGGGATACAATGTATCCAAGGGCTAACCGAGTCGGGGATACAATGTATCCAAGAAATGAACCAACAAGGGAAAGGGAATTGGACGTACCTACTCCAATTCATCAAGAATGTTTGAGGAAGATGCATAGGATGAGTCCATCCATTCATTCCCTCTAGGGATGGATACGAGATGCACACATGGAAGGAACCCTCAATTGCCAGAGAACCTAGAGACATAGGCAGCCTCGCGGCCGTATTGTCCACTTCTCCACAAATGCCATTGGGACAACTGCTACACAGCTCACCAACATTATGGGCAAACATAAAGGAATGGATAGAGGGTGGACTAAGGCCATCCGACACTACAGAGAATGTTCTGTCACCTCTGGCAGAAAGAACCTTAAAACACGCAAGGGAAAGAACAACCAGAGTCGTCAAGATAGCATCGACGGTTAATCAATTGGGGAGTTATTACAAAAGCGACGACTCTAATGCTACGATCCCAATTCATCATAACGAATACAAGGCACTGGCTATCCTAGATGGTGGGGAAAGGGTTAGCATCATCACAAAATGATGTTGGAAAAAGTGAGAAAAACCCGATATAAAAAGAGCGGATCTTATCGTTAAAATGAGAGATAGAACATCTTCAAGGCCCATTGGGCTTTTAGAGAATGTGAGACTCAAACTCTTTACGTTTCGCTACTATCATACATTTGTAGTAATGGATTTTCTACGCCAACCAAACTCATATGACATAATATTGGGGAGACTCTTCATGAGGGAATCCAAATTGGTGCACGATTGGGAATTAGACCATGTGTATGTTCATAGGGATTCACAAATTCTAGAGATATATCTGAGAACATGGAAAGCACACCCCATGGAAGGGAAACTATTTGGTAATGATTCGGTCAGAACCAAATGAACCAAATGCGTACAAATATACTAGTCCATGGTGGAAAATTCCAAAGAGGAAGAGGAAATGGAAATGTATACATCACTTTCTCCTCTGGATTTCAGAGTGAAAACTGGATGCATGTGCTAACTACCTATATTGGCCCTTACATCGATCACACACACATCGAATTTTTTTTCTCAACCATGCCTCGGATCCAACTTATGGCCCTTGATGATCACTGTTAGACATCTTTAACGTGGCCAAAATTGATTTAGGGTTCATACAAAACACACAACAACATCCAATACTACAAATAGAAAATTACCCAAGGTTTCGTAGAAATAGACTACAGTAGCGTTTTTTCGCTGCACAGCAGCGAAAATCCGTTGTTTAGTAGGCAAAAATTCGTTGCTCACCAACAAAGCTAGAAAACATCCAGTACTACAAATAGAAATTTACCCAAGGTTTCGTAGCTAAATAGACCATAGTAGCATTTTTTCGCTGCACAACAGTGAAAATCTATTGTTTAGTAGGCGAAAATTCATTGCTCACCAACAAAGCTAGCAGCAAAATTTTGCTGCTCAGTAGCGACTTGCGAACTATGACTCCCGCCTAAATCACGGCCGGACGCCTACTTCCCCTACGTGCACATGCATAGCCTACGCCTACAGCCCGAGTATGCCTCCCACCACACCTCTTCTCTCAAGGGTTTCGCATCAATCGAGTCTCCCTCTCCAAGGTAAGCCCTTTCTTGCTTTCTTCAAGCTTTCATGGTTTTTTTCAATCTTTGTCTTCTTCCAAGCTTTCATGGAAAGCTTGGACATGGCTTTATGTGAGCTTTTCTCCCTTCCTCTCTCTTTCTTTCTCCCTTTCCCTCTCTTTCCTCTCCCTTGTCCTAACCCTAGCCTAATGCATATAGCTCGAATAGAGAGCTTTGATGGAGGGCTCTCTATCAAAGCTTTCTACTATTAAGCAATTTATGCACAAAGCTAAGGTTTAGGCTTAACATAAACTAGTTTTTCCATTCACTTATGCATTAAGAGTAGGGTTTAGGGTACTCACCTCTTTTTTCTCTTGTTCTTCTTGCTTAGTAATGTGTTAATGAGGACTAACGTTTTTATTTATTATGTTTTTATTTTGTAGGTTTATTCAAGTGAGCAAGGTTTTAGGCATAGCCTCTCATATGGAAATCCCTCTTTCTTCATTTTTGCTTATGCTTCTTGTCTTTGTATTTTTGCAACCTTGGGTACTGGGGATTAGGGTTAGGTCAAGAGGCAATAGGCTTTATGCATAGGCCTTTTGCAATAGGGCTTATGCATAGGTTATGCATAGGCCTATTGTGCAATAGGGCTTATGCATAAGCCCTATGATGCAATAGGTTTATGCATAGCCTTATGCATAGGGCTTATGCATAGGCTATTGCAATAGGTCTATGCATAGGCCCTATGGGGGGAGAGTTTCTTTTATTCTTCAATTTATCTCCTCCCTACATTTGGATTAATCTTATTGGTCCATAAGAATCTTAATTGGACCATAATCCAAAAATTTCTAAAAATCTGGACCCTTAGGCTAAGGTCCTTTATACCTATTTTCAATTTATTCCAATTGCACATTGGAAAGTTCTTTTTGAATTTTTGTTTCAAGGGAAACCATTTTAGACACTAGGAGGATTTTTATATCCAAAAATATCTCAATTTTGAATGACCTCCCTCTAGACATTTTCTCTCTCCAGGCCAAAACAGGGTAAAACAGGATTTGTCTTTTATTTCAGAGAGGGGAATAATTATAAGATCAAAAGGGGAGAATCTTACACCTGCACACCTCAAAAGCTGGAGGGAGGAATCTGACAATGTAGATCAAGCTATCTACTATGCAACCGTACGTAGTGGGGTCCTCCAAAGCTAACTTGTATCTGTGGAAAGCTTTGTGTTTTTCTCCAATGGCACTGAAATAGGCTTACAACCTATCATACCATACTTGGACATGTCCAAGTCATACTGCCTTTGTAATAGTAGAATGCCATGAGGTGATCTCACCATCTTTATGTCGTCCAAGTATGGTATGATAGGCTTACAACCTATCATACCATACTTGGACATGTCCAAGTCATACTGCCTTTGTAATAGTAGAATGCCATGAGGTGATACCATCTTTATGTCGTCCAAGAAATACCACATCTCACCCAAATCATTGATTTCAAACTCCTACTTCAAAATCCTACTTACGTCATGTATGTTAGCATAACTATCACCACTCATATAATAAAGTCATCCACATAAATGACTAATAGCATAATCCCTCTATATGTCTTTCTCACATAAATAACTAATAGCATAATCCCTCTATATGGCTTTTTCACATAAAATGAAAAAACTGTATTAGATATTTGAAATCCAATGGTAACAAGATACTAATAATAAAGTCATCCACATAAATGACCAGTAGCATAATCCTTGTATATGTCTTTTTCACATAAAGTGAAAAAATTGATTGGATATCTGGAATCCAATAGTAACATGATACTCCCCAATCTTGTTTGACCATGCTCTTTGTGCTTGCTTCAAGCCATAGAGGGCTTTATGTAACCTATACACACAAACTCTAGGTACGCATCACTCTGATAACTTGGTGGCTACATCATGTATACTTTTTCTTGCAAATCACCATACAAGAAGGCATTCTTTACATCCATATAATGTAAATACCAACCCTTTTCTAGTAGCCATAGCAATGATATCTCTCACGGGTGCCATTCTCATAATCGGGCTAAATGTCTCCTCATAGTCAATGCCATAGGTTTGCACATAGTCCTTGGCAACCAATCTTACCTTATACCTACTCACACTCAACCATCTGCGTTATACTTCACCTTATGCATCCACTTACATCCAATTACCTTCCTTTCCTTAGGCAAAGACAAAAACTCCCATGTTGCATTTGCATCCAATGCTGTCATCTTCTCATTCATGGCATCTTCCCATTTTGTATTTCCAAGTGCTTTCTTAAAATAAGTACGCTCCAGATCTTGTATTTCTTTAACCATGTAAGCTTAATGATGGGCTATTATCCATCATATCTCAACCTGTTAACAGGATACCTAAGCCTCGTAGACTTGCACACATGCATCACTGCTAGGTGCCCTCAAAACAGCTCTAGTTCTTCTTTCACCAAGAGTTACCATAGATGGAATGCCAAGCTCCTCATCAAGACTCTACTCCATCAAGGCTATGCTCAGAGCTACTAGACTGACCATCCACGTATTAGTGATCTACTGACAAATCAGGCACCAAAGGTTAATCTAGATTTTCCTTCCCTTTATGTGATACGTGTTTACCTATATCTATCCTCAACCTTGACCATGGACTAACACTGCATCCAATGTTGAAGGACTCTCCAAGTCCACTATGCACCTGTGATTGCTACTCTACATGTGGTGCAACATCAATATTTTTTACATCTATAATGTTTCTGCTCCAAATTATAACCAATGAAGATGCATTTCTCTGCCCTTGGATCCAACTTTGTTCTCACTTTGTTAGCAACATGCACACATGCAATACACCCAAACACTTTCAAGTGAGACACATCCAGTTTTATGCCTATAAACTTTTGTTTCGGTGTCATAATATGAACAACAATAGTGAGAGTCTTGTTCATGATGTACACAACAATTGCTACTCCTTGTACCCAAAAATAAAATGTCAAATTCTTTTCAGACATCAAGGAACATGCCACTTCTACAATGTGCCTATTGTTTCTTTCTCCACAACCTTTCTATTGTAGAGTATACCTACATATAAACTATCTCTCAATTCCCTACTTCCTTAATAAATCACTGAACGCATTGGAGAAATACTCTCCTGCACTTCTCGACCAAGACTTTAAATCTCTGCTGAAAGTGAGCAAAAACCTCACTTTTCTTCTTCATGAAATAAACCAACACTTTTCTAATGTGATCACATCAATGAATGTAACATAATACATGTAATCTACAATTATTGTAGTCTTGGTCCGTCCCTATACATTTGAATGCATACCATCTAATGGCCTTGCAGTAATGGTCCGTCCCTATACATTTGAATGCATACCATCTAATGGCCTTGCAGCAGTAACCTGCTTTTCATGTGGAAAAACATGTTTGGCTTGCTTACAAACTGGCATACTTATTCACATACTTTATGCATACCATTAACTTTAAACTTTGGCAAACCTGCAATAATATTTGTGAGATCCCTGTCCCCACCGAGCAACGGATTCGGGGTACTAGCAGCGGAAGTAGCACTTCTCGCGCGGGACAGGGGTCTCACACTCGATGCCTCGCCCCACGGATATCCGGACAAGAGACTAATCCGTCGGTTTTTCCAAAACCGGACTCGGAAAAACTTCCCTTACCCGGAAAGCACGGGCGATTCCACCAGGATAACTTTTTACTCTAACGTAGTCAAGACCATTACTGATCAAGCTGATCCAATTGCACCTATAAAGGTACTCGTTCGGATCAAGGAAGAAACTTGCACTTGGATCATTGGAATCAACGCTTTTTTCCCCATCAAGAGGCACAGCCGTTGATTCCTACCATAGAACAATTACTATCCGAGATTTACTTTATCTATCGTAATAACAAAAATTGAGTCTCGATTTATGGATCCATCAGTCCAGCCTAACCCCATCCGATCCCATGGGTTAGCCAACCGCCCAACCACTGTAGTGATGGGATCCAATTTGCAATTTGGTTAGGTTTTGTCCCGAGTACCAAGGAAAAGATTTCCAAGGCCCCCTAGCTGGAAGTTCATGCAAACATAAAATTAGGCACACCACTTACACTCCCAATATGAAATTGCCTTTTTCTTAGCATCAGTTAACTTTAAAACAATCCTTTAATGAAACCATAGTACCACTGATCACAGTCTTCCAAATTATCCGGTTGATTCTCAAATTTCCCATCATTCCTTCATCAGAGTATCTATGGCATCATTGGCAACTAGAACACTCACCACCTGTCCACTCTCAGGGGCCTTTTCAATAGTTCCTAGCCCATAATACTCGGCAATATAATCACTTATAAAAATCAAGATGGACTCTCGTTAAAGATCAGCAAGATCAACCAATAGATCCATAAAAAGAGCCATGGACTCATCCATTGAAGACCAGCAAGGTCAATCAACCAGATCCATGCCCGGTTTCAAAAAAACAACTCTTACTCCTTGTTCCAATATCTTCCTCGACACACGCGTGGGTATCCTAGGTGACCCAGAGCTCGAGCACCTTTGGTCAGCACCCTCTAGGATCCTTCGCAGGTGACCTAGCGCTTCACTCATAGGCCGCTTCCTTGGTCCCTCATCCACCGTACCGGAAGCTCACCATTTTAATCGAACCGAGGATGGTCAAGACCTCGGCCGACTTTGCTACGCGAGACGTCCTCCATTGACTCTCCGTCAGCAGTTGCAACTTTATCAGTTAGGTCTCCACGACCTTAATCACAAGACGGTCAAAATGCTTCCCCAGCATTCTTGACATAAAACAACCATTTACAAACAGTTTACAAATACAGTTTCTATGTTAATTCTCATTTTTCCACATTATTCCTCATTAATCCACATTACTTATTCCACATTCCATTTATATGTGTACTCATCCAATCACCTCATTTTCCATCTCTTCACTTCAGATTCCTTCACATCACATATCATATATTCACATCCATATCCACATCCATACATCCACATCCACATCCACATTCACATCCATACATCCACATCTACATGCTTATCTCCATTTTCACATCCTCATTTATACATCCACATCCCATATCCACATTCATACATACACATCCATATCCACATCCACATACATACATCCATTATCACGTCCTCATTCATACATCCACATCCATATACATACATACATCCACATCCACATTCCCATTCACATCTATACATCCATATCTACATGCACATTCACATCTATACATCCACATCTATATCCTCATTCACATCCATACATTCACATTCATGCATCCACATCTACATGCATACATCCATACATACACATCCACATTCACATCCATATTCTCACCCTATCACAACTCATATACATCTTATCCCATCACATACACTTCTTACCTCATCCCATACACATCACATCCTAACTCATCTCATATGCATCTTATCATATCTTATCACTTCCCATATCTTTTATGCATACTTCTATGCATGAAATTCAATTATGCTAAAAGTAACACTTTTATAATAAAATAATCATCTCTTATGCATACCTCTATGCATGAAATTCAATTATGCTAAAAGTAACACTTTTATAATAAAATATTCATCTCTTATGCATACCTCTATGCATGAAATTCAATTATGCTAAAAGTAACACTTCAATTATGCTAAAAGTAACACTTTTATAATAAAATATTCATCTCTTATGCATACCTCTATGCATGAATTTCAATTATGCTAAAAGTAACACTTTTATAATAAAATATTCATCTCTTATGCATACCTCTATGCATGAATTTCAATTATGCTAAAAGTAACTCTTTTATAATAAAATATTCATCTCTTATGCATACCTCTATGCATGAAATTCAATTATGCATAATATAAAAATCAATTTCTCTAGGATTACAATGAATATCTTTCAATTAATCTAGGATGATCATTCCTAGAATATGGTAGGAAGTCCTCTTTTTATGCTTTGAATGAAATTATTTTATGAGTAATTTTTATAAAAACTTTGCCATAGCTCCGCTGCTGCTATGACTGATAAATCTCAATTTTTCTAAGGGATAAAGCTTATCTTTAAGGAAATAATTAGAATGATCCCTAATTGGATCATTAATCCCTAATGGATTGAATCATCAATATTCATGAAATACATAAACTAAAAGCATAGAAAAAAGCCATTAATTTGACCTCAAGCATAGATTAATCTTGGATTAAAGAAAAGCTCTATGAAAAGCTTCATTTGGATTGAGAATGGGTCATGAGTATGACCATTTCTTGAGTGAGAGAGAGAAATTACATAAAAACCATTTGAATTAAGCATAAATAGAAATTTATGTAATTCTTAACTATCATTAATCAATTAACTTCAATAGCATTTATCAAATGTAACTCTTCACTACCATTCATCAATTAACTTCAATAGCATTCAAAAACCATTCCAATTAAGCTTCTCAAGCTTGAGAGGGGTTGAGAAGAGAGAAGCATTGAGAAATTATAGAAAAGATCAAAATTCACCATTTACTTTACAAATTGCTTGATTCTTTGTTCACGGTAGAGGCCCCCAACCAATCAATTGGTTAAGTATGTTGATGGAGCCACCAATGGGGATTGAAGAAAGAGGGAAGTTCCAATTTCTTTAATTTGGAGAGAATTTTAGAGAATAGTAGACACTAGCATTATTTCAGCATAACTCTAGTATAGTAAAATTCTTCCCTTTTTTTCAAAGGACTCATGTTCTATTTATAGGAGAGGGAAGCTCTAACCAAAGCTAACTGAATTCTAGAATTTTCCAAATTCAGTTTGGTTGAATTTGGATTGGATTTGGACCTAGTTTGGTTACTTTTTGATTCGGTTTGGTTCCATTTTGATTTGGTTTGGTTTAAGAGAGACGAGAGATAAAAATATCACATTATTTTAGAGTTTAAAACTCATTCAAGCATGTGAAATATGCACCTCCTTTAAAGAATTCCCCTCTCTTACATATGTGCCAAAATGGAATGATTATACCCAAAATATCTCATATTTTTAATATTACTCATAGTTTTTTTACTAATAAACCTTGTACATATTCAACTCTTCATCTTATGTGAGCATTTACTCATTTTTGGATACTCAATTTATCTCATTTTTTTTATATTACTCATAGTTTTTTACTAATAAACCTAGCACATATTCAACTCTTCATCTTATGTGAGCATTTACTCATTTTTGGATACTCAGTTTATCTCATTTTTTGATATTACTCATAGTTTTTTACTAATAAACCTTGTACATATTCAACTCTTCATCTTATGTGAGTATTTACTCATTTTTGGGTATCTTCTTTTACAAATAGGATTTATCTCCTCCCTACACATGGATTGATGCTATTGGCCCATAGGAACCTTAATTGGACCATAATCCAATTTTTTTTGAAAATCTAGACCCTTAGGCTAAGGTCCTTCATATCCATTTTTAATTAATTCTAATTGCACATTGGAAAGTTCTTTTTGAATTTCTGTCTCAAGGGAACTTATTTTAATAAGATGAGTTATTTTTCTATCCAAAAATATTCATAATCTGAATATTCTCTCTCTAGAATATTTTCTCTCTCTAAGCCAAAATAGGCAGAGACAAGATCTCTTATATTTCAGAAAAGGAAATTGATTTCTTACAGGGGAATATACTGGACATTTTGAGAGGCTGGGGAGGAATCTTACAATATTTTTGGCATGCATATACTTGAGCCACTGTATATTCACATGACTAATGCGCTTGTGCCATATGTCAATATTTGCAATAATACATGTTCCATGCACAAACATGGAAGTCTTTACCTTAGGCATGTTCACATCCAAAATAAATGTCATGCCTTTTTTGTTGTCCTTTACAACCAAGCGAAACTTATTTTTGAAGTCTTCCCCCACAAAGAACCTTTGAGAATTAAACCTCACTTCTTGTAGAAATCAAGTTCTTTGTAATATTTATAACATGAAGTACATCCCCGAACAAGTACTCTATTTTTCCATCCTATAGAGATAATGTCACTTTACCAACATGTGCAATGGGATGTACAATATCATCACCTATTTTTACATAACCTAGTTTTTCCATTTTTACATGTCTCTAAACCACTCATTGTGATTGGTTTTTAGAGGTGCCAAAATAAACAAATCATATATCTTTAGATCTTGACACATCTCCTCTTATGGAGTTGAGCATATGTTGCATCACAAATATACTCACTTTTATTATCACCACCCTATTTACTTAAGGATGCATAGTTGCCTTATTGGAACTTTTCACTTTTAATGTCATTCTGCTTTTAAAGCATTCCTTTGCCATGTGCCTTGATTTGCCACAATAATAGCACTCTGTGCTATTTGCACTCTAATTCTTTTGCTAACCACCTCAGCCCCTCTAGCTTCCCCTACCTCTAGACTGTCTTCTTCTACCTATATATGATTAATGTTGGTGCTATGAATCATTGGACTGTTGTTGTCCATAATTTTGCTTTACATGTTGGCCACCACCTTGGCCTCGACCACAACTCTACCTCTACCTCTACATGAATTAGAGTAGAAAGTTTGTTCTGATGTATTCTTGTTTTGTGAAGAAGAGTCCTCACTCAAAGACTTTTCTTTTATGTGATCAACATAGACACTAAGTCCCAAAAGTTGGGAACATTCCTTCTGACTACAATGGAGGTCTTTAATGGCTTGTACTCTTTGCCAAGCCCATTCAAACAAACGCTCGCTAAATCATTATCTTCCATCGATACATTGATAACCCAAAGGAATTCAGTAATCCTTTATCTTTAAAGCATAATCATTAATAGACATGATTTTCTTCTCTACACTTTGCAACTCTTGTTTTAGCTACAGTTTCCTTGCCTTTGTGTTGGTCTGAAATATCTACACCAAGTTATACCATCCATGCAATTGATGGAGTGTTTACATCTTATATGTGTCATATCATTGTGTCTATGACACTAATTGAAAGACAATATATGACTTTCTGCTTACACCATGGTTCTAGTCCTTGAATGTCTTTACATATGCTAGAGTGACATTCTCTTTAGGTAACTCTAGAGGCTCCGCATTGTCTCCTTTGACGTAATCTCAAAATCCTTTTAGCAATCACAAAATTGGACATTCAAAACTTCCAAGCATGGAAGTCGTTCTTTTCGAGCGTCTCACGAACAATCTGATTGAGTCTATCATACATTTGTTTCTACAGCAATCGAAACTTACAAACAAACAATTTTTGTATGCAACTTATAACACGAGAGCAGTACTTTTTCACAACCGGTATGTCACCAGATGTGACCAAAACACATGTACATACACCCAATATTAGCAATGCATGTGCAAAAATTATCTACACTCTCAAAAAGCACTATTGCACTATAATAACTAAGTTTCAACCACCAAAGATAGTTCTCAACCAGAACTTCCTAAAACTGCCAAAAACACCTTACAATGACCAAATGGAGACTAAGACATGCTCAAAACACGATTTTGGATGCAAAATTTGGTACAAAATACTACATACCACACAAAAACCTCCAGCGGGCCCATGAAGAAAGCTACTCAATCAGAGATGTGTGGCTATTGGAGCTTTTCAAGGGATGTTGTACCTAAACAAGAAGGGGGTGAGATGATGATGCTCTTACCCATGTACACCCGCTTCCTTTGATTTTTGCTCATATCCTTAGCTTGAACCAGGCTTTGATACCATAAAGAGAATGCAGGGGAGAGGGAGAGCTTGAGTTCCTCACAAAGCAAACACACACACACAAGAGAGAGTTAGACATAAGAGAGAGATGGATGGCTGAATTTTCTTCTATCTTCTTCTCTTTTCTACCACATAACTAAAAATATAAGAGTATATATTATAAGGAAAATTACTATCCTACAATAACATACAATGATAAGTCCATAGTGTAAACTTGACTATATGACCTGGTGCTATAACTATGCTATAACTCTAGAACTTCAAAGTGGCTGTGAACAGAGTCTGTCATCCCCACTGGCAACATATCAATCATAATCTCACCAACCATGCTAGGGGCATAAGTGCATAAGCTATCACCTAGGTGGGTCATTAATGTTTGTAGAAATATTTAAGCTCGATATCTCAACATCACCTACTATTGTCACACTTAAGTCAAGAAATTTAAAGTTGACATTTACTTATTGTCTGATTTCCTCAACATTTGACAACTTCTTAAGCCTACCCTGACTCTTCTTTGGTTCATTAATTTTAACATCAACATTTGGCTCTTTGGAATAAAAAAATCTTCATGTCCTCATTTCTCTTGCTGCCTTCTGACATTATCCTACTACAAGATAATGTAAACATAAGAGTAAGGATAGCATAATAATTCTGGAAAAAAATGACTTCAGTTGAATAAGTAGGGATGAATTAGTATAAAATATATGCCCCCCACGTTTGTGATATTTATGGAAATTCAAAAATTTCAATGTCAAAACTTACAAAGACTAAAACAAAAACAAAACCATATATATTTGTTATATATCAAGATAAAAGTACAATGGATTAAAAATTAAAAGAAACAGAGTTCTAACTATAAAATATATTACATTTCATGTGATTGCTTATCATAATGTGTATGTGTGTGTGTGTGTGTGTGTGAGAGAGAGAGAGAGAGAGAGAGAGAGAGAATAATACTACATTTAAACCAAAAAAAAACTATGGCTTATATATATTTGTTTTGGCAAGCCTCAATGAATTCAAGGTGCCTAAAATGATGCCAACTCTTTCAAATGAAAAAAGAAAGAGGCATTGGTTCGATTTATTTAGCAAAAAAATCTGTTTAAGTAGTAAATTGAAAAGCATTCACTTGAAAAAGAAATTTCAGAAAAGTACTTCTATTCCATAAGAAATTGAATTCTTTGAAACTATTTAACTTGTAAACTTTTTAAAAATGTAATAAAAATGAACTTTAGATTTTAGCATCATGGAAAATAGTATATAATAAATATTTTTTGCTGCTCAAAATGACTTTTTGAAGGGTTCTAGCAATAGAACCCTTCAGAAAGTTGATCTTATGCTAAATCCGAGAGTATTTTTAATATAATGAATATATATACAATAAAAAATCATATATATATATACATAATACTCATTTTTAGTTACTAAAAATGACTTCTCTATTGACAAAATGCTTCATGAATTTGATTTGAAATTTATTTGTTTACAAGTAGTCCCTACATATATTAGCACTGTTTGTTTTTCAAAATTCCATTTTTCATAACTATTCAAAATGAATTCTAGAAGGGTTTTGTTGATAGAACCCTTCATGTAGTTAATTTAAAATTTAGTGAAATCATGATGGCCACCTTGGGGAGGATGACAAGCCAAGCATTACTCTACAAAAAAATATTTTTGATGATAACTCAAAATAACTTCCTAAATGTCGGTGTTTGGTTAATATCAGACACTTATGTGGTTCTAGACCACCTAGTCGACTCCTAAAAGAGCAGCGAATAATGCAGCTATACCCAATGTGACAAGCCAACACTATGCGCTATGCTTTCAGTCTGCCTAATCTTGGGGAGTTAGATGTGATTACATGCACATTTGTTCCTAGGTCCTTCATGATTTCGGATAGGAGTTAACGTCCAAACATACATGCAATAGACATGAAATAGACAGAACTATGCAGCGTAGAATAGAGACAAGTCAGAGACCACCAACCCATGAGACATTCTTCAATATTAACTTGTACTCTCAATAGTAAAATACATTGGTAATAACTTAGCTCATGTACTCTTGAGCTCAACTCTCCATTCCTTTGTTTATCTCTGTATCCACTCACTCAAGAATAATCCCCTTTACTTCTTACATCAATCCAGGCACTACCCTTTTGCACGAGACTTTACAAGATATTACAAAAAAGGAAAGCTTAACCCATAATAGTTTGTTACAAAATGGGACAATCTACATAGCAACCTAGGAAGCAACTAAATGGCTAGTTGGCTGCCAACACCAATCACAAGCGGACGCTATGTTAGCAAAGCATGCGAAGCCCATTGCTCCTATTGTTGCTTTGAAAAAATTTCATATTTTTTAAAATCCGGATTGTTTTTGGCTCCAGACCATGTTGTTTAGAATACTATAACCTATTCCATTCTCCTTCTTCTAGTTCAGTTTGTGTAGCAGTGCCCCCTGACACAAACTTTATTATCTGGTCTTGACTATACCTGGGCTCATAAGCTCTTCTCTTGCTACTCACCCAGGCATGTCCGAGTCGTATTCTTACATGGGATCATCTGAACTTTACGTTAATGGGCCGTGCCTCTAGATACTTTGCTTTATCTCTCTTCATTGCATCCATTTCCATTCTGGCTACGAAGGCATGACGCCTGTCTATTTTGGACTAATAACATCTTCTTCAAAAATGGTCTACTCCAGTTCTCTTGGCCTTCTACTACCGCCTCGACTCCACTTCCAGCCATAGGGTGGTCTTACGAACTATTCTGATCTTGGCATCCCCTTCTCTTTGTTTTCCAATTGACTCCGTTGGATACTTTGCTTTATCTCTCTTCATTGCATCCATTTCCATTCTGGCTACGAAGGCATGATGCCTGTCTATTTTGGACTAATAACATCTTCTTCAAAAATGGTCTACTCCAGTTCTCTTGGCCTTCTACTAACGCCTCGACTCCACTTCCAGCCATAGGGTGGTCTTACGAACTATTCTGATCTTGGCATCCCCTTCTCTTTGTTTTCCAATTGAGGTGGAGAGACGGAAAACTCTCTCACTTGTAGTAAGAGTAGCATGATCCACGTGTAGCTCAATCCAATGGGATTTGCATCCCTTTCGGAGCTAGGGATTCAACCCGTACCGGTGCACAAAAGCTTATCCACAAATGGAGAGAATGCTAAGAATACTACTACCATTGACATAGACTTAACACACACACAAGCTCAATCTTGCCATAACTCATTCACTCATCATCCCACTCATTCATGCATCCAATACAAGAAGAAAGCTAAGCTAATGCATACACAAGCTCAAAGCATACTTCATTCTCAAGCACTTACTTCCCTAGCATGCACACAAACCTTGAAGCTATCAACAAAAAAACATGCACACTAGAGAATAGACATGAGAAGAGAGACAAACATCAACTCATTGCATTGAATTAAAAAAAGAGTATTGCTCATACAATAATGTAGATGGGGAGAGAGAAGAGCTTGCACCTCTATGGAAAAAGAGGGAGAGCTAGTCTCAAGAGAGCTCAAACATGAGTTTAGCCCAATGTGTCTAAGCTCTCAAATGGGCCACTTTTTATGCAAAAACTCTAAAACTCCCAAAAGTTCTCATGTGGGATTATTGTCAAGCCCACTCCCACACTCATCTACAACTTGGAACTCTTTACAAAAGCCCTAAATAAGCCCGTCATGCAACACTCCCCCCTTCCTATTTTGCGCACGTCCTCGAGCGCAGTAGAAGCAAAAGCTGCAAAAACAATGGATACAAGTAAAGCCTTTTATTGAAAAAAAAACCAGCAATGACAATCTCACACGTGAGCATACAAGTGAAAGGCTGATTAGAGTTTTAAAGAGTGCTAAAAGAGGTGAGTAAAGACTAGTCAAAGTGAGACTAAGTGGTAGATAGTGCTATGCAAACGCAAGTGTACTTGCACACCATAGGTTATGACCGCAGTCTCAATGTCCTACAAGTATTTAAGTTATTCCTAAGTGGCAAACCTACTCCTAAATATGAGCAATGGTGATTGGACCTCTTCTTCTTTTCTCTCTCTTTTTTTTTGGGGTGTGTGTAAAAGATGATAAAGAGGAAGGTTCCATCCCAATGAGACCCAAGCAATGGCCAAGAGACCTCTGCCAAGAGAATCTAAAGGCCGCTAAGTATCTCAAGGGCGACAGACCCTTTTCTTTCTGTTTGACATAAGGAGTACCCCATGAAGATGAGGGCATCGGTCTCAAAGGCTAAGTATCTCAAGGGCGACAGACCCTTTTCTTTCTGTTTGACATAAGGAGTACCCCATGAAGATGAGGGCATCGGTCTCAAAGGCCCATAATGTACCCCAGAGTCCTACCAGCATCTATCAGGACGTCAGTGTTCACCCCATGGAAACCAAGGCATCGGCCCCAAGGTGCTAAGCCAACCCCACGTCCTACCAAGCATTCCACATGGCTGTAGACACTTCATGTCTCGATTCACTTGTATATATTTTTTAGGGCATGATTTTCGTAATTTTTTATTAATCCTAGCACCTAGCTTATACCTAAGAGGTAGCTACCACTAGGGATAATTAATATACTTCGAGAGCATAAGAGCTTAGCATACTCCGTTGGTATATATCCTACACCGTCTTCAAATAGAAATACCTTCTACTAAGTCCTCTACGAATCTAGAAATCACTCACCACATTTTAACAACTAATTTAAAACTTAAACCAACCAACTGTGTGTGAACATGCAAACAGTATATCCAAAAGTTAAAAGCACGTAAAGAACAAAAGATTATGATTTGAATACACCTGTTGTAGTGCTCGTTGATGTTGTGCGTTTGCATTGATGCATTGCTGATGTTGTGCAGATTGCTTCTCTTTGCTCTTTGTAGGCATTACATGTCTCCCCCCTTCCTAATTTGTGTGCACGGTAGGTGGACTATTGGGGCGTGTTTGTATGCTCTTGTTTAGCTAAGATCTCTGTAAAATGTTTATTAACAAACAAGAAAAGAAAAGAAAGGAATAAAATTTGTTATTGGTGCCAATCACTGAATATAGCCGAGGGGAAAAACCCAGTGGGAGAAAAGTGCCCTGGCTTGTTGATCTTATTGTGGAGTCGATGAGCTTACCCTTGCACTGGTGGTGGATCTGTGTCCACTTCTGCTGGAAAGATGGTATCAATCACTTCAGGATACAAGGACAACCCTGTACAAAAACCGGCCTCTGAAGAAGGTAGTAGAGGAAGGAGTGCTTCCTCGCTAAAATATGGCATTGATTCTATGGGAAGGTTAAGCAGACAATCTCGATTTTGGAACTGCTCAATGTAGGTACTCAAAGTGATCCAAAATTGACATGTTGAGGCTTGGGGAAGGAGGGCTTGCAAGATAGGTGGTTACAAGTCATTTATGCATGTATCCCTCCATTGTTGTGCTTGAACCTCCTCAGGTAATCTACGTTGATTTGGTCCTCTCTCTGGTATTTTCACATTAAGAAGGTTATGGCGTTGGGGTGCAATTCCCACAATTTATTTCATTAAGCCCGTGCCATATCGTCGAAAGTAAGAGCGGCATATCCAACAAATGTGTGAAGCTTCTCCTAATACGAGTCGTGCACACTCTTGACAATGTGGGTGATGCTGTTGATAGAATAAAGTGACAAAGTGATGCCCACAGCAATTTTCACCTAAGGGAGCATAAAAGTACCTAGAATGAGTTTGAAAAGGAGGAGCACTATAACCCCCACGATGTGCAGGTTGAGTACTATCAGGGTCCATGTGCATGGTGGACATGTATCTTGCCAAGTATCCATCAGGAGGTATCTGGTCATAGAACAATGAAATTTAGAAACACTCATATCCATCATTACAATCCCAATCAAAAACATTGTAGATAAGATCATCTCAAAAAGAACACAATCCTCTAAAGGCATAAGGAACCACATTAGTAAATGTGAGACTATTCAAACACTGATCTACCAAAGAGCTTCAATTGTAGTGTTAATGCTTTACCTTTGGTTTTGGGTATGTCCTTCTTAAGAGGTGGGAAGGTTAGCAATTGTCGAGGAATTTGAGCAAGATAAGTGGATTTAGGCATTGAAGTGCTAGAATCTATGCTCAAAGGAGACTCATGTAAAGTTGGACTTGTCTTAGGTACACAAGTTGATGGTGGAATTGTGTAACCAAGAGAAATTGGGACAACTGGTGATTCAATACATGTTTTGGGAAGATCAACACAAGGAGATTTGTAGGTGCTATCACAACCACCTATCCTATCTTGAAGAGGTTGTGTTGATTTCGTTTGCACCCACTGATATGGAAAACCAAGGGTGGCTTTTGGAATCTTACTGATACACTCTTTTACCTCTAGCAAACCATGGCATTTGGGAAGCCAAAGTGCTGTTGCACCCTCATAATAGCCTTGTGCTTTAAGAACATGCTTTGGGACCCAACGAGTAACAATATGAGGTTTAGGCTTGGAAAAGATGTGCTTTTTAGGAGGCTTAGCAACTAGGCTAGATGGTACAAGTTTGTACGCATCTTTGGGTAGCCAAATTGATAATTCCTTCTTGCCTGGCCTTCTTTGAGCAGTGACTAGAGTAGCTGGAACATGCTAGCCATGGCCCTCACTTGAGGACTCATCGATTATCCACATCATTTGTGTTGGAGCTTCAAGAGAAGATTTTGAAAGTGGGTTGTGTAAGGTAGAAATACCACCCTTTTGACATGATAAATCTCGTGGAGTAGCAGATCCCAAGATGCAATCAGAATCAATTTGCAATTTGTATTGTCTATTCTTCCAATCTAATGAGCAATCGGTAGCACTTAACCATGATCGACCGAGAACAGCCTCTACCACTGCCTTGGACTTACTTGCCACATAAAAGGGAACTGACATCTGGTGATCCTGAATGGACATCATAATGACACATTTTCCCTCTATAGGGTTATCTTCACCTGAGAAGCTTCGTAAGTCAATAGGAATGTGCACAAGTGTTGGTTGTCCCAAGGCTATCCATGTGTCAAACGAGAGAACATTATAATCTGCACCAGAGTCAATTAAGGCAGAGACAAAGTAGGTAGTCTCATGAAGATGAAGACACACTTGACTATTGAAAGGATCGACATATGGTTCATCAGTAGCCAACTGTAAGGCCAACATAGAAGCCTTACGACACTCCTTGGCTTTTGCAACTCTAGCTTTAGCCTCTTCTTGAGCCTGATGTTTAAGTAGGTCATGTGCTTCTTTCCGTGTGTGTGTAGCATGCATTTGTTGAAGCATGGCTTCAGTTAATGGTTCATTGTATTTCTTGAGACGACTTCCATTAATGAAGTTAGGCATTTGCTCACCTTCTAGTGTCTCTAAATGCACTGCACCACTTGGAGTAAGCTCATTAATCACAAACGGTCCTAGGCCACGTCTCTTGAGCTTTCTCTTATGCTTCTTAAGTGTCTACAAGAGCACAAGGTCCCCTTTTTTGAATCGGCCAGTTGTTACATTTCTATCATACCATTGCTTTTGTCTCCTCTTCTCGGCATACATCCCCATTACTGCCAATAAGCGGGTCTCATCAAGCTTTTCCAATTCATGAACGCATTGTGAAAGCTCATGACCAGTCCAGTCCAATTGTTTAGCAACTCGTAAAGTAGGTACAAGAAATTCAATGGGAAGAATTGCATCTAACCCAAAAGCAAGCTCAAATGGGGTTGTGCCCACAGATGTTTTATAGACTATCCTATATGCCCAAAGAACTGAGTGCAACTTTTGCTCCCAATCAGTCCTATGTCCCTCAACAATCTTTGTGAGTGCTGTGCAGAGAATCTTGTTAGTACTCTCAGCTTGTCCATTGGTCTGGGGATGATAGGGTGCAGAACGCTTGTGAATTACCATAAATTCTTGAAGCAAAAACTCTATGACCTCATTCACAAAGTGCACACCTTGATCACTAACGATTTCAATAGGTAAGCCATAGCATGTAAACACGTACTCATACAAGAACTTAGCTATGGTTCTAGCATCATTTTTAACTGTAGCCTTTGCCTCTACCCATTTGGTCAGATAGTCAGTTGTTGCGACTATAATATATTCCGCATGCGTGTGACGAGCTGGAGGTTTAATGGGACCGACAAAATCAATACCCCATTTTGCAAAAGCACGTGTGCTTAACATAGGCCGCAATGGCATATTGTCCTTTGTGATGGGAGGTTTGGTCCTTTGACAATCGTCACAACATTTTACATATTCTTCGGCATCCATTTGTAAGGTTGGCCACCAAAGCCCAGACCACCTAATCAACTTAGCTGTGGTATTGAACGAAAAGTGTCCACCCCCAACACCTACATGTGCATGAGTCAAGATTTTCAAGTAGTCAGCTTCACATACACACATGCGTAAGTTGCCATCCTTGCCCCTCTTGTAGAGTTGGCCCTCTATCAGCATATAGTTTGCCGCTTCAACTTCAATAGCATGCTTTCGATATTTAGGAATTTTTTGATCAGTATGACCATGCTGAAGATAGTCCACAATATACTTACTCCAACTTGGTGTAGTTGAAATTTGGAATAATGTGACATTATGAATTGGCTGTTGAATTTGACATGAAGCACAATTTGCGAACAAATTTTTCAGCATCCGCATGCATGGTAGGCCACCATTGCCCCTCCTGAGATATACGTCGCACACAAGTAGTAGCTGATGCACGGATTCCACCGATACCCGCATGTGTCCATTCCAAGATCTCCTCATATTGGTCAGGGTTAGGTATAAGCCGCAACACTCCATCATTACCCTGACGATATAATCTCCCTGAGATTAACTTGAATGGTCACCATAGGTCCACATTAGGACCTGCTAGTTGTATCTGCCCACTTGTCAAAATTTCTAAGATGGATTCAGACCATTTAGGAGCTGTCTCTACAAGGAAAAGTGTTGAATCTAACATAACATCGTCCACACCCACAGGAGCTTCGCCAGAGGTGATTCGAGACAAATAATCTGCCCTAAGATGAGTTGTTCCTTCAAAATCAAACTCAAGAAGGATGATAAACCACCTCACAATCCTTCCAGTTGCACAAGGCTTATTCACCAAATATAGCAATGCTTGATGGTCCACAAAAAATATGAATTTGTTTGCCAAAAGGTAATGGCAAAACTTTTTCATTGCATATATCATAGACAAACCTTCTCTTTCTGTTGTGGTATATTTCTTCTCAGCATTGTTCAACTGTCGACTAGCATATGAGATTGGAAAATCCTTATTATGTTCTCCCGATTGAGCCAAAATACATCCAATTGCAAAGTTTGAAGCATCAATATGGACATGAAAGATTTGGTTCCAATCTGGTGCCCGTAAGATGGGTGCAGTCACTAATGCTTGCTTCAACTTTTCAAAGGATTCCTCACACTCATCAGTCCAATTAAACTTTACAAGAAGAGCATATAATGGTCTGGCTAGGACAGTGTACATGTAGATGAATCGACGATAATAGCCACAATGTCCCATGAATGTTTGTACCCCTTTAGGGTTGATAGGCCGAGGTAATGAGACAATGACATCAATTTTATCCATATCTGTTGAAATCCCATTGCGACAAACAATATGGCCCAAGATTTTCCCTTGTCTTACCATGAATTTGCACTTGTCAGGATTCAAGCATATACGATAAACTTGACACTTTTGAAACACAAGTCTGAGGTGTTCTATATGATCATCACGCTCTTGTGAGTGAACACATAAATCATCCATGAAGATCTCAAGAAATTGCCTAAGGTACTCCTTGAATACATGACTCATTAACCGCTAAAAGGTTGCTGGTGCATTTGTTAGACCAAATAGCATAACACGATAGGCAAAGATGCCATCTTCAGTAGCAAAGGATGTCTTGTGTTGATCCTTTGGATCAATTAACACTTGATTGTAACCAGAGAATCCATCCAAGAAACTATATGCCTTTTTCCCTACAACTCATTCCAGAACATGATCCGTGATTGGAAGTGGGTAATGATCACGTACAGTAGCTGCATTTACCTTCTTGAGGTTTACACATACTCGAAGTTTTCCATTTTTCTTGGGCACCACTACAATAGGGGAGACCCATTCAGTGTGTTCAATCTCATAGATAAATTCTGCCTCTAAGAGCTTGTCTATTTCTTCTTTTATCTTTCGTGCGAAATTCTCATTGTAAGTATAAGGACGTTGCTTGGAAGGCTTTGCGTCCTCTCGCAATGGAATTGTATGCTGACATATGCTTGGATCAACTCCTTTGAGGTCTTTATAACTCCAAGCAAAAACATCGCGATACTCCTTTGAGGTCTTTATAACTCCAAGCAAAAACATCGCGATACTCCTTTATTGTTTGAATTAATAACTTCTCCTCATCTAAGGACAAGTCTGTGGCAATCCACACATAGCGAGGCTCTTCTCCTGGCTTAGCGATATCGATTTTTTTTGCATCTTCTGGGCCATCATATGAAACCCCTGGCACGCTTGGTTTTTGTCGCATGGGTTGTTGAAGAACAATCTTCCGATCTTGAAGAGTGTACTGTGTGAAGTTGGGGGGAACATTGAGACCTTGTTCTTGTCCACTTGAGTCATCACTAATTGAAGACCATGTGGTTTTGAGCTCTCCTTTGCAATCTTGCATCAAATTTTTTTTGTTCAATCGTTATCTTTGCACTTCCGACACTCTCTTTTGAATCGGTTTTAGACTTGAGTTTTGGTTTTTGTTTCTTCATTTTTTTTTGCGATTTTTGCTAACAGTTTTTAGCTTTTCTCCTGGTTGGAATCTATCTGATCATTTTACTTGGTCTTTGATACTATCTTGTGCTTAGACATAGTATAAATATCTGTTCTTTCCTGAGAAGTGAGGTGGTGGTCGAGAGTGTTCATTCTTAGACTCCTCCTTTTCTTTTTGTAGTCTCTCACGTCGTTCCCTCTCACCTTGTTTATGGATTCTCTTGTGGCTCTTATAGCATTTACGTTTAGGTCGGCTTCGAGGGATCTCTACTTGAACCTCCCTGCCTCTCAAGAGTAGGCATGCCTTTCTTAACGCTTCCTCAGGGATTATCACATCATTGTCAAAATCCAAGTCCCATCCATCTTCCTTATCAGCATCATTAGCATATTCGAGTGTTAAATCCTCCACTGAGACTTCCTCTACATGCAGTGCTGTTGTGGATGCATCCCCATAGTACAAAACATCTAGAAGATCACGAGGTTGTACCATTCATATAGGAATAATGTCATATCCATCTGAGTCACAAAATTGAATTGGCTTAGGTAAAGCACATGTCGATAATGTTGCAAGGACATGACTCCATTTTAGTGGATCAATTAAGTGCCATGGAAGGGTTGTGGAATGTATGCCTCATCTGATACACTTCGATTACCCTTAAGTCTCTCAGTGTTGAAATCCCTACATGAGGCTCCACACATCCACAGATCTTCTCGCCCATCTGACAATGTAACTCTTGAGCCCTCAGATGAAGCAGAATCAAACTCATCTATTGGAGACCTTGTTACATCACGATATGAGTGATTCTTTAGGTTGACCCTTGTGATGACAGAATCATGTCAGAGGTACAAATAATTGCATCCCCAATCTTGAATCATTTGAAATTGTCGCATGAATGGTCTACCCAATATCACTTCATAGTTTGGATGTTTTCCAAAATCCACTACTGCAAAGGTGTGCTCATATTCAATCCCACATGTGGTGACCAATATGTTCTCAAGCAGCCCAAGGGGATGTTCTAAGCTTCCATCTGCTAGCTGCAAGCGCATCCTGGTACTCCTAATAGCTGGTTTGCCCCACTTTTCCCAAATGGACCTTGTCATAATGCCCACTCCTGCACCACTATCAAGTATTGTAGTTGAAGCTACTTTTCACACTTCTAATGGGAGGGTAGCATTTCCCTGATCGTCCTCACAAAATTTTCCTACTTTGTTGATAGGAACTGGCATAACATCCTTTGTCTCAGGGTGTATAGTACAATGATGGTGACCCTTTTGTAGCAATACCTGCTCTGACAAACATGTGGCAATATCATTCCACAACTCTGGTCGAAGCTTTATCAAATCAAGCAAAGGTAAGGTACAAGCCACTGGTGCTGACAAAATAGCTTGCATGATACCCATATCCATCTCCTTTGTCAACCTTTTATGCATGGACGGTATCCTCAAGGTTTGAGAACAGTTCTCATATTCTCCCAAATATGATGGTAAGGTTTTCAATGTATGCTTACTTCTAGGAGAAACAATTGTTTGAACTTCCTCCTGGATGCTTGGGCGTCTAAAGTTGTTTTCTGTGCTCCTGGTAAAATCCACCTCTCAGAGAATGGAGGTGAAATAATAGAGGACATATTCTCATTAACTTTCTCATGAACTACTGCCCACATCTCATTTGCCATGTCCTCGTTAGCATCAATAACTTCATCATTGCATGGGAAGGCAAGGCTAGGTGGTGGCAGAATACCTTCTTTCAATGGGGTGGCAATTGGTGCAGACTTCTTGCTCTATGAGATTGTGAGATGAGCTCACTTTTCATTTCCCGACTTGATGACACTTTTGGTATGGTTTCTAATGTTGGCTTAAGAGAGGTTGGGCCAGGTGGAGGTGGGCCCTCAAGTATTGATTGAGCTTTCCTAATGAGTTGCTGATGTACAACTAGATTGATCTTCTCCTCACGAGGGTTTGGGTATTCTTGAAGCTTCTTGGGTAGCTCAGATAAAGCTGCAATGGGACTTCTATGAGCATCAATGATGGCATCTAGAGTCTCGTTCACCTTATCCACAAAAACAGAACCCCCAGAACTATCCTCGGTCGTACTAGCCTCATCTTGTTTAGCACTAGGCCCAGGTTGAGGTTGATGCTCCTCATGCACTTCTTGGGATGTAAAAGCTTGATCCCTCATGTTTTGTTTAGAGACTTCTTGAGAACTAGTGGTACATACACCCAAGATTAGCAATACATATGCAAAAATTATCTGCACTCTCAAAAAGCACTATTGCACTATAATAGCCAAGTTTCCACCAGAGAATTTTCTCAACCAGAACTTCCCGAAACTGCTAAAAACACCTTACAATGACCAAACAGAGACTGAGACATACCCAAAACACAATTTTGACTATAAAATTTGGTACAAAGTAGTAGCCTACATACCACACAAAAACCTCCACGCTCATGAGGAATGCTACTCAATCAGAGATGCGTAGCTCTCGGAGCTACTCAAGGGGTGTTGTACCTAAACAAGAAGGGGGAGAGATGATGATGATCTTACCCATGTACACAACTTCCTTTGCTTTTTTCTCATATCCTTAGCTTGAACCAGGCTTTGATACCATAAAGAGAATGCGGGGGAGAGGGAGAGCTTGATTTCCTTGCAAAGAAAACACACAGGAAGGGGGAGAGATAATGATGCTCTTACCCATGTACACTGCTTCCTTTGCTTTTTTCTCATATCCTTAGCTTGAACCAAGCTTTGATACCATAAATAGAATGTGGGGGAGAGGGAGAGCTTGGGTTCCTTGCAAAGTAAACACACACACACACAAGAGAGAGCAAGACATAACAGAGAGATGGATGGTTGAATTTTCTTCTATCTTCTTCTCTTCTCTACCACACACCTAAAAATACAAGAGTATATATTATAAGGAAAATTACTATCCTACAATAACATACAATGGTCAGTCCATAGTGTGATTCGACTATATGAGCTGGTGATACAAGGGAAATTACTATCCTACAATAACATACATTGGTCCGTCTATAGTGTGAACTCGACTATATAAGTTGGTGCTATAACTATGCCATAACTCTAGAACTTCAAAGTGGCTATCACACATAGCCTGTCGTCCACTAGCAGCATATCAATTATAATCTCACCAGCCATGCCAGTGGCATAAGTGCATAAGATATCACCTAGGTGGGTCATTAATGTTTGTAGCACTATTTGAGCTCGATGTCTCAACATCACCTACTAATATTGTCACACTTACCTCAAGAAATTCGAAGTTGATATTTTTTTATTCTCTAATTTCCTTAACATTTGACAACTTCTTAAGCCTACCCTGACTCTTCTTTGGTTCATTACTTTGAACATCAACATTTGGCTCTTTGGAATAAAAAGAGTCTTCATGTCCCATAGCATGGTATAAAATAAGTCATTTAACTCCAGATAGTCACACAAAACCATGCCATAAAATGATCAAGCATATGTTTCAAAAAATCTATAAAACTTGATGCAACTAGGGATATCCAAAATGTATCTCAAGGTCTATGTGAGGCATGTATCCATGCGAGTATCTAAACAACTTCCACCTTATCATTAATAAACATGCATCCTTTTCCATCCTGACACTCCACTAGCATCATACGATCATATGAAGGATCCAAGATCATATGCCTTACCATTTTCTCTGCAAAACAACAAGTAAACTCACTATAATTGGGTAAGGCATAAGAAAAAGCACTACACATATCTAAAGTCAAGATAGTCTACTTACTAGTCAAGAAGTGCATCATCCACAACAAATTGATCTTCATCATCAATGGCAAATGTCACCTCCATGATGCTAGCAGCCACTTGCATACTACCACAATAATTCTCTACAAAAGGAGTAAGATAGCCCTCACATATCTCTTTGTCATTGTCAATGAGCATGCAACCATGCCTTGTGTGTATAGAGGCTTTTAGCTTAGCCCCCATGCCACTGCCAATCTCCAAAATAGTACCTGTTGTTGGACACAATGCTTCCAAAAACAATAACATAAGAGAGGCACTTATCTCAAGGGGACCTCGCAATCCTCCAAGCTTACGAGGTGCCCTCATGGATGAAGGCATGTAATGGGTAAGTATCTTTGCATCAAGATTTTTGGAAGTAGTTGTTCCACCTATACACATAGCACCAAATAACTATTGGTTTCTTATAGCAAAAAACCCCATGCAAAGAATAAATATTAATGCACCTTTTTTTCCCTCTGATGCCCATAAGGGGGACACATGGTAGCCTTGTGCAAAGACGATGCAAAGAATGTAGTCATATACAAGAAATTTTAAAAATTAATACATGACAAGAAAATAATGTATACCTAAACAACATGGTACATAGCATACCTTGAACACACGAGTATACTTTGTAGATGTTCCATATGGCTCTCTGAGCAATCCAAGACCCATCTAAGACCAAACATCAACCCTGCATGTGAAGCCATGCACTCCACCAATGTGATAGATGAAAATGGACAAAATATAAGAATCCAACCCATGTCATCCATGACTATGGAATCCACCAAAAGTGAACTTGATATGGTCCTCTCACTGAGTTGATTCCATGCCGGTATGCCTTTGTAACATTCCTCCCCATACCCTCAAGATGTCCAGTTTCTTCCCCTGTGATCAATCCCCTTTTCAAAATAATAAAAGATCTTGTTTCTACCTGTTTTGGCCTAGAGAGAGAAAATGTTCTAGAGAGAGGTAATTCAGTATTTAGATATCTTTGGATGGAGAAATATCCCTTCTTATTAAAATAAATTCCCCCGAAATAGAAGTTTAAAAAGAAATTCCTAAGGTGCATTAGAAATAAATTATAATGTGTACAAAAGACCTTAGGCTAAGGGCACAAAAGACCTTAGCCTTAGGGCCCCTGTTTTCAAAAAAAAATCCTAAGGTGCATTGGAAATAAATTATAATGTGCACAAAAGACCTTAGCCTAAGGGCCCCTGTTTTCAAAAAATTTTGGATTAAGGTCCAAACTAAGGTTTGACAGGCCAATGAGATTAATCCAAATGTAGGGAGGAGATAAATTGAAGAATAAAAGAAAAACCCCCCAAAAATGAGTAAATGCTCACATAAGATGAAGAGTGGACTAAAGATCAAAGAATTGAATTAAAAAAATGAATTTTGACACCTAAGTGTGGGGATCTCCCCTCATGAAGTAGGCACCTTTTTCTCATCATTACCCCCAATTTTCAATAAAATGAGATATTTTCATCTCTCCTCTCTCTTCAAATCTAGATCCAAAAAGTAAGCTGAACTGACCCAAAAATGGTCAAAAATTGACCAAACTGATCTAGAAAATTCTAGAATCAGTTTGCTTGGTTAGAGGCTCATTTTTCCTATAAATAGAAGCCTCCCCCCTTTGTAAAAGCTTAATGGTGTTTATGCACTGTTACTCTACTCTTGTCTCCTGAGCCATCTACATTGAATTTTTTAATAATTCAATTGTTTTTGGCCTAATCCTCTTCAAAGTAAATTGGTGGCCACTCTCTTGCTTCAAACAAGAGTAGAACCCTCAATCCCTCAAGCCAAAGGAGAGCTTACAAGCTTCATGTAAGCTAATTTTCTTACTTTGTTTACAAATTTTAATGAAAAATCTATGGTTTTCTTGATTTTTATGTTTTGCAAATGATTGAATTAAATTCAAATGCTATGATGAAAAGGCCACCCCCTTCTCTTCTTTACATTCCAACCTTTCTTAATCCTAGAAAGATTAACTAAGTGATTAATTAAACTCTTTTTATTGTTTACTCTCTTGAATTTAGAAAATTATGTAGATTAGAGTTCTATAATTCTAAATTGGGTTAATTAAGTTAAGTGAGAAAGATAAAAATCAGAAATGGTCAGCCATACAAAGAAGGTTATGGTAAAATTTTTCAGAATTTTGTGAAAAAGAAAGTTTGTTTTTATGTTATTCCAAAAGAGTAATTCCCACCATTTTTTGCATCTACAAGAAATATTATAATTACTCCATGTACATATATCACTGATATTAATTATTAAATTTAATTTCTATGCATAGACAGATGCATAATGGAATTGTTTTTATTATAAAAGTGTTATTCTTATTAAATTTAAATTCTATGCATAGAAAGATGCATAAAGGAAATTTTTATATTACAAAAGCGTTATTCTTATCAAATTTGATTTCTATGCATAGAAAGATGCATAAAGGAAATTGTTTTTTATTTACAAAAGTGTTATTCTTTATTAAATTTGATTTTTATGCATAGAAAGATGCATAAAGGAACTTTTTTATTATAAAAGTGTTATTCTTATTAAATTTGATCTCTGCATAGAAAGATGTATAAAGGAAATTTTTTTAATTATAAAAGTGTTATTCTTATTAAATTTGATTTTTATGCATAGAAAGATGCATAAAGGAATTTGTTTGATTATAAAAGTGTTATTATTATAAAATTTGATTTTTATGCATAGAAAGATGCATAAAGAAATTTTTTTTAATTCTAAAAGTGTTATTCTTATTAAATTTGATTTCTATGCATAGAAAGATGCATAAAGGAAATTGTTTTTATCATAAAAGTGTTATTCTTATTAAATTTGATTTCTATGCATAGAAAGATGCATAAAGGAAATTTTTTTATTATAAAAGTATTATTCTTATTAAATTTGATTTTTATGCATAAAAAGATGCATAAACAAATTTTTCTAAATTATAAAAGCGTTATTCTTAAAAAAAATTAATTTTTATGCATAAATAGATGCATAAAGAAATTCTTTTTATTCTAAAAGTGTTATTCCTATTAAATTTGATTTTATGCATAAATAGATGCATAAAAGGATTTTTTTAAAATATAAGTGTTATTCCCATTGAGGTTGGTTTTTATGCATAAATAGATGCATAAAGAATTTTGATATATCAAAATTAGAATTCTCTAAAATTATATGTTTAGATTCTATGAGTATTTAATAAATGAATAATTAAATCCTCTAAGAGAGAAATTTCTATCGTTTTATATTTACACAGATTGTAAAAAGATAATTCAAGAAATCTATCGAGATTGAAAGATTCACATAAATGATTAATTTATTCCTCATTGGAATTCGTAAACTAATTTAGAAATCTATAAAGTGAATATTAAAAGAAAGAAATTCAGGAAAATAGTAACTGAATTATCAAACCTTTTCGAGAAAGATAGTTTAGGAAAAATCTTATCCGACTCAAACCTTGAATCAGACTATGACCAAAACCAAACTCTTTCGTCAGTTTTGTGAGGAAAGAAGGCGTGACTAGTTTAGAAAAATACACTCAAAACTCCTGCCAAATCTGAAACTAAGTTTAAGACCCTTCGAATTGATCTGTGGATCAAGGTTATAGAATTCCAAGAATTCTGGTATGAAATTCAGAATTTCGATCAAGAAGTTTTGGGGATACTGATTCAAGAAATACTCCTTGTATTCAAAAGAAAATCAAACTCAAAACTTGCTTAGAAACCCTTGTTTCTTAAAGGACTCTCTTACGCCAGAATGCTAGAGGGAGCATTTGGTATATGTTTTTCTAAGGGAAGTTTGATTACAACAGCTGGCGAGGAGTGTTTAAAGGACGGCTCACGCGGCAAAGCCTGTGTTGACCAACCTCGCTATGGTTGAAAAATGGTGTGCTTCCGATACAATGGGTGAGAGCCGACAAAGTGCCAGGACACCTAAGGAGGATCCTGGAGGGTCCTGACTAGGAGATGCACAGGCGCACGGTGCCTAGGACACCCATGCATATGTTGTAAGATATGTATGATGGACAGAATGATTATTGTAATCTCATACTAGATCTCTTTGCTGACCAGTTGGTTTCAACGGAGAGTCTAGAGTGATATTGTTTTTTGAGAAACAAGGCATTGAATGGAATTTTTTAGTTATGACATCTGTAACCAATAACTGTTTGTCAATGGATTATTTTATATGTTAAAGTTTTAAAGAGGAGTGTGTGCGTATCTATATTCGAAAGCAAAAGTTACGAAAGGCATTCAATTATGGGTGCGTGAGTAGTTGTCTAGTTCTACTGATTCCAGTGGTTGGGTGGCTAAACCATGGGCTCGATAGGCTGGAATCAGTGGAATTTTAATAATTAAATTGAAATAATAGAAATACGCTTAGAATTTGAGTAGTTAAATAAAAACATTTAGAATTTCTTAAATGAGTAGATCAATGGTTGTGCCTGACTTTGGTTAGGAAAAAAGCATTGATTTCCTCAAATGATTAGATCAACAGCTGTGCCTGATTTTGGTTAGGAAAAAAGCGTTGATTTCTTCAAACTAAGTCAGTGATAGTTTTCCTTCTATATGGTTTAATCAGGTGAAAGATAATTTAGTCTCTTAACCCCGTTAGAAAATTCGTTAAGAAAATAAAAAAGGTGGAATCGTCCCTGTTTTTTGGGCAAGGAAAATTTTCATGGTTTCAGTTTTGAAATGACCACCAGATTAGTCTCGTGTCCGGACATTTGAGGGTGAGGCCCCGAGTGGGAAACCCTGTCCTGCACAAGAGGAAGCTACTTCTGCTGCTGCTACTAGCAATCGGGAATCCGGTGCATAGAGGGGGCAGAGGGGTCTCACAGAGCTGGTATTAGAGTGCTATTGTAAACTTACGAAACAGTAGCATAAATTGCCTAAAATTTTAAAGTAAATCTAGGAAATAATGTTTTCACTTGTTAAGATTATGTTTGAAATGAACTTCATAAATTGGAAACTCATAAATTGAACAGAATTTTCAGATGGATACCCCAAATCTGTCTAGCATTCCTCGACTCTCCCAGAGTCAAGATATGATCGCCTTTGCCTTCAAAAATCTCATTAACTCCGCTTCAACCTGAGAAAGCAGAGTGAGACTTGCTCGTCACTTTGAGGATTTATACTTTCCTGATCCAGTAGAGTGACATCAGTATATGTGGCTCTCTGGAGGGCAAAGTATTTGCGTCAATACCAATCAACGACAGAGACTCAGTCAGAATACCTCGCTAGCCATGATCTTGATAAGGCTAGGAGTTGTTCATTATGTACAACTCTATAATCACTCACCCCAAAATTTTAGAATTTCTTGTCGTATTTTTAGACTTCTTAGCTTCTTTATTCCTAGGAGAAGAATTACAGCACCATTAGATGAATCGTGTATATCATAGCATGTCTCCATCGCAGTATTGCCTTTTTATGCATACGCAATTAAGGCGGTGACTTTTGGAGCCGAGACGCTCTATGTATATATCAAAAACTTTTGATAATAAATGATGTTTTGCAAAAGATTCCAAATTATTTTCGTGGTTGTGAATATTGGTTAATAAAATTATCAGAGTGAATCTTGTTTTCAAGAATTATGATGGAATATTTATTTGTTTAAGAAATAAATCTCAAAAATTAAATAGTCATAAATTTGATGACAAAGTTATGTTGACAAAAATATCATTTTGTCAGAAGAATCATGAGGCACGCGGCCCATGATGATAGGCAACCGGATCCTCTTACCGATGATGAAGAGTTAGATCCGGACGTTTGTATATCCCTGCACTGATCCCAACCTGGTCTTTTCAAGGGTGAAGGGGAAAAGCTAGGAGAAGTAGTGGAAAAATGGATCGAGGCAATGGAAGAGTATTTTGATATAGCCGATTACAACAAGAAGAGCAAGATGGCTCTCGCCAGATTGAAAATTGTGGAAACTGCTAGGGTCTCATGGAGGAACCATTGCGAGACAAACTGTCTTGACCGAAATACCCAGACCTGGTCAGATCTTAAAGCTTACCTCACGAAGAGGTTCTGTCCTCCGGACTTCTTGGAAACCAAAATGAACGAGTTCTTGGAACTAAAGCAGGGATAGCCGAATGATTGAAGAATACCATCAGGCATTTTTCCTTCTCCTGAAATATCCTCCACTTTTGGATGAAGAGCAGCTGATGGCCAGATTCATTCGAGGGGGATGAACGAGCCATTGGACACTTTAGTGAAAAATGCCAAACCAGTCTTAATGGCAGAAGCTATCAGAATGGCAAAGGACTTTGCCAAAGAATTTGTTGTTATTAAGGTCCTACCGAAGCCTGCACCCTCAAACTTTAAAAGGTTCCACAAAAATCAAGCTGACATTCACTGTCAAAATGGAACCATTTCCTTCCATTCTGACATTCATTGTCAGAATGGAACCATTTCCTTCCATGACCTTCACGGGAACAAAGTTCAAGGAAGTGGATTTTTCGGATCCCCAGCTCTGCAATTAGTAAAAGCTTCTAGGTTACTGAAAGGACTTAGAAAGAAGTAGCTCATGTATGTTGTCAAAATGAATCCAATAGACACAAAGTTAAAGGCTAAAGAACCACAATACATAAGTGAGTATGATGATTTATACCCAGTAGAGCTAACTGAGATGCCTTCGATTTGGGAAGTAGATCATGAGATAAGATTGACCCCTGGAGCTCACCCAATAGCCTAGCGCACGTACAAAATGCCACTCCCTGAAGCCATTGAACTCAAGGAACAACTTAGGTAGCTGTTAGAACAAGGGTTTGTCAGACCCAGTGTTTCACCTTGGGGAGCGCCAGTTCTCTTTCAGAAAAAGAAGGATGGAACGTTAAGACTCCATGTGGATTACAGAGGTCTCAATCAACTGACAATTAAGAACAAGTATCCTATCCCTAGAATTGATGAGCTTTTGGACAGGCTGAATGGAGCCCAGGTCTTCACAAAGATAGATCTGAAATCAGGGTATTACCAGATTAGGATTAATGATCAAGATATCCCAAAGACAGCCACCATTAATACTCGCTACTATAGAACTATGAATTTACTATCATGTCATTTGGATTGACAAATTCCCCAGCTACATTCAATTGCCTAATGCACGACATTCTCAGAGAATACCTGGATGATTTTGTTCTTGTTTTCTTTGATGATATTCTGATTTACTCAAAGAATGCAGTTGACCAACCATGAAGCTCACGTCCGTAAAGTTCTTGAGATTCTAAGGAAGCACCAACTCTTTGCAAAAAAGAGCAAATGCACTTTCTCTATCGACCATGTTGAATACTTGGGCTTTCTAGTATCCAAAGACAAAATTTCTCCAGATTTCGCAAAAGTCCAAGTAGTCATAGATTGGCCTGAATCAAAGACAGTGAAAGAAGTCAGGGGATTCTTGGGATTAACTAGTTAGTATAGAATTTTTATACCTAAGTATGCTCTCATAGCCTCGCCCCTAATGAATCTTCTCAAGAAGAGTACCCCGTTTCAATGGTTTGCCAGGTGTCAGAGCACTTTTGATAAGCTGAAGACCGCCTTGGCAACCAATCCCGTTCTGAAGTTGCCAAATTTATCTCTACCCTTTGAGGTAGTAACTGATGCCAGTGGTTTTACCCTGGGAGGTGCGCTCATGCAAGAAGGTCATGCAGTGGCCTATGAATCCCGAAAACTCAGAACGCATGAGAGAAATTATGTTGTCCACGACCTAGAGCTACTTTCAGTAGTCTATGCCCTGAAGTTGTGGAGACATTACCTACTGGGTCAAAGATTCACTTTAATGACAGATCATCAGAGCTTAAAGTGGATCTTCACTCAGAAGGATCTCAACATGTGCCAAAGAAGGTGGATGTAGACCCTGCAGAAATTTGATTTTGAAATCAAGTACCGCCCAGGCAAAAAAAATGTGGTAGCAGATGCCTTCAGCAGAAAAGCCTCCTTGCTTGCAATCACAGTGGTATCAAATCCATTGATTAATGAAGTAAGAGAGAAGATCATGCAAGATAGATTATTTGGCCCTATTGCTACCCTACTTATGCAGGAAAGCAAAACTCCTTAAGAGTTGAACCAAGTTTAAGGGTACAGCCTGGATGAAGGAATTATGTATTATAATAGTAGGCTATGCATTCCCAATGATGAGGGAACTAAGGGTCAAATTTTGAATGAAGCCCATTCTCTCTGACAAAATGGTAGTGGACCTCTATATGCTTCGTACGAGCATGAAAAACTGAGTTCCTGGCCAACTGTATACTGCTAATGTTGTCACAGAAAATGACAACTTGTCTATGCACTGATAGACCCAAATCTGCAGCATCTGTCAACTACCACGAAGATGGAGTTGTAACCTGATTGCACTGAAAGTAATCCAGTAATAAAATCCATAGTGATACATTCCCACTTCATCTGGGGATGTCTAATGAATGTAACTTCCCAGGCATTTTTACTCTCTCGGCTTTAACTTTCTGACATATCAGGCATTGACGTACATGATTAAGTACATCCTTTTTTAGTCCAGGCCAAAAGAAGCTTTTTTTTTACAGACATGTGGGTCTTGATGAAACTTGGATGTAGGGGATGAAATAAGGATTAGCCATCATTGCATTATGATATTCATCGTAGCCTTTTACGAATTCAGCCGCCTCTCCAAACAGTGTGGACTACCACAAGCCTACCAAGTAGAACTTTTCTAGCGTGGTGTCTGCGGAGAAATATCCTCTAGCTACCCCGGATTGGGCTTGCTCAAGGATGTCGGCATATTTAAAATTCTTGAGTGCCTCGTGATTGTACAATTGTCCTACAGTCAAGTAGAACTTTCTTGGCGGTGGTACCAGTCTGCAGAGAAATATCCTCCAACAACCCCTCCCCCAAAGTGGGCTTGGCTTTCTCAAGGATGTTGACATATTTAAATTCTTGACGACAGTGCCTCATGATTCTGTCTTAGCCCAATCGTATTTAAATTCTTGACGACAGTGCCTCATGATTCTGTCTTAGCCCAATCGTACAATTTCCCTACAATCAATTGGTATTGGATAGGTCGAAAAGCATCACATCTCATCCATTCACATCTATTTACATCACATTCACATTCACATTAATTCACATCTTACATCACATCACATGTCATCCATTCACATCTCATCGCATTCGCATCCATTCACATCTGTCTCATTCATTACATCCACATCACATCACATGCATCCCATCCACATTATATCACGTCCACATCTCATTCTCATCCATTTACATCACATCACTTCCTTTCACATATCATCACATCTTAATCTCATCTCATCAAACTCACATCCACATCCATTTACATCACATCACATCCCATCCACATCTCTTCACATCAATTTACATCTTATCACATCACATCCCATCCACATCTCATCACATCCACATCCATTTACATCACATCACATCCCATCCACATCTCATCACATCTACATCCACATCCATTTACATCACATCTCATCACATCCACATCCACATCCATTTACATCACATCCCATCCACATCTCTTCACATCCACATCCATTTGCATCACATTCACATCTCATCACATCCACTCACATCCTGTCCACTCACATCCTATCACATTACATTCACATCTTATTCACATCGTATTCTCATCTTATTCACATCGTATTCACATCTATTTACATTTAGTAACATTTTCTACTTTCGATACCGATGGGACTTTATCTAAATTTTTGCTAATTGCTTGGCCTAGTTAAAGGTACTTTTTCTCAATGGATATTTTCATATTCTTTCTCAAATTTCTCAAGTGAAATATATTCAATGTTCTTCTTTGGAGTAAAAGATTCATGGGATTTACAAAAATCAATTCTACCCATATTTCCCAATAATGCTCAAAATTTCACTTTTGATAAATGTTCATAATTTGAATTATGCTAAAAATTCATCTTTTTCCATTTAATTTATTGGATCTCAAATATCATGGGAATTTCTCTTTTTGCATTTAAATGAATGAATTCCAAATGTCATGGAAATTCCTCTTTTATCATAATATAAATTTATCTAAAATTCCTCTTTTCTTATTTAAAAATATCCATTATTTTAAATATACCAAGAATTCCACTTTTACCATTTAAATGATTAAATTCCAATTGTCATGGAAATTCCTATTTTATCATTTAAATTTTCTCATGCATAAAATAAATTTATCTAAAATTTCTCTTTAAATTCAATATTCATTATTTTTAAAATGCCAAAATTTCTCTTTTTCCATTTAATTACATGGATATCCGTTATCATGGGAATTCCTCTTTTTGCATAAAAATAAAAAGTACCAAAAATTTCTCTTTTTTCTTTAATTAATTATTTATGCATAAATACTAAAAATTAGTTTCCCATGAATTTGATGAAAATCATTCTTTTAGCATAGGATGTCCAATCCTAGAATATGGTACGAAGTCCTCTTTTCACATTATGCATAAAAATGAGTTATGTATTAATTTCTAAAAAAATTACCATAGCTTCGCTGCTATTACTGATAATTTTCAATATTTTTAGAAAGAATAAGACTTTGTAATACAATTAGGATAGAAGATCTATCCTTAACCTTCAATCCAAATTATGAAATTTAATCATAAATTTACCAAAATTTTATTAACATAAAAGCATAAAAAGCCATTTTCCTAACCTCTAGCTTAACAAGCTTAGAGATTGATTTTGAATTAAGAATTTATCAATGAGAAGCATTCATTTGCTAAAGAAATAGTCATAGGAATGAATATTCTTTTGGGAGAGAGAGAGATATACATAAAAAGCATTCTAATTTAGCATAAAGATTAACTTTTTTGTGATCAATCATTAGAATTCTTATAGAAATCTTGATTTACATTGAAAACAATTAATTTGAAACTTCTCAATCTTGAGAGGGGTTGAGGAGTGAAATCATTGAGAATATTAATGAAAACCATGAAATTACTTCTTACCTCTAGATTTGGCTTGCTTCTTTATCTTAGAAGGAAGCCCCCCACCAATCAATTGGTTTGGTATGTTGAGAAGAAAGCTCCAAGAGTTGTTGAAGAGAGAGAGAGAAGCTCCAACTTCTCCAAAAGTAGAGAATTTTTTAGGGATAATAGAAAATACCATTATTTTAACGTAATACTAGCATGGTATAGCTCATAGTTTTTTTTACAAAAGACTAAGGGTCTATTTATAGGTGAGGGAGGCCACTAACCAAGTCCAACTGGGTTTTAGAATTTTCTAAGTTCAGTTTGGCTCAATTTGGACAAGATTTGGACCAGTTTGGCTCCCTTTTTGATTTGGTTTCATCCAGGAGAGATAAAAATATTACAATTTTTTTGAATTAAAAACTCATCCACATGTGGTGAATTAGGCACCTACCTTAAGATTCTCCCCCTCCTTACCAAGGTGTCAAAAATTCATCATTTCTCCAAAATATCTTATTTGTTTTAGTAATATCTCTTAGTTTTTAACTAATAAACCTTGTACTCAGTCAACTCTTCATCTTATGTGAGAATTTACTCATTTTTGGGTATTTTCTTTTATTCTTTGGATTTATCTCATCCCAACACTTGGATTAATCCTATTGGTCCATAGGAACCTTAATTATTAGACCATAATCCTGAAATTTTTGAAAATCTAGACCCTTAGGCTAAGGTCCCTTATATCATTTTTAATTGATTCCTAATGCACATTGGAAAGTTCATTTTGAACTTCTATTTCAGGGGAAACCATTTTAGACACTAGGAGGATTTTTATATCCGAAGATATCTCAATTTTGGATTACCTCTCTCTAGATATTTTCTCTCTCTAGGCCAAAACCAGGTAAAACAAGATCTTTCTTCTATTTAAGAGAGGGGAATAATTACAAGAACAGAATGGGAGGTTCTTACACTTTTACACCTCAAAATTTGGAGGGAGGAATCTTACATTCTACCCCACTTAAAAAACGTGAGATGTCCTCATCTCGCAGGTGGAGTATAATCTCTTTCATCTTCTTCTTTTTCAATCACTTCCGGCTTTACTGCCTTGGAAGTGGATGGCCGATTTGGGAACATCTCTCTTTGACTTCCCCTATTTTGAGACAGAGGTCTTGCATTACTTTGGATTGAAACTGAGGGTTGATTAGAGGGTCTACCTCTGGGATTTCCCTGATTTTAAAACGGAAAGGAACCTGATTACTCTAGAAGGAGGGAGCTGGAGTCTGGAATCTTGGTCCCTAATTTGGTCAAGACCTCGATCGACCTTGCTACATGAGACGTCCTTCGTTGACTCTCCGTCAACTATTGTAACTTTATCAATTTGGTCTCCACCCACGACCTCATTCACAAGATGGTCAAAATGCTTTCCCAACATTCTTGACATATAACGGTCATAAATATAGTTTTTAATGAACTCTCATCTTTCGACATTGTTCCACATCATTTCTCGTTATTCCACATTATTTCTCATTATTCCACATCCTTCTACATCAATTCACATTGCTTAATCCACATCCAATTATATATATTCCCATCGTCCTTCATCCATTCTCATCTACATATTACATCTCATCACATCTATCCTCATCACATCTACCCATATCCATATCACATCACATCACATCCATTCACATTGCATCTCATCCATTCACATCTATCTCGATTCACATCACATCACATCCATTCACATTGCATCTCATCTATTCACATCACATCACATCTCATCCATTCACATCTATCTTGATTCACATTCACATCTATCTCGATTCACATCACATCACATCTCATTCATTCACATCTATCCTGATTCACATCACATCCATCAACATCACATCTCATCCATTCACACATCACATCTCATTCATTCACATCACATCCATTCACATATATCCTGATTCACACACATCCATTCACATCACATCTAATCCATTCACATCTATTTACATCACATCATATTCACATCCATTCACATCTATTTACATCACATCACATGTCATCCATTCACATCTCATCGCATCCATCTCATTCATTACATCCACATCACATCACATACATCCCATCCACATTACCTCCCGTCCACATCTCATTCTCATCCATTTACATCACATCACTTCCTTTCTCACATATCATCACATCTCAATCTCATCACATCACATTTACATCCACATCCATTTACATCACATCACATTCCATCCACATCTCTTCACATCCATATCCACATCCACATCCATTTACATCACATCCCATCCACATCTCATCACATCCACATCCATTTACATCACATCACATCCCATTCACATCTCTTCACATCCACATCCATTTATATCACATCACATCCCATCCACATCTCCTCACATCCACATCCATTTACATCACATTCACATCTTATCACATCCTATCACATTGCATTCACATCTTATCACATCGTATTCTCATCTTATTCACATCGTATTCACATCTATTTACATTTAGTAACATTTTCTACTTTCGATACCGATGGGACTTTTTCTAAATTTTTGCCAATTGCTTGGCCTAGTTAAAGGTACTTTTTATCGATGGATATTTTCGTATTCTTTCTCAAATTTCTCAAGTTAAATATATTCAATATTCTTCTTTTGAGTAAAAGATTCATGGGATTTACAAAAATCATTTCTACCCATATTTCCCTATAATGCTCAAAATTCCACTTTTGATAAATACTCCTAATTTGAATTATGCTAAAAATTCTTCTTTTTCCATTTAATTTCTTGGATCTCACATATCATGGGAATTCCTCTTTTTGCATTTAAATGAATGTCATGGAAATTCCTCTTTTATTATAAAATAAATTTATCTAAAATTCATCTTTTCTTAAATAAAAATATCCATTATTTCAAATATGCCAAGAATTCCACTTTTACCATTTAAATGATTGAATTCCAATTGTCATGGGAATTCCTCTTTTATCATTTAAATTTTCTCATGCATAAAATAAATTTATCTAAAATTTCTCTTTAAATTAAATAATCATTATTTTAATATACTAAAATTTCTCTTTTCCACTTAATTACATGGATCTCCATTGTCATGGGAATTTGTCTTTTTGCATAAAAATTCCTCTTTTCTTTAATGAATTATTTATGCATAAATACTAAAAAGTAGTTTCCCATGAATTTGATGAAAATAATTCTTTTAGCATAGGATTTCCAATCCTAGAATATGGTAGGAAGTCCTCTTTTCACATTATGCATAAAAGTGAGTTATGTATTAATTTCTAAAAATTTTACCATAGCTTCGCTGTTATTACTGATAATTTTTAATATTTCTAGAAAGAATAAGACTTTGTAATACAATTAGGATAGAAGAACTATCCTTAATCTTAAATCCAAATTATGAAATTAAATCATAAATTTACCAAAATTTTATTAATATAAAATCATAAAAAGTCATTTTCTTAACCTCTAGCTTAACAAGCTTAGAGATTGATTTTGAATTAAGAATTTATCAATGAGAAGCATTTATTTGCTAAAGAATAGTCATAGGAATGACTGTTCTTTTGGGAGAGAGAGAGATATACATAAAAAGCATTCTAATTTAGCATAAAGATTAACTTTTTTGTGATCAATCATTAGAATTCTTATCGAAAGCTTAATTTGCATTGAGAACAATTAATTTGAAACTTCTCAAGCTTGAGAGGGGTTGAAAAGTGAAATCATTGAGAATATTAATGAAAACCATGAAATTACTTCTTACCTCTAGATTTGGCTTGCTTCTTTATCTTAGAAGGAAGCCCCCAACCAATCAATTGGTTTAGTATGTTGAGAAGAAAGCTCCAAGAGTTGTTGAAGAGAGAGAGAAGCTCCAAGTTCTCCAAAAGTAGAGGATTTTTAAGGGATAATAGAAAATATCATTATTTTAATATAATACTTGCATGGTATAGTTCATAGATTTTTTTACAAAAGACTAAGGATCTATTTATAGGTGAGGGATGCCACTAACCAAGTCCAACTGGGTTCTAGATATTTCCACGTTCAGTTTGACTCAATTTGGACAAGATTTGGACCAGTTTGGCTCCCTTTTTTATTTGGTTTGATCCAGGAGAGAGGAGAGATAAAAATATCACAATTTTTTGATTTAGAAACTCATCCACATGTGTGAATTAGGCGCCTACCTCAACAGTCTCCCCCTCCTTACCAAGGTGTCAAAAATTCATCATTTCTCTAAAATATCTCGTTTTTTTAAGTAATATCTCTTAGTCTTTAACTAATAAACCTTGTACTCAGTAACTCTTCATATTATGTGAGCATTTACTCATTTATGGGTATTTTATTTTATTCTTTGGATTTATCTCATCCCAACAATTGGAATAATCCTATTGGCCCATAGGAACCTTAATTGGACCATAATCCCAAAATTTTTAAAAATCTAGACCCTTTGCAGTGTTAGTCCATGGTCATGCATGTGAGGATAGATATAGGTAAACATGTATCACATAAAGGGAAGGAAAATCTAGATTAACTTTTGGTGCTTGATTTGTTAGCACATCACTCATATGTGGATGGTGACTCTAGCAGCTCTGAGCAGAGCCTTGATGGAGTAGAGTCTTGATAAGGAGCTTGGCATTCCATCTATGGTTACTCTTGGTGTAAGAAGAACCAGAGCTATTTTGAGGACACACGGCAGTGATGCATGTGTGCGCAAGTGTACGAGGCTTAGGTATCCTCCTGTTTTGATAGGTTGAGATATGATGGATATATAGCCCATCATTATGTTTACATGGTTAAAGCAATACAAGATCTGGAGCCCACTTGTTTTGAGAAATCACTTGGAAATACAAAATGGGAAGATGCCATGAATGAGAAGATGACATCATTGGATGCAAATGCAACATGGGAGTTATTGTCTTTGCCTAAGGAAAAGAAGGTAATTATATGTAAGTGGATTTATAAGGTGAAGAAGTATAACACAGATGGTTCAGCGTGAGTAGGTATAAAGCAAGATTGGTTATCAAGGGCTATGTGCAAACCTATGGCATTGACTATGAGGAGACATTTAGCCCACTTTACAAGAATGGCACCCATGAGAGCTATCATTCCTATGGCTACCAGCAAAGGGTTGGTCTTTACATCAGATGGATGTAAAGAATGCCTTCTTGTATGGTGATTTGCAAGAAAAAGTATACATGATGCAGCCACCAAGTGATGAGAGTGATGCGTACCTAGAGTTTGTGTGTAGGTTACGTAAAGCCCTCTATGGCTTGAAGTAAGCACCAAGAGCATGGTCAAACAAGATTGGGAAGTATCGTGTTACCATTGGAAGTATCGTGTTACCATTGGAAGTATTGTGTTACCATTGAGAAGTAAAGCATTTTAGAGACCCAAATTTATCAGTTTTGCTGCCAAAGGGACATACTTTGGCCAAACAACCCACCCAATGCAACTCATTTCTTTGTTTTGATCTTAATAATCTAGTGCATAATTCATTCATACGTTGCAAATGACCCACCACACATTCTGTATCGTACAATCCTTGGAAACCCTGTCACATTACTTTTGATAGCATCAATCCAGACATGTCCATCAAATTTTCTATCAGTGTTACTAATTGTTTTTTTTGGGGTCAAGACAGGGTAACTCAAATAGAATTTTTCCATCGTACCTGGCCGAAAGCTCTTCTACTTGGTGGATCTCTCTTACCAAAGAGACTTGTTTTTAAAGAGTTTTTTTCTAGAAGGTTTCTTAATATATTTACAATGGTGATACTAGAAGACTCCTCACCAAAAGTTCTTGTGATGCTTGTGGACTTCTTCAAATCTGCGTGAGTGGATGACTCCCCTTAACAATGATGGTGGTTATCTAGCTACTTGACATTTCTCCATGCACCACAAAGCATCTTCCAAACTATATATCTAGGTGAAACATTAATTTATCTCCCCTATTTATTATTGGCATCTCAAATGATAGGCCATTTGATTCTACACCTACAAACTGATGTAATAAATCCAAACAGTGCTGCCAACTCCTCTCTAGAAACCTCGAGAATTTCCTCTGTAGCTACAAGCTCTATCTGATTAGTGCCTCTTTGAGCTCTTATCACCGCCGCGCAGTATTCATCTTGCTCACTATAAACTTAAAAGCTAACCAATCCTTGTGAGCATGAGTAGTTTAAGCTACTATGACATGAAAAATTAATATCTTTCATTTTCAATTTTGTGCATATTTTGATGGTTTCTCAGTGGTAATAAGGTGGAAGCTTGTCCAAGAAGATTGCGGCGCCCACAATGGAATAATGGCATGGTGATGCGACGGCTTGGCGGCTACCCTGATAACAACATTCTATCTTCAAATATAATGGTTTTACTTGATTTAGGGTGCACACATATTGTAAATGCCACAAGTATGCTTGATAAATACTTTGGTATGGTAGATAGGCTAGTGATGTGGAAAATAAAAGTGGGCCTTCGTGCTCACATGGATTTTTATTGTATTATTAATATGGTATTCACCATAAGGCTACAAGTTGGGAAGTGTGGAAGGTATGTGTGTCAGAACCATAGAGCTTGATTTCCACATGCACTTATAGATTTTCTCTCTCTTTTGTATATTCATGTGATGAGCCATTTGATCACTAATCCAATGATTATTGGATGCTAGATTCTTGCTTTGATGTGTTTGATTCAATACTTTACTGTAGATCCATTTCATTTGGTATCAGAGCCTTGATTTTGATCCATTTTCAAGGTTTTGCGCATGAGATTAGTAATTTTCTTGATAATTTTTTGAATTTTCTCTTGATTTCTTAGAGTTTTAACTTAATCTTGCTTAATTTCTACTTAATCTTTGGAGATTAGTAAAGTGGAGGCATCATTTCATGTGATTTCATGTGATTTCATGGAGATTTAGCTCAATTGGACCTAATTTGGGCACCTTGGATCAAATTTTTGGAGCGGGATACAAAAATTAGGAAAAATTTGCACACACCTTTTAATCTCTCTGTTAATCATGTTTATCTTTTGTGCTTCTTTTCCAAGCTTTCTATAGCCATTACTTCTCATCTTTCCCCCGTTTTGCTTCCATTTGCTAGGGCTTTTGTTGATCTTGAGGAGAGGAACACAGAGAGTACCAATTTACATGCAAATTTTTGAAAATTTTTGAAAATTTTTCTCCCTCTTCCTTCCCTTTGCTCCAAACCCTAATCTCTCTCACATAGCTCACCATTGTCCATCTCCACTCACTCTAAATGGCTGCAAGTGTATGCTATGGCTATTGAGGACTAATCTTGGAGTTGATTTTGCTCTTTTCTACCATGAAGCTTGGCGTTGAGCGCTGTTTTTCAGCGCATCCTCACGGCCATATTTCACAAGATTAGGCTCCATTTCATTGCCTTCCATACCATGTGGTTGTTAGCTATGGTGTTTGGCCTCTTTTTGGTGGATTTTGGGGAGTTCTTCATTGCTATTGGAGAGGGAGAAGAGAAGGTTTGAGCAGCCCACAAAAATTGTAAAAATCTTCAAGATTTGGTTCCATTGGAAGCTCTATCAAGCAACAATCCAACCATTGAAGCTTTTGGAATACCATTGGTGAGTTGCTATGGCCATTTTCTCAATCATTTGTGTGATTAATCCTCATGCTATGTACAAATTGGGGTTATTCATGAAAGGAAACCCTAATTTACAGCATTTTAGCATTCCTACATAACTCATGATCCATTGGAAAGTGATTACATGCTCTTATTTTGCTCACATCTTTCTTTAATCACACCCATTTGGATGCCATGTGGCCATTTGTGAGATAAATGCAAGATTCTTTGATGAATCCATGCATAAATGGATGAAGGAATGCATATGCTTGGATGCATTGATTGAGCCACATGCATGGAGTGGATGTTGGGTAATAAATGAAAAGGTTTTTGCTATGGACATGATGCTTTTATGCATTGGAATGATGCTATTGAGCATTGGAAGAGCTTGATGTGTGATTGGAATCAATTGGTAATGCTACATTCAAATGCAAGTTGATGCCCTTGAATGCCATTTGATGCCAATTACTCATAAGCAATGCTTTTGGGAGTGATACCAATTGGATATTGATTTCATTGGTATATGGTATTACCTCACTCGTGCTTATTGATTGATGTTGGATCTTTGGATGAATGGTGGACATTTGGAGCTATGTGGATAAGCATGAGTTCATGCATAATGGTTTATGAGTATATTGTAATGGGCATGAGTCATGCCACATCCTTGTAAGTGATCCACCTCATTTTCAGATTCAAGCTATATGCACCTCACAATTGTTTGCACTCACTTCAATTTCCAGAAACTAGATATGTTGGTGAGGGTACCCCGGCCGGGAGATCGGCAAGCTTCAACGCGCTACACCGACGATCCTCTTGGTTTATGTACATGGCAATGGCACCTTATGGGAATTGATCTTGCATTATGCCATGGGAAACGTATGGTGAATGCTTGGAATTGCAAGGAATTTGTATGCCTTTTGGTGATGCAAGTTGAGGCACATGCTATGTAATGGATGGGAATTGATAAGAGGATTATGGATTTGTGCATTGCTACTTGAGAAAAATTGAGATTTAGCTCCTAAAACAAAGGAGACTATGTCAAAATTTTCTCAAAATTTCTGATCATACATGGGCAATTGAAGCTTGTGGAGCATAATTTGTAGACCTTGGGATGCCAATGAGGTGCGGAAGGTGTTGACATTGGTTTGGGAGCAAACAAGCATCAATTGGGCACAAAAAGGGTCACTTTGGCAAGAATCTGTAGATTCACAAAAATCCTAATTCAGTCCCAACCCTTTTGGACTAAATTAAAAGGGACCATATGACCTCTTAGTGCTTCCTTAGAGCTACCCAACGAGCCCTTAACCTCCGCATTTTGATATCTCTTTAGGGTAGAATTTAGGGTTTTTACAGAAATAGTAAACCCTATTTCAGTCATAGGGGTTTGAAGGTCTTCTAGATCCAATTACATAGGCTTGTAGTACTCATCAAAGGCTTTGATTTGAGCTAAAAAGTTTTGCATTTGGATATCTCTAGCTCAAGTTATACCCAAAATACCATTTCAGCCTATAACCCTCTAAACCCTAAAACAGAGAACAATAGCACACCTCATCTCTTATGGGTCTTTGCATAGTGGTCTAGTACACTTAATTAGCTCTCCAACAAGCTTTAGATCACTTCAATCGGACATTCCTACCTCAATTTAGAGCCAAATTTCTGAAACCGAAGGTTTCCATGGGGCCGAAGCCAAAAGGGCGACAGAGGCGCAACACTTTGGCTTCCGACGAGGTTGAGGATAAAGAGGCAATGATGGAACAAGAAATTTTGGATGCTCCGGAGGATACTCTTGGGCACACTTCAAGAGAAGGGGATACTTTTCGGCATACTTCAAGAGAAGGGAATGAGGAGTTGAATGTCAGAAGTGCCCATAAGCATACCCCACAATCTTCGCATACCATCCCCATCGATTCAATCATGTAAATGTTGATGGAAATGAATGCTAAGATGGACACGATGGCTACAAGGGTGGAAGTCAATGGTAGGCTTGACAATATGGCTACAAGGATGGAAGTTTTGGAAGAGAGGGTTGCTCGGCCTATGAGCCAACCTTCCTATGATAGTGGTCATGGTGCTTTACATGAAGGCAAGCAATTTGGGACAGCTTTTGAAGGCCATAGGGAAGGCAAGATACCCATGGTACAAGAGGTTGTTCCCAAGGTAACACATGAGCATTCCACCAATAATGTCACTTTTGGATTCATGGGCGGATGCTAGAAGGCCTTCTATGCGGGAGATGAAGCCTACTACATTCCAAGCGGGTTCTTCTCGATTGGATGGAAAGCAACATGCACCTACATTCAGACATGAGGAGTCAAATCTTGGGGATCCGAGGAGAGTACCTTTGCATCCCAAAGCAAATCAGTTCTCCATGCTTGAAGAGGAGGTGTATGATATGGATGATGTGGTTGAGCTTGATTGGGAACATATGTCATTCATTGAGAGACAAAGAGAAGCTCATGAGATAAGTGGATAGAAATGCCAAATTTCCTCAGTACAAGGATTTTGCGCAATTCCTTGGATCTTTTGTGCAAATGCAAAAGCACAAGCCCTCGCACCATCATGAGAATGCATCGTCAATCGTGTCAAAGGATGTAAAGGACAAGATTTCACTCTCTAAGTTCAAGGGTGATGGTTCAGCCCCACGAGTTGGAAGAATGGATGAATAAGTTGGATACATATTTTCAGCTCTATCCGAAGAGTGAAAGGGACAAAGTGCATTTTGCATCCTTGCATTTGGAAGACTATGCACATCAATGGTGGAGACATATGCTCAAGGAAGGAGTTATGCCACATACTTGGGAAGAACTCAAGCATTTGTGTCGCCTTTGGTTCTGACTGATACCATGAAGAATGGTATGAACTCACACAAAAGGCCATGTCGGTTAGGGAGTACATCAAGAGGTTCATGAAGCTCTCTATGTTTGTGGATGGACTCAATGAAGGCATGCGATTGAAGAAGTTTGTGCATGGTCTAGATTCATACATCAAAGCGGATGTCTCGGCACAAAGACCAAGCACTATCAAAGAGGCTATGAGGTTGGCAAAGCTATATGAGCCAAAGTATAAGAGGGTTCAGCCCAATGTACCTTTTCATAAGCCATTTCACACTTCTTCAAAGCTATATGAGCCAAAGTATAAGAGGGTTCAGCCTAATGTACCTTTTCATAAGCCATTTCACACTTCTTCAAATGTGGGGAAAAGTCTACCTTCTTCTACATCCACTTACACTTCCAAATTCCATACATCTTTTGGAAGTGGACAGTCCTCCACAAGTGGAGTTCATAATGATGTTAAGAAGAGCAATGGGTTTGTCAAGGAACCTCCTCAACAATTCAAGAAGACTCAACTGATGGATGATCCTAAGATTGAGGAATTGAGGAGCAAAGGCCTATGTTTTAAATGCAAAGAGAAGTGGTCACCCGGGCACATTTGCAAATCAAAAAAAGTGGTGGCTACTACTATGATCATTATGGATAAGGATGACGATTCCAAGTCATCTCATGATGTGGAAGAGTTTGAAGATTGCAGCGAGGAGACACATGAAGAAGACTTGGAGGGTCATTCTTTTGTCAAAGAAGAGGATGAGTTTCCTTTCGACCCCGGTGGAAGGGATCATGCATGCATTTTGAGGGATACAAGAGGAGTATCTTATCAATGAGAGTGGTTCCCATATTTACAAAAAATTACAGCAAGGAGATGGTGAAGAGTTTCCTCATTATAAGCTTTGGAATGGTCTACTATGGCATAAGGATAAGGTGTATTTGGTTCCAACCTTATCCTACATTCCCAAGGTGCTTCATGAGATGCATTCTTCACCGCTTTCGGGTCATCTTGGTGTTCTCAAGACATTTGACAAAGTGAGCAAAAGCTTCTATTGAAAAGGCATGTGGAGGGATGTCAAGAAGTTTGTTTTGGAATGTGTGTCATGCCAAAGGAATAAGGATAGTCACCAATTGTTACCAAGTGGTTTACTTCATCCTTTACCTATTTCGGATGGAAAATGGACTCACATTTCCATGGACTTCATCACAGGTTTGCCAAAGACAAAGCATGGATGGGATCAAGTATTTGTGGTGGTGGATAGACTCACCAAATCAGCTCATTTTATTACTTCCAAGACTACTTATGGGGCCTCTCACATTGCCAAGAAAATTATGGAGCATGTATTCAAGATACATGGTTTGCCACCACTCAACATAGTTTGTGATAGAGATACTAAGTTGATGGGCACTTTTTGGAGGACATTGTATGAGAATTGGGGACTCAAATCACTCCTTCTACAACTTACCACCCTCAAACGGATGGGGCAAATGGAGTGCACAAACAAATGGCTTGAAGTATACTTGAGGCATTATTGTCATGATATGCAAGCATCATGGGATGAATGGCTTTACCTTGCTGAATTTTGTCATAATTCAAGCAAGCATTTGAGTATTGGGATGTCACCTTTCGAGGCTCTTTATGGGTATCAAGTGCATGTGCCATCTTGCCTTCCATGAGGATAAAATGGTTAATCCTTTAGCCAAGGAAGAGTTGGAAAGGATGAGATAGCTTCTTCAATTATGCAAGGATAATATGAAGAAGGCACAAGAAGTCATGAAGGCAAATGCAGATGAGCATAGATGCAAAATGGAGTTCAAGGAAGGTGATTATGTGTTGCTCAAGCTTCCTAAGAGCCGTCACAATATTCTCAAAGGGTCTTCCAATTCCAAGTTGGCACATTGATACTATGGACCATATTTGCTAGTCAAGAAAGTGGGAGATTTGGCTTATAAGCTTGACCTACCTCCTTCTACAAGGATTCATAATGTGTTTCATGTATCCAACCTTAAGAGGTTTGTGGGCTCTCTTCCTCAAGAGATTGAAGAGTTACCACTGATGGATGAAGAAGGAGAGATTATCTATGAGCCAAAGAGGATTGTGGACAAGAGGACAAGGGTTTTGAGGAACCGGAACATTGATGAATTCCTTGTTGTGAAATGGAAGCGCTTGCCCATAGATGAGGCTACTTGGCAATCAATGGAGTATGTTCAACATGGTTTACTTGTTGATGGAAGTATTCCTTGATAACGTGGCATGATTATTATGTGAAGAATGGGCATATCATGAGGTTTTATGTGTGCTGTAATTTCTGGACAGCTTTGGTTGGATCTATTGTTGGGGTTACTAATCTACTCCAACACACTTGGAAGATCATTTGGTTCGATGACGAATACGTGGGACCTTTTTGGGTGTGGCTACGCATCATTTGCAGCTCATTTTTATGGAGGTTTCATGAAGAATTTCAAGGGAAGCTTCATCGACAACATGGCTGCCATAACAGTCCTACATGCTATTTTTTGGAGAAGGAGTTTGCCAGCTTCACTACATTTGGTTTTCCTATTCCAAACGTATTTGAGGCGCATTTTTGAAGACCTCTCTACTTCCCATGGGTTTACATTGAGTTTGCAATTCAATTGTAAATATCTTGTATGATTTTGAGGACAAAATCTTTGGGAAGGGATGGTTTGTCATCAACCATAGAGCTTGATTTCCACATGTACATAGGGGCCCATGGGCAAAAGGAGAAAGTGACTATAAATAGGGCTTGGGGTACATTGGTAGGAGCTTTTTGAAGCTTTTACTAATTTTGGTCATCTTGTACCTTTGGGCTCCATCTATGGAGATTTGGCCTTCCATGGTCATCCTCTTGGTGAGAGGTTAAACACACTTAGGCTATTTGTGCATCTTCTCTTGCTACATGCACTTATAGATTTTCTCTCTCTTTTGTATATTCATGTGATGAGCCATTTGATCAATAATCTCATGATTAATGGATGCTAGATTCTTGCTTTGATTTGTTTGATTCAATACTTTTCTCTAGATCCATTTCAATGTGGAGGAGTGTGTGTAGGTGTATAATTGGGAAAGATTCTTCTAGAATACCTATTACATGGAAGAGGAGAATTCTGCCATTTGTAAGTGGGATCTCCACCTACATGCCACTTAGACTTGGCTATTATCTCATCACACTTTCAAAGTCAAAAAGTCACACTTTCAAAGTGGGATCTCCGCCTGCATGCCACTTAGACTTGGCTATTATCTCATCACACTTTCAAAGTCAAAAAGTCTTCAATTTAATAATAATCAATAGAAGACAGCCTAAGAGGACAATTGATGGTGACATCTACCCTTATGTCACTGAAGGGTTGAAGATTTTTATGTTGTAAGTTGTAACAATGGAAGAGAGGGTGATTCTCCACCTATAAAAGGAGCCCTCCTCTCCCTTTCAAATCAATGAATGAAGCCTCCTCAATTGAGCATTTTGTATCATTGCCATTCTCTTATCTTTCCAACCCTTATTCAAACACTCTCTTTGCATCTCTCTTTACATGTGAATGTCTCATTTAAATTAGCATTAGCTCCTCATACTTAACCCAATTTTGGACCTCTTTGATGATTCATGATAAGTGGGATAAGGAGTTATTATCTTGGTGGGCCTGTGACTTCTCAAGGTAGCCCTTGCCTTATTGCCGCCCTCCTTTGGAGGTACCAATGGTTTTAGTGGTAATTAGCATGCGAAAAGACTTTGGGGACCATAGATAAATCTTTATGATTGTCCGCTGAGCAATGTTAACCCTTACCCTGTAGCTTGAATCATGAAGGAGATGAAAGGCAAGAGGCTATGTGAAAATTGAGGTTTCATGCTGCAAAGAGAGGGAAGTGCAGTTTTTGTGGTCCAATACCCAAATTTCAACCGGTAATTACTCACCACTCGGGTATTGGTTTCTAAAATTGATCATATGTCTAGGAAGCTCTTTATATGCTCTTTCCAATTATGTAACTAATTTTTTAATCCCTTACTTCATTGATGATCAGAATTTCTCCCAAAGTTGCTAACTTTTAGGCAAATTTTGGTAATTTTATAGTCTTGTAGTCATAACTTTTCGCTCGGTTGCCCGTTTTTGAAAGTTTTTATATAGGCACGAAGCTCTCTTCAAGATCTACGCACCTATATTATCCTCTTTTGCACAGTCTATATGGATTTAAAACTGCAATTCTCTCTGTGTATCTCTGTTTTTATAGACTTTTGGCCATTCTATCTTCTTAATAATGATTAATTCCTCCTAATCTCTTATCAAAAGGCAAATCCCATGTGTCTTATCCTCTTGTAAGTGATTGCTATATTCTTTTGCTTTAATATGTTCCGTCCAAATCTCCCAATTCAAACAGATGAGCCTTACCAACATTCCCCGTATGTTTCCGTTCACATAATTTTTGAGTCGGAAGATTTTCTTCCAAACAAAGAATTGCCCTCTTGTTTGGAGCTGCCAGAGTGGTAGAAATTATTGCTTCTCTGGAGCCTTTCATCTTTCCTTCCATGAATTATGATCTCACCTTTGATGTGTATATCTTTATCTTAACCTAGGGAGAGAAAGGGAGTTGAGGAGGTTGTGAGGTTTCATACAAATGTATTTTGATTTTAAGAAGTGACCAAAGTCAAAACCCCAACTTTGTGTCACATCTTTTTTGTGGAGATGGCGGGCAGGTTTTACTTAGAATTATTCTATTTTAACCTCAAGGTCCCGCATGATTAAAGGAAAGTTATTTTGAAATAAGTAAATTTCCCTTGTTGCTACTCATCTTTTGGTACAAGATGTTCAACATTTCGGTGTTCCAAGGATCGAAAGGAGAAGACCCGGGGAGTTATCTCCGAGAGTTTAACCGAGCATGCCGCTTGACGGGTTGGTCTATAGGAGAGGGCAGAAATACTTCCAGATTTCTTGGAGGGTGTGGCCTTAACTTGGCATAAGGCTTTGCCAGAGGAGTCCAAGGAAGGAGAGTCAGTTTCTGCCTTTTCAGTGAGGTATGAAGCCTTGTTCATCAAATATCAACAAGCTGCTTTACATGTTGTTGCTTCTTCTTCTTCACCTTCTATGGGAGATTCAAAGAGTTCTTTAGCAATGGAGCACCTTAAGAATGAGCAAGTTTATCAGGGCTTTGGATCCCCGCTTGCATGGAAAAGTTCTTAGCAAAGATCCCACTAATTTTAAAGAGGCTCTTCGTATTGCTTTGAAGAAGGAGGCCACTCTTCATATTGAGTCCACATTCTAATCTTCTCCGAGTGTGCCGACCCCACCACGAGTAGAGATAGCCTTAACATCTCAGGTACAAATCTCAGGTACAAGCTCCATCCTTGGATCATAACAATGCACAACTTATGGCAAAATTTGTTGATTTGAAGTTACACTTAGTCAATGCAAGGCCACCTAGGGTTCCACGAGTTGAGGATAAACCTAGGGATAGAAGTAGTGTCACATGCTATGAATGTCAAGAGAAGGGGCACTATCTCACTGAGTGTCCAAAATTGAGGAAAAGAGAGGACAAAAGTTTAGCACTTTTAGAGGAAACATACTCAGAAGAAGAAGAGGAAACATTGATGCCATTAATGGCAAAAAGGGGTCGTAAAACTAGAAGCCAGGAAGAAGAAGAACAAGAAGATAAATCTGAAGAAGAGGAGAAAAATAAGAAGAAGAAGAAGTCATCTAGGAGGAAAATTGGACAATCTGACTTTCTTCTTGGACAAGGATCTCTTAGTTATGACCTCTTAATAGATCTTAGGGAGAAAATAGCACAAATCACATTTGGGCAGCTTTTGGCACTCTCTCCAAAGCTCAGAAAGAAATGGGGTAAGCTAGCTAGCACAAGGGAATCTAAGAAAAAGAAGAAGAGGGATAATGGGACTCCTATGTCTCAAAAGGTGGATATTGCTGTAGGAGATGATGTGCCTGTGATTGATGTCATCATTGAGGGGCAAACAATTTCTAATGCATACATTGATGGAGGTGCATCAATCAATGTCATGAGTGAAAAAACAATGAAAGATGCTGATTTAAAGTTGTCTTCTACCAACTCTCCCTATCGCATATACTAGGGTGAAAACCTTAGAAATTGTTAGGAATTTGGGAGTGGATGTATGTGGTATTTCTGTGCCTACAACTTTTTAGGTCATTCCTACAAAGCCTGATGCTAGGGCTTACCCATTGATATTGGGTAGGCCATGGCTTCGCCAAGTGAAGGCAATTCAAAAGTGGGAGACATGTGATCTTATTCTACAATATGAGAATAAGAAGGTCCACTACAACATTAAGAGTCGTCGCAAGAAAGTGGTAAGAGGTGAACCTCAGCTTTCGAAAGTTCAGAGTTAGAGTCATCCGATGAAGAGGAGACAAGTGGTAGCTCCGAGCATTCCATCTCAGAAGGGGAGGTGGAGGGAGTTGCATTTGGTCTTTCCCTGAGAAGGGATTGAGGGAATGCTGAAGATAATGGAGCCTTGGAAGGGGAAGCTTCTTCAACCATGTGCAAGAAAGAAGATGTGGACCTCACTAGTCTTCACCCACCAATAGAATGAACTTCTTCTTGATGAGTCCATAGTAGGTACTGAAAGGGAGAATTACTTAAAAATGTTGGATGGATTTTCTAACCTTTTTGCAAACAGCTACTCACAAGTACGCCAAGTTACCCTAGTAGAGCACAAGATTGATCTCAAGCCCCAAAGTAAGCTAGTGGTACAGCCGGCTAAGGCGTTTAGGAGTAGTGCAAGAAGAGGTGCTTAAGAAGGAGGTAACTAATTTGCTTGAAGCTGGATTTATTTCTCCAGTAGAGAATTCAGAGTGGATTTTCCCAGTTGTAGTCACTCCCAAAAAGGGTGGAAAATGGTGTGTGTGTGTGGACTTTTTCCCTCTGAATGCATGCACAAAGAGGGATTATTATCCTCTACCCTTTCAGGATGAGATTTTGGATCAAGTTGTAGGTCATGAGTTGTATTCAGTGTGTGATGGATACTCTGGATACTTTTAAATCCAGATTTGTGAAGACGATCAAAGGAAAACGTCATTTATCACCCCTTGGGGAGTGTATGCCTATAGGGTGATTCCATTTGGCTTGACCAATGCACCAGCAACTTTTCAATGCTTCATGAGTCAGGTATTTGCATCTTACTTGGGAAAGTTTATAAGGGTCTTTTTGGATGATTTTTGCATTTATTCAAGCCACATGGATCACTTGGAAAAGTTGAGGTTGGCCTTGCAAAGTATTGATGATGCAAAAGAGTGTCTTAATCCTCAAAAATGCCACTTGGCAGCACGAAGTAAGGTGGTTCTCTTGGGACATGTTATCTCAGACGAAGGCATAGAGATGGATCCTGAGAAGGTGCAGGCAAGTGTGGCCCTCCCACCACCTACCAATGTAAGGGAGGTAAGGAGGATTTTGGGTTAAACAAAGTATTACCAACGCTTTGTTTTGACATGTTCTTTGAGAAGATGTATCCTATAAATCTGTTAACAAAGAAGAATGTTTCTTTCCAATGGGGGCCTGATCAAATTCAATCTTTTTGTTTGCTCAAGGAATGCATGAGTCAAAGTCCAATTGTGCAGCCTCCTAGGTGGAGGGAGGACTTTTATGTGAACCCAAGTGTCTCATCACATTCAGTGGGTGTTGTACTCTTGCAAAAGGGAGAGCAAGGGCGTATGCAACCAGTGTATTATGCAAGCCAACACTAATGCCGAGGAGAGGTATGGTGAAATGGAGAAAGGTGGTTTGTCTCTTGCTTTTGCAGTAAAGAAGTTTAAGTCATACTTGTTACCTTGCCCTTTTTTCTTCCTCACATCTCAACCTTCTTTACAATTCTTGGTCCGCAAACCCAATCCTACAGGAGGGAAGTTTGCAAAGTGGATTTGCGAGCTTCAAGAATTCTCTTTAACTTTTATTACAGAAAACACCACTAGGGCCTCTCTTGCAGATTTGCTTACAAGGAAGGAAGAGGAAGAAGGAACAGGAACAAAGGAAGAAGTATATGAAGATTTGGAGACACCACCAACTGCTTTCACTATGCATTTTGATAGAGCCTTTAGCCCTTCCAGGCAATGTGGGGCTGGGGGGATAGTTTTATTTGATCCAGAAGGAAAAGAGGTATGGGCCAAGGGTAGGGAATTCCCAAAGGCTATATCAAATAATGTGGCTGAGTACAATGCATCAATTTGGGGATTAAAAGATTGCATAAAGGATGAAATTAAAGAGGTAGAGGTTAAAGGGGATTTACAATTGGTCATCCGACAAATGACAGGAGAATATAAGGCAAGGAGTCCTAATCTCCAAGAATTGTATAAAAGGGCAATGGAGTTAAAAGAAGCTTTTGAGTTTTGTAAATTTGTGCATGTTAACAAGAAGGATAATCAAAAGAATGATGAATTGGCTACTAAAACTTTAGATTCAAGTAGCTATTCTTGCATTAATGGATACAGGTTGGCCTGAGCTCCAAGATGTTCAACACTATTTAGATACATGATACTTCCCTCCTAGATTGAATCCTCAAAACAAAAGCAAAGGCTTACCAGGAAAGCTCATCCTTACACAATTCTAGGGGATGTTCTTTACAAGCAAGGTAAGGATAAGATTCTTAGGAGGGTAGTGAGCCTGGAAGAATCTAAAAGGATTATGGAATTATGTCATGAATGTTCAGGTCACTTTGCCTTAGCCACCGGAGGATCCTTAACACAAGTTATTATTGGCCTCGACTCAGCAAAGATGTCTATGAGTGGTACAAAATCTGTGAAGTATGCCAGGCATATGGGCATAAGCAATTGGTTCCCGGACCCTTAAACCCTATCCCAGCATATGGTCCATTTGAAAGGTGGGGATTAGATTTTGTGGGCCCACTTTTCCTCGTTCCTTACATGGTAAGTATTACATATTGGTGGCCACAGATTATGCAACAAAGTGGGTAGAAGCAAAGGCCATGGTCAATAATAAAGCAGTGGCTATGGCATCCTTTCTCAGGGAATACATATGTGCCCGATTTGGGTGTCCATTAGAAATCCTTACGGATGGGGGGAGGTCTTTCAGGAATGACTTGATTGAAGCTTTGGTGCATAAATTAAAAATAAAGCATGTTATGTCAACTCCCTATTATCCCCAATGTAATGGTTTAGTAGAAAAAACTAATGGACTACTTTGTGGATCTTTGTCTAAGCTAGTGGATGCTATGAAGAGAAAGTGGGATGTGCATTTGCCAGAAGTCCTATGGGCCTATAGGACAACTCATAAACTCTCTCTTGGTTTCACACATTTTTAGTTAGTTTATGGAATAGAGGCTATTTTGCCAATAGAATTGGAAATCACAAGCCTTTGCACATCTTTTACACGGTTGAATAATGAAGAAGAAACATATGCCCAACACCTAGTACAACTGGAGACCTTGGATGAGAGGTGACTTCAAGCACTTCAAAATTTGGAGGCTGCATAACAACGGCGCAAGGCAAGGCATGACACTCTCACAAAGAAGAAGAAGAAGCCAGAACTCAAGCAAGGAAGCTTAGTCACATGAGGTATGATGGCCGTGTGGAGAAACGACTAGATAAGAAGCTTCTTCGACATTGGGAAGGCCCCTTCAGGATAAAGCAAAAGTTCAAAAATAACACCTATCTTCTAGAGGATGCAAGTGGCCAGGAGGTTCCCGGACGTGCCAATGAGTACCGGCTAAAGATATTTTACCCTCGAGCACCATGGCCAGTAGACCCCCAAGACAAGCATGGAGGATCTCTGGGCCGGGGGGGAAGATGTGACATGAAAAATTGATATCTTTCATTTTCAATTTTGTGCATATTTTGATGGTTTCTCAATGATAATAAGGTGGAAGCTTGTCCAAGAAGATTGCGGCGCCCAATGGAATAACGGCATGGTGATGCAGCGGCTTGGCAGCTACCCTAATAACAACATTCTATCTTCAAATATAATGGTTTTACTTGATTTAGGGTGCACACATTGTAAATGCCACAAGTATGCTTGATAAATACTTTGGTATGGTAGATAGGCTAGTGATGTGGAAAATAAAAGTGGGCCTTCATGCTCACATGGATTTTTATTGTATTATTAATATGGTATTCACCATAAGGCTACAAGTTGGGGAGTGTGGAAGGCATGTGGAGGAGTGTGTGTAGGTGCATAATTGAGAAAATCTAGAATACCTACATGGAAGAGGAGAATTCTGCCATGTGCAAGTGGGATCTGCATGCCACTTAGACTTGGCTATTATCTCATCACACTTTCAAAGTCAAAAAGTCTTTAATTTAATAATCAATAGAAGACTTAGCCTAAGAGGACAATTGATGGTGACATCTACCCTTATGTCACTGAAGGGTTGAAGATTTTTATGTTTTAAGTTGTAACAATGGAAGAGAGGGTGATTCTCCACCTATAAAAGGATCCCTCCTCTCAATTTCAAATCAATGAATGAAGCCTCCTCAATTGAGCATTTTGTGTCATTGCCAACCCTTATTCAAACACTCTCTTTGTATGTGAATGTCTCATTTCTCTTATCTTTCCAACACTTATTCAAACACTCTCTTTACATGTGAATGTCTCATTTAGCATTAGCTCCTCATGCTTAACCCAATTTTGGACCTCTTTGATGATTCATGATAAGTGGGATAAGGAGTTATTATCTTGGTGGGCCTGTGACTTCTCAAGGTAGCCCTTGCCTTATTGCCGCTCTCCTTTGGAGGTACCAATGGTTTTAGCGGTAATGAGCATGCGGAAAGACTTTGGGGACCATAGGTAGATCTTTACGATTGTCCGCTGAGCAATGTAAACCCTTACCCTCTAGCTTGAATCATGAAGAAGATGAAAGGCAAGAGGCTATGTGAAAATTGAGGTTTCATGCAAAGAGAGGGAAGTGCAGTTTTTGTGGTCCAATACCCAAATTTCAACCGATAATTACTCACCACTCGGGTATTGGTTTTTAAAATTGCTCATATGTCTAGGAAGCTCTTTATATGCTCTTTCCAATCATGTAACTAATTTTTTAATCCCTTACTTCATTGATGATCAGAATTTCTCCCAAAGTTGCTACTTTTAGACGAATTTTGGCAGTTTTATAGTCTTGTAGTAAAATACTCATAACTTTTTGCTCGATTGCCAGTTTTTGAAAGTTTTTATATAGGCGCGAAGCTCTCTTCAAGATCTACACACTATGTAATCCTCTTATGCACAGTCTATATGGATTTAAAACTGCAATTCTCTATGTATCTCTATTTTTATAGACTTTTGGCCATTCTTTCTTCTTAATAATGATTAATTCCTCCTAATCTCTTATCAAAAGGCAAATACCATGTGTCTTATCCTCTTGTAAGTGATTGCTATATTCTTTTGCTTTAATATATTCCGTCCAAAATGCCCAATTCGAACGGATGAGCCTTACCAACATTCCCCGTATGTTTCCGTACACATAATTTTGAGTTGGAAGATTTTCTTCCAACAAAGAATTGCCCTCTTGTTTGGAGCTGCCAGAATGGCAAAAATTCTTGCTTCTCTGGAGCCTTTCATCTTTGCTTCCATGAATTACAATCTCACCTTTGATGTGCATATCTTTATCTTAACCTAGGGAGAGAAAGGGAGGTGAGGAGGCTGTGAGGTTTCATACAAATGTGTTTTGATTTTAAGAAGTGACCGAAGTCAAAACCCCAACTTTGTGTCACACTACGACCAAAACAAATTGTTAAAAAAGCTCGACTTAGCTCACCCACAATATCCCTTTCACTACCATGAGTGCTTTGGCTAAAATATGAAAAGCTCTACATTTTGAGATCAGTGTTTGAAAAATTTCATTTAAAATTTAGGAAATAATTAGTTAAAGTATATCTCAAATTTTTTTCTATGACCTCTTGAAATCTCCAGGCTTTTGTACATTCAAGTTTTAAAGTCAGGTTAGAGATCCTGACATAATTCAATGTGGAGATAATTTTAGATTTTAAAAGTTATAACAATCCTATTAGCATTTAACTTCCCTCACTCCTTGAAAGAATACTATCTTCTATAAATCCAAATAGTGCTGCCAACTACTCTCTAGAAACCTCAAGAATTTCCTCTGCAGTTGCAAGCTCTATTTGATTTAGTCCCTCTTTGAGTTCTTATCACCGTAGTATTCATCTTGCTCACTATAAACTTAAAAGCTAACCAATCCTTGTGAGCATGAAGTAGTTTAAGCTACGACCAAAACAAATTGATAAAAAAGCTCGACTTCGCTCTCCCCTTAGCTCACCCACAATATCCCTTTCACTACCATGAGTACTTTGGCTAAAATATGAAAAGCTCTACATTTTGAGATCAATGTTTGAAAAAATTTATATAAAATTCAAGAAATAATTAGTTAAAGTATATCTCCAATTTTTTTCTATGACCTCTCAAAATCTCCAAGCTTTTGTACGTTCAAGTTTTAAAGTTGGGTTAGAGATCCTGACATAATTCAATTTGGAGATAATTTTGGATTTTAAAAGTTATAACAATCCTATTAGCATTAAACTTTCCTCACTCCTTGAAAACTGCATTTGTAATGATCCTCAATTAATGAGCCATGCATGGACATGAGTACTCAGAGAGCCATTCAATGACACCGAAGTAGATAAGCTAATATTAACTATTTTAAACTTGGATTTATTTATCCACCAAGTCACTAGCTAATGACTGGTCTAGTTTAAAAAAATGTTTTAAACCCTAAAGTTTTCTCTTCAAATCATGCTCCTAGTTCTTCCTCCATTGATCTCCAAGGTGGTCGTCTACTCTCCCAAACCATTTTACTGCCAAAACCATCCTAACAAAGGATGGGGTATGCATTTTCTTTATCTCAGGTTTGCGTTTTCTTTATCTTGGGTCTCTGTTGCATTTTCTTCAGGTATGGTCATCTATGTGTTGGCAAAGAGGTATGGGCAACATGTTTGCAAAAGAGGGTCCTCTCCCTTGACAATTTTGCTAGGGAAACCGTCAAGGGAGTGTAGGCTTGCGTGTTTGCAAAGGGAAGACGGTTTTGCCACTTGTGGGTATAGTATGTGGATTCAAGAGCGCAAGGTGAGCAGACATACAATTGAGAGAGAGGTAGCTTGTGTGTTTAAAGGATGTATGGGCTGCAAGTTTGCAAAAGAGGGTCCTGTCCCTAGACGGTTTCAATGGCTAGACCATCTAGGGAGGAGTGCACAAAAGTTTGTCTCGATCAGCAAAAAGAGGTGCCACCAACAGCTGTCATCTAAGTGCTCTAACACACAAACACATAGAAGTTAAAGCTACGACTAGAAAACGGTCTAGGGAGGAGCACACAAATGCATAAAATCAGAGATAGTCCACCTTGCACCTATCCTCTACCTCAATAGAAGTCTTTCTTGGCTTCTTCCATGAATTTTCTCATTTTCTTAGCTTTTTTGGTGCTTCCCACATGCCTGCACTTGCATTTATGTTGGACATAAGAAGATATCTAGCTGCATTCTTACCATCCCTTACAACCCAGTGATCAAAGCATCATTTTCCTGTCTCCACATTGTGGATGAGTTTTTTGTGCGAGATGATTTTCACCTCAAGGTCATGATGTTGAGCATAATCTTAGGATGTTGAATACACAAATCAAGGATGAAGGGTATTTGCTAATTTCAGACACAATGCTGCAACCCATGCCACATGAAGGTGAGGAGGCTAAAACCTTGGAAAGCAAAAGTTCTCTTTGGGCTTTTTAAAGAATTCCCTAAGGCAGTGCCCTGCACTTTCCATCTGTGACTAACAACATTCTCATAGGCATGTTTCCTTGGGGAAATGGTTATTAATGCATCCTTTGCATGCACGGAAGTACCCTGTGGCACAATTCTCCCTATGTCTACCTTGTGGCACAAGTACTTACACACCACAGGTACAGATAGAGATTGTTGTTCGTGTACAAGAGAGAAAGTGAGAAGGTGTGAATATTTTTGGTAGGATAGTACTTGATGAGCGAAAAGCTTTAATTATGTGTAGGGAGAGAGAGAGATGAATTATGGCAAAAGATAAAGAAACATTGAGTGAAATATAGATGACTTTGCAACCACTTGACTTGTTTATCACACAACCCATGCTCTCGCAACATAAAGATGTAGAACGTCTCATCGATGTGCTATGCACCACAACCAATATTGCCAATAGAGGAGCTGCACAATAAAGACAAATTGTCATCACCCTGGGGAAAAGAAAATATGTGCATAAGTAGCATGAGGAAAGCTCATGTAAAAGCATACTTGATTGTTGCAACGTCTATGCAATAAAGCGTTGGACTTTCATAAAAAATTATAATCCCGTAATATGTTTTTTTAAAGTGCAATATATCATTTTTGAACAATAATGACAATATAACCAAAGCTATTGCCACACTAGCATTATATGCTTGCTCAATTGCAGCTACTTCCTAACTTAACGATTCATTGACAAATTGATATCCTTCAAAATGGTTATGGAGCTAGAAACGGATGATCTGAATGTGTTTTAGAAAGAAATCTCATGAATTTTGGATGATCATACTAGACATCTTTTGATTTGGTAGATTTGAGATAAGCTTTTCTGGAGTAATCCATATATGGCATATGAGTATTCTAATTGACACATTGAATGTGAGAATATAGGTTTTTAGATGAGATTTGATCCGCAAGGCTTGAATGTGTCAATCGTGACAAAATATAACTCATCCAATCTTCCCATGCTATCAATCTAGCTCCAACAGTCTTTCCAAAAATGCTTCATATTCAAAAATTTGATTTTCAAAACAAATATTTGAAACCCCATTGTAGCAAATATTTGAAACCCCAAATATCACAAGGATCAATCAACCCAACCAGGGTCTCATTGGTAGTTTCTCCTCTCCTAGATGGTTTTTTTGGTGAAATCATCTTGTGGAGCCCAATCCCTTGATTTCCCTCCATCTCTTTTCCCCTTCATCTCCTCTCCTAGATGGTTTTTTCGGTGAAATCATCTTGTGGAGCCCAATCCCTTGATTTCCCTCCATCTCTTCTCCCCTTCATCTCTTTCTCTCCACCAGCATAGTTGACTCATTTTTACTACATGTTGTGATTATAGGTGTTGGTTCACACCCTTTGTAGGTGTTGGCAAATTTTCTTGCTTGTTTTGTGGTCTACAACAAGCTCCAATAGCCATGAGAAGAGAGGCCAAGTATGGGGATGAAGCTTTTAATTTATGAGATTCTTTATTTTATAAAGTTATTGAGGGAAATAGATTGTCATGGTCTTTTTCGTTTATGATTTTGTGTACAGTTATCATGCTTTTTATGCATGGAAAAAGTTTTCCTTGCAGTCAAGTAGGAAAGAGGAAAAAGACACATTCCACGACTAGGGGTGGCAGAAAAAAAAAGAATTTCAAAGGAGCATGAGGTAGAAGCACCTCTTGGTGAGTAGAGAAATAGACGCAGATGATTTTGATGTTAGTGCTTCAAAGAAACATGATGTGGATGCACCTAGGGTGAGTAAAGAAATAGATGCAGATGCAAAAGAAGCCAAGGGTAGTGTGAACAAAGCTGTGGAGAACAAAGAAAAAGAGGAGGATGCAGATGATGTCGTTCCTTTGTTGGTCTCTTAACTATAGGGCTTAGAGTTCTTAGAGAGCATAGCAATGAACAAGGGCATTATCATACTGCTTGTTCCACTATGTAGACTTATGATCAATGAGAGGGTTAGGGAGCTGAGACAAGACTTATCTTTGTTGAAAAGGATATTGGAGGATGATGGATATTATGTGATGAAAGGTAGCTTTATCTTCATCACCAAAGACATGAATGAGAATACTAAGAAATCATGGGATAAGAATTGGCAATTGGTTAACAAAGAGTTTAAAGAGGACTTAAGTAACAATAAGAGATGCTTTGCTCTCCAAACTAAGATTTTTTTTTTGAGAGAGAAATCATAGGACTACATCATGGATGGAATGCATACAAGAGATATTTCAAAATAACAAGAAGATGCACATAAGGGTCTAAGGTTAATTCATAGTTCCCATTCAATAAGAGGAGCTAAAGTTGTGTGAGATCCCTGTTCCCACCGAGCAATAGTTTCAGGGTGCTAGCAGCGGAAGTAGCACTTCTCGCGCGGGACAGGGGTCTCACATTCGGGGCCTCGCCCACGGATATCCGGATAAGAGACTAATCCGTCGGTTGTTCCAAAACCGAACCCGGAAAAACTTCCTTTACCGGAAAGCACGGGCGATTCCACCAGGATAACTTTTTACTCTAACGTAGTCAAGATCATTTCTGATCGAGCTGATCCAATTGCATCTATAAGATACTTGGTCAGATCAAGGAAGAAACTTGCACTTGGATCATTGGGATCAACGCTTTTTTCCCCATTCAAGAGGCACAGCCATTGATTCTTATCCATAGAACAATTTCTGTCCAGGATTTACTTTATCTAGATACTTGGTCAGATCAAGGAAGAAACTTGCACTTGGATCATTGGGATCAACGCTTTTTTCCCCATTCAAGAGGCACAGCCGTTGATTCCTATCCATAGAACAATTTCTATCCGGGATTTACTTCATCTATCGTAATAATAGAAATTAAATCTCGATTTACGGATCCATCAGTCCAGCCTAACCCCATCCGATCCCATGGGTTAGCCAACCGCCCAACCACTGTAGTAACACTTTTATCAATTTTAATTTTCATGCATAACCAAATTCCAAATTGGATCCCATCACTACAGTGGTTGGGCGGTTGGCTAACCCATGGGATCGGATGGGGTTAGGCTGGACTAACACTTTTATCAATTTTAATTTTCATGCATAACCAAATTCCAAATTGGATCCCATCACTACAGTGGTTGGGCAGTTGGCTAACCCATGGGATCGGATGGGGTTAGGCTGGACTGATGGATCCGTAAATCGAGATTTAATTTCTATTATTACGATAGATGAAGTAAATCCCGGATAGAAATTGTTCTATGGATAGGAATCAACGGCTGTGCCTCTTGAATGGGGAAAAAAGCGTTGATCCCAATGATCCAAGTGCAAGTTTCTTCCTTGATCTGACCAAGTATCTAGATAAAGTAAATCCTGGACAGAAATTGTTCTATGGATAAGAATCAACGGCTGTGCCTCTTGAATGGGGAAAAAAGCGTTGATCCCAATGATCCAAGTGCAAGTTTCTTCCTTGATCTGACCAAGTATCTTATAGATGCAATTGGATCAGCTCGATCAGAAATGATCTTGACTACGTTAGAGTAAAAAGTTATCCTGGTGGAATCGCCCGTGCTTTCCGGTAAAGGAAGTTTTTCCGGGTTCGGTTTTGGAACAACCGACGGATTAGTCTCTTATCCGGATATCCGTGGGCGAGGCCCCGAATGTCAGACCCCTGTCCTGCGCGAGAAGTGCTACTTCCGCTGCTAGCACCCTGAAACTATTGCTCGGTGGGAACAGGGATCTCACAGTTGGTATCAAAGCGAAATTGAAAGCTAATAAAGATAATTAAATTCTTATCTGAAATTGGTAAAAAGAATTCAGAAATAGCATTTTCATAATGTATTTTCATTCCGTAAGCTTCTTTAATGAAGAAATTTTAATCAAAAAAAAATTATTTTAGATGGAAGTTCCCCATTTATCTGGTATTCCCGACCTCACCCAGTCTCAAGATATGATTGCGTTTGCCTTCGAGCATCTCATCTCTTCCGCTTCAACTCGAATAAGCCGAAGAAGACTCGCACGCCATTTCGAGGATTTATATTTTTCTAACCCAGTGGAGAGAATTCAGCATAAGTGGTTTGCAGGGCAATATGTCCACGCCTCTTGCGACCGCCGTGCAATGCTGTGGGAGAACCTCTCATTGGCTATGATTTTGTTAAAGCTGAAAATCGTACGTGGCGTCATTTTATATCATTCAACGCCTCAAAATTTCAGGCTTGCATGCCAAGTCTACAGACTTCTTAGTTGTTTTATTCCTAAATGGAATATAATAGCTCCCTTGTCAGTAAGTGGACGTTTGTATCAGGGCATGGCTATGGCCCAATACCGTCGTCATATGCGTTTCCCAAGGAGATTTTGAATTCTGGAGCCGAGCTGCTCTATGTACATAATGCAACTTTTATATAAATAAAAAAATGTTTTTCGAAAAAAAAAAATTCTTGTTGTATAAATGATTGTTTACGGCGGACAATCTGTGGATAAAGAAAAATCTATTTATCAGACTTAAGTCATAGATCTCCAATAAGATCAACTGAGGAGCAAATTATGTCAAAAGTTTATCAAGACGCACAAAAAGGTTGTAATTGTTTGATATAATTCATACAAATTGTTAATTCAAATTGAAATTCGTAAATTAGTAATTGGGTCTTCAATTGGAAGTACCGCAATTGTATGGAACCCTGACTTGCTTGAGACCTAGACATGATGGTATTTACCTTATAGTTTCGAGTATCATGACTATCCGTATATACCGAGGGTATAACTGCAGCTCTTTACCGACAGTATATACGAGTAAATCTAAGACTTGAAATTATAAGCGTTAATGCTATCCAGAGGATGATTTCGAATGTGGTTGATATGATTTTTAATTCTGTTTGAGAATTGATGAATTGATTTGGATTCTGATTGAAAAATGATGATCCCTGAAATTTGGTTGAAATGTAATAAGCTTCAATGAGGATGAATGGGATGAGTCCCTGTGATGATATTCATAACTGGAATGATGATAATGATTTCAGCAAATCACTATGAGATTAGTGGATTGTGCTGTCAGATTGCTACTATTAATACTTGACTTGGTGGATCAAGTTAAGGGATGACAAATTGAGAACTTGCTTGACTAAAATTCCTATGGAGGAATGTTCAGAAGAAAATTTTTCGGTCTAATGGACCATTATCGTGTTAAAGATATGAATGATATGATCTGAATGAATTGTTATTTAATGATAAGTTCTATATAAGGGATAATTATCCCCATATTCTGTTGGGTTGACCGGAATATAAGGAACCCTAGAATAAATTGGATCTTAAGCAAAAGAGTTGTCCTCTACTTGCGAGATGAGGACATCTTGCACCTTTTAAGTGGGGTAGAATGTAAGATTCCTCCCCCAGCCTTAGAGGTATACAGGAGTAAGAATCTCCCTTTCTGATCTTATAATTATTCTCTCTCTAAAATAAAAGAAAGATTCTGTTTAGAACCTTTTCCCTGATTACTTCTCAAGAGTCCCACCTGTTTTAAGGATTCAGAACAATGAGTTCAGAAGTGAGAATCGATGTTTTGGATATCAAGGTTTTGGTCTTCATTCGAGTACGGCCCAAAAGAAGTTCTTTATCTCTTGGGAAGTATAAGAAGTTATCTCCCAGATATTGTGGACCAAAGAAAGTAGGTGATCTAGCTTACGAACTTCTTTTATCTCCTCATCTCAAAGTTCTGAATGCCTTCTATAGAAAAATGTGCCAAACCCAAATCATGGAAAGACGGTAAAACTTCAGTGGCAAGATACCGTTGGCTTCTAAGTTACGCTAGCTCCTTCCTTTATATAAGTCGTAACTTTTACTTGTCATTCACAGTAATCTTACTCCCATCGATCTCCTTTCTTTCTTAATCTCCTTCATGGCTTGGCAACAAGAATTAGTTTTATCCATAATGATTCCTCACCTTCAAGACGCAAGCGAGTCTGTGAAGAAGGATTTTATAGAACAATATGAGCGCTCACTTTTTCCTCACCTAGGAACTTCTGTAGCGCAGACCAAATGGCGGACCTATCAAGACATAACTAGGGTAACACCCTGGGGTCAGCAGCATTTTCGTAACAATGTCCGCTTAGCCATGGTTATTGAAGCTTTGGGTTTGGGTCCGCGATACTACTGCGTCATGAGATCAAGGCATCTTGGGTTTTCTGAGCGGGTCTTCTTACTGGCGTGTTTTCTTCCTCATGAGAAGATATGCCTTTACCCCGTTTTTGGCTTGCCTTGTTAAAAAATATGGCAAACACCTTCACTAAAATGATGTGTAGGGCACATACCTTGTAACTAGCACTATGCACTAAAGTCATAGATTATGGGCAAATGGATACAAAGGTTATTATGCAATCTTACCATGATGTAAAAGAGTCATTTAGGAGCTCAACATCAGCCAAAGGGGTCGTGATCCCTTGATTAAGTAGCATTGGTGTGATTAGCAAGATTCTAGGGTTGGTGGTCACTTTTAGGTGCTTGAATCTAGGAGGGAAGGTGGAGATGATTTAGATGATGATTAACACCTAATCTTGAGCTTAATCCTCATGTACTTCAGCCTATATAAAGAGGCTCTCATCTATTGAAATCAACACATATTGGCCCCTCACTTATGTTGTCATTATGCTCATCATTATGCTAATTACTTCTTGATTAGTAGCTTAACTTCATCTTCTTCATTTCTATTCAACTATGCAATGGAGCTAGTGTTTGATCCTCCTTAGGATGGTTTTTAACTTGGTATCAGAGCTAGTACTAGCCCATTCATCTAGAATCAAGCCCCATCTTATTTGCTTAGCAAGAGATTAGTGAGAATTAGGGTTTCATTAGCTTTTATGGGTTTCCTAGAAAATAGGATCTAGAATAGCAGCTGAGTGGAGGCCTTGGTGCTCACAAACCACGTAACCATTGCCAAAATCCTTCTATGGGCACTTCACCAGCAATATTGCTAAGGGGCATGGCACCTCAATTGCACCATTCATAGCTCCACGTCGCCGGAAACTTCGTTTTCCCCAAAACAGGCACGTTTTTGATAGGCGACCACCAAAAGTATTGCTGCAGCTCACACACATCAAATTGGTCTAATTCCTCTGAGGTGTGGCTTCATTGGAACCTAAACTTACTCCTCCTAAGAGGGTTTTGCAAATGATTGAGTGTGCTTCACACACCAAGCAAAAAACCAGGGTGCTGTCCAGAACTGCCATAGCCAGAAAAGGTACTTTGGTAAATTTGAGATTACTCATTGATTAAGTTGCTTAAGCAAGTGTTTGTGGGCTCTAAAATCATCTAGACATACTGCTATTCAATGCCCTTGAAGATTTTTAGCTCATTCTTTGTGCAACTCCTTCAAATATTGACTCCAAGTGAGCTCATTTCTCTGCATAGTGAGCAGAATATTCAACTCCACTAATCAATGATTAATCTATCCTAATCCTTATCATTTGGTGCAATAAGTGGTTCATACATGTCATTAGGGACTTGCTACATCCCCTTATTACTTCACACTTAATTTGCCCCTTGATTAGGTGTCTCCCTTGCTTCCCACAAATCAATATATTTTCTGTTTTTATTTTTTGGAAAGCATATGCTAAATAACTTGATTTAGCACTATTCCTTGGTCTTAATCTCTCTTGTAAAAGGGTAGACACTGCCTCAATCATCAGAGGTAAGACCCCCTTCATTCCATATCATAATGGCTACCAAGGATTCTCCATCAATGCGCTTTAAAGGTCATGGTTTTCACACATGGCAAACCCGCATCAAGTTAATGCTCATGAAGAAGGGGCTCTTCAACATAGTAAATGGGAATGAGAAGAAGCCAAGGACTCTTGCTGATGTTCCTTGTTGGGAAGTAAGAGATGACAAAGCTCGTGCCATCATCACATTGGAGCTTGATGACACTTACATTCATCATGTGGATGGATGTGAAACTTCCAAGGAAGTTTGGGACCAACTCACAACTCTATTTGGGGCTCGATCTAAAAGTTCAAAGTTTGGTTTGCTCATTGAATTTTTTAAGCTAGAAATGAAGTCTGGCACATCCCTAGCCTCACATTTGAACTACATGAAAGGCCTATTAACACAACTTGCAGGAATAGGTCTTAAGATGGATGAAGATGTCTCCATTGGTGTATTACTTAAATCTTTACCTGAAGAATATGACCATGTGGTCACAACCTTGACCAATATGCCAATATCAAAGCTTGTGGACATTGAAGCATCTCTTCTTGAGGAGGAGAGAAAACTAAAGACCAAGCAAATGGAGTCTCCATCGTCATCAACCTTGTCTACTGAAAATGCTTATTATGCAGGATCTAGTAGGTATGGCACGAACAAAGGCAACTACAACAAGGGCTACAACAAGGGCTACAACAACAACAATCTCATTTGTGACTTTTGTCACAAACCTGGTCATGTAGAGAAGAATTGTTTTGCCAAGAAGAAGATGCAACGAGTCTACATCATGGAAGAAGTGCAGCAGGAAGAAGACCAAGAAGAAGAAAAAGATGAAGACAAGGGCCACCATCATGAGGCCCTATCTATGATTAGATCAAATCATTTATTCTAAAGTGCTAAAAGCAAGGGCATGCCCTATACACATGGGTGTCCTCTTCACTCATACATGTAGCCACGTCTTGTCACACTCTTCTAAAGTCGTCCCATACCTCTTTTGTACGCATGACTAAAGCCTCTGAGTTCACATTGGCATAACCTATGTATGGCATTGCTAGTCAGACCACGCTCATGCATGCTATCACTGAGCATTGGGTGGTTAATTAGGCTCATGAGAGTCAGCATGACCAACTGCATCATTGAGTGGATTCAGTGTTTGAGGAGGGGTGTTAAAAAATATGGCAAACACCTTCACTAAAATGATGTGTAGGGCACATACCTTGTAACTAGCACTATGCACTAAAGTCATAGATTATGGGCAAATGGATACAAAGGTTATTATGCAATCTTACCATGATGTAAAAGAGTCATTTAGGAGCTCAACATCAGCCAAAGGGGTCGTGATCCCTTGATTAAGTAGCATTGGTGTGATTAGCAAGATTCTAGGGTTGGTGGTCACTTTTAGGTGCTTGAATCTAGGAGGGAAGGTGGAGATGATTTAGATGATGATTAACACCTAATCTTGAGCTTAATCCTCATGTACTTCAGCCTATATAAAGAGGCTCTCATCTATTGAAATCAACACATATTGGCCCCTCACTTATGTTGTCATTATGCTCATCATTATGCTAATTACTTCTTGATTAGTAGCTTAACTTCATCTTCTTCATTTCTATTCAACTATGCAATGGAGCTAGTGTTTGATCCTCCTTAGGATGGTTTTTAACTCTCTCAGAGGTCCTTTTGTTAGAACACCTCATACCACTGAGATAGGCGCAGCAATAACCCACAGAATCATTCCCATAGATGAGTTACCTTATACTTGTGCAGCTTGTGAGGACTGCTTTTGTGACCATATGATGGACGGGCTTATGGAAGTGTAAAGAGTTCCTCTATCTTTACTGTATAAGTTCCGAGAATGAAAAAGTTTAAATCTTGTTCGTATTTTGAATCTTGCTCTCTTTAAGACTTATCTTGGTGGTTAATCTTTATTAAAATTTTTCTCTAAGTCTCATATTCGTGAATCTTGCGAAATTATCATAAGTTGCGAGATGAGGACATCTCGCGTTTTTTAAGTGGGGTAGAATGTAAGATTCCTCCCCCAACCCCCTTTTTGATGTCTAGTATCTTCCCCTGTAATCAACCCTCTTCAGAAATATAAAGACCCTGTTGCTAACTATTTTAGCCTAGAGAGAGAAAAATTATTCTAGAGAGAGAATATTCAAATTTTGAATATTTTTGGATAGAAAAATATCTCTTATAATTCAGATGAGTTCCCCTGAAACAGAAATTCAAAAAGAATTTTCCAATGTGCAATTGGAATTAATTGGAATTAGGTATAAAGAACCTTAGTCTAAGGGTCTAGATTTTCAGAAATCTTTAGACTATGGTCCAATTAAGGTTCCTATGGGCCAATAGCATCAATCCATGTGTAGGGAAGAGATAAATCCAAATTTGTAAAAAGAAGATACCCAAAAATGAGTAAATGCTCACATAAGGTGAAGAGTTGAAAATGTACAAGGTTTATTAGTAAAAAACTATGAGCAATATTAAAATGATTCCATTATGACACATATGTAAGGAAGGGGAATTCTTTAAAGGAGGTGCATATTTCACATAAGATGAAGAGTTGAAAATGTACAAGGTTTATTAGTAAAAAACTATGAGCAATATTAAAATGATTCCATTATGACACATATGTAAGGAAGGGGAATTCTTTAAAGGAGGTGCGTATTTCACATAAGATGAAGAGTTGAAAATGTACAAGGTTTATTAGTAAAAAACTATGAGCAATATTAAAATGATTCCATTATGACACATATGTAAGGAAGGGGAATTCTTTAAAGGAGGTGCATATTTCACATAAGATGAAGAGTTGAAAATGTACAAGGTTTATTAGTAAAAAAAACTATGAGCAATATTAAAATGATTCCATTATGACACATATGTAAGGAAGGAGAGTTCTTTAAAGGAGGTGCATATTTCACATGCTTGAATGAGTTTTAAACTCATAAAAATTGAGATATTTCATCTCTCCTCTCTCCTCATTCAAGTCTAGTTCCAAAAAGTTAGCTTAACTGACCTAAAAATGGTCAAATATTGACCAAACTGATTTAGAAAATTCTAGAATCAGTTTGTTTGGTTAGGAGCTCAATTTTTCCTATAAATAGAAGCCTCCCCCTTGTTGAAAAATATATAGTGTTTATGCATCGTTACTCTACTCCACCTAAGCCAAGAACTGTGAATTCATTTAATAATTCACTAGTTTTTGGAGCTTCCCTCTTTCTTCAATCTCCATTAGTGGCTCCATCAACATACTTAACCAATTGATTGGTTGGGGGCCTCTACCGTGAACAAAGAATCAAGCAAGTTGTAAGGTAATTAGTGAATATTGATCTTTCTATAATTTCTCAATGTTTCTCTCTTCTCAACCCCTCTCAAGCTTGAGAAGTTTAATTGGTATGGTTTTTTTTTAAAAATGCTATTGAAGTTTGAATAGTAGTGAAGAGTTACATAATTTAATAAATGCTATTGAAGTTAATTTTCATTTATGTTTAAATTCTAATGATTTTTATGTAAATTCTCTCTCTCACTCAAGAAATGGTCATACTCATGACCCGTTCTCAATCTAAATCAAGTTTTTCATAAAGCTTTTCCTTAACCCAAGATTAAGTTATGCTTGAGGCCAAATTAATGGCTTTTTTCTATGCTTTTAGTTTATGTATATTGATGATTCAATCCATTATAGATTAATAATCCAATTAGAGATCATTTTAATTATTTCCTTAATGATAAGCATTATCCCTTAGAAAAATTGAGATTTATCAGTCATAGCAGCGGAGCTATGGCAAAATTTTTATAAAAATTATGCATAAAATAATCTCATTCAAAGCATAAAAAGAGGACTTCCTACCATATTCTAGGAATTATCATCCTAGATTAATTGAAAGAATTTCATTACAATCATGGAGAAATTGAATTTTAATATCATGCATAAAAGATAAGTTTTTATATCAAAAGTGTTATTTTTACCATTTCTATTTCATGCATAGAAGTATGCATAATGGATAAATTTTTATATCAAAAGTGTTATTTTTACCATTTTTATTTCATGCATAGAAGTATGCATAATGGATAAATTTTTATATCAAAAGTGTTATTTTTATCAATTTTAATTTTCATGCATAGAAGTATGCATAAAAGGAAAATTTTTTATATCAAAAGTGTTACTTTTATCATTTTTAATTTTCATACATAGAAGTATGCATAAAGGAAAATTTTTTATATCAAAAGTGTTACTTTTATCATATTGGATTTCATGCATAGAGGTATGCATAAAAGTTGATTATTTTATTATAAAAGTGTGACTTTTATCATAATTGAATTTCATGCATAGAGGTATGCATAAAAGTTGATTATTTTATTGTAAGAGTGTTACTTTTATCATATTGGATTTCATGCATATAGGTATGCATAAAAGATATTCTTTTTATACTAAAAGTGTGATTTTCCTCATAAATGGATTTTATGCTTAACTTAGATGCATAAGAGAAATTCTTTTATTCTAAAAGTGTAATTTCCTACCAAATTGAATTTATGCATAAGAAGATGCATAAAAGATTGATTTTAATTTCGAAAGTGTTAGTCTCCTTAAATGGAATTTATGTATAAATAAATGTGTAGAGAAATCTTATATCAAATATAAGAATTCTCTTTTTTTTAAAAATAATTAAATATGAAATGTGATAAGATGTGATAAGAGGTGTATGAGATGTGATAAGAATTGATAAGATGCGTATGGAAAGTGATAGGATGTGATAAGAGGTGTATGAGATGTGATAAGAATTGATAAGATGCGTATGGAAAGTGATAGGATGTGATAAGAGGTGTATGAGATGTGATAAGAATTGATAAGATGCGTATGGAAAGTGATAGGATGTGATAAGAGGTGTATGAGATGTAAAAAGATGTGATAAGATGTGTATGAGATGTGATAAGATTTGATAAGATGCGTATGGAAAGTGATAGGATGTGATAAGAGGTGTATGAGATGTAAAAAGATGTGATAAGATGTGTATGAGATGTGATAGAATGTGTTAAGATGAGTTAGGATGTGTTAAGATGTATATGGGATGTATTAGGACGAGAATGAATGTAATATGGTTGTATGAATGTGATGTGGACGTATACATGTAGATGTATATGTATGAATGTGAATGTTGATGTGGATGTTGAGGTATGGATGTAGATACGGATGTGTATGTATGTATGTAGATGTATATGTATGAATGTGGATGTATGGATGTGGATGTGGATGTGGATGTGAATGTATGGATGTAGATATGGATATGGAATGTGAATGTGGATGTATGTATGTATGTGGATGTAGATGTGGATGTATAGATATGAATGGGAATGTGGATGTGGATGTATGTGTGTGGATGTGGATGTATGAATGAGGACGTGATAGTGGATGTATGTATGTGGATGTGGATGTATGGATGTGAAAATGGATGTGTATGTATGAATGTGGATATGGGATGTGGATGTATAAATGAGGATGTGAAAATGGAGGTAAACATGTAGATGTGGATGTATGGATGTGGATGTGGATGTGGATGTGGATGTATGGATGTGGATATGGATGTGGATATGGATGTGTATGTATGAATGTGGATATGGGATGTGGATGTATAAATGAGGATGTAAAAATGGATGTATGCATGTAGATGTGGATGTAGGGATGTGAATGTGAATGTGTATGTGAATTAATGTGTCGCCGATATGAGAAAATGGATGAGAATGAGTACACATTAAATGGAATGTGGAATAAGTAATGTGGACCTTATAAGGAGGGATAATGTGGAAAGACAAGAGTTCGATTTAGAAACTGTATTTTGTGACTGTTTGTAAATGACTGTTTTATGTCATGAATGCTGGGGAAGCATTTTGACCGTCTTGTGGATTAAGGTCATGAAGACCTAACTGTTAAAGTTGCAACTGCTAACGGAGAGTCAATGGAGGACGTCTCGCGTAGCAAGGTCGACCGAGGTCTTGACCAGCCTCGGTTCGATTTAAATGGTGAGCTTCCGGTACGGTGGATGAGGGACCAAGGAAGCGGCCTATGAGTGAAGCGCTAGGTCACCTGCGAAGGATCCTAGAGGGTGCTGACCATACGGTGCTCGGGCTCTGGGTCACCGAAGATACCCACACGTGCGTCGTGGAAGATATTGGAACAAGGAGTAAGAGTTGTTTTCTGAAACCGGGCATGGATCTGGTTGACTGACCTTGCTGGTCCTCAACGGATGAGTCCATGGCTCTTTATATGGATCTGTTGGTTGATCTTGCTGATCTTCAACAAGAGTCCATCTTGATTTTTATAAGTGATTATATTGTCGAGTATTATGGGCTAGGAACTATTGAAAAGGCCCCTGTGTGGACAGGTGGTGAGCGTTCTAGTTGCCAATGATGCCATAGATACTCTGATGAAGGAATGATGGGAAATTATGAATCAACCGGATAAATTGGAAGATTGTGATCAGTGGTACTATGGTTTCATTAAAGGATTGTTTTAAAGTTAGCTGATGCTATGAAAAAGGCAATTTCATATTGGGTGTGTAAGTGGTGTGGCTAGTTTTATGTTTGCATGAACTTCCGGCTAGGGGGCCTTGGAACTCTTTTCCTTGGTACCCGGGACAAAACCTAACCAAATTCCAAATTGGATCCCATCACTACAGTGGTTGGGCGGTTGGCTAACCCATGGGATCGGATGGGGTTAGGCTGGACTGATGGATCCGTAAATCGAGATTTAATTTCTATTATTACGATAGATGAAGTAAATCCCGGATAGAAATTGTTCTATGGATAGGAATCAACGGCTGTGCCTCTTGAATGGAGAAAAAAGCGTTGATCCCAATGATCCAAGTGCAAGTTTCTTCCTTGATCTGACCAAGTATCTAGATAAAGTAAATCCTGGACAGAAATTGTTCTATGGATAAGAATCAACGGCTGTGCCTCTTGAATGGGGAAAAAAGCGTTGATCCCAATGATCCAAGTGCAAGTTTCTTCCTTGATCTGACCAAGTATCTTATAGATGCAATTGGATCAGCTCGATCAGAAATGATCTTGACTACGTTAGAGTAAAAAGTTATCCTGGTGGAATCGCCCGTGCTTTCCGGTAAAGGAAGTTTTTCCGGGTTCGGTTTTGGAACAACCGACGGATTAGTCTCTTATCCGGATATCCGTGGGCGAGGCTCCGAATGTGAGACCCCTGTCCCGCGCGAGAAGTGCTACTTCTGCTGCTAGCACCCTGAAACTATTGCTCGGTGGGAACAGGGATCTCACAAGTTGCTTGCTACTTTGCAACGATTGAACATGTAATTTATTCAACTCTCAAAATGATATGTTGAAAATTTTTGCATGTGAAAAATATTTACTTTTATTGAATTTTTCTATTGAATTTTTCTTATGTGTTTACTTTTATTTGTTTTTCAAGAATGAATGAGGAGGCAATAGTGGAAAACAAACTTGAAGGATTAGGGTGAAAGCATGATAAGGTGGACTGAAAACCTATGTTGTGAACAATGGTTTAGAATTGGTTGTGAAACACTTTTATGTAGAGTTAGAGAATTAAAACATGGTTTTTTAATCTTCTTTCACATTTATTATATCTAAGAGACACTAGATAAATTGCTAAATACATCTTATGATGATACTAAATCCACTAATATTCGTTGTCTTCAAGTGTGGTAGCAACCAATGCAACTAGTAGAAAGCCTACCACCTTATCATGGTTTCACCCATTACGTGCTCCATACAGGTATGCTATGTGCATGCAATGAGTCTCAACTCAAAGAGGAGTTTATTGACAGTGAGATGAGCTCATCCAGGCAACAAATAATGCAAGGAGAAATGTCATCAAGACTTACAATCCAAAGATGGCAAGATTAAGTTATAATTGTCATGTTCCACCATATTTGTAAACTATTATATGTGATCTCTTCTTTGGAGACTTTTGTGTATTAACTAGTATTTGTTTTTATTATTTCAATGCTAGAATCTCTCCATAGTTAATCCTGCAATTGGATTGGAGTGGTTTGAGATTTTATGGAAGCTTCCATTGGATTGGAGTGGTTTGAGATTTTATGGAAGCTTCCATTGGAGGATGATAGGTTTTAGATCACCGTCTCGAAAAGTTGTATTCTATTTCTTTTGCTTGTTGTTCAATGGAGCTAAAACTAAGGGTATTATAAATTTTGGGGCAAGATGCGAATGTTCGGTTGAGCTATGGTATGTCACTTGGGAACCATCACTATATTCCTTGGTTTGGCAAAGGAGATGGATCAACTATTGGAAGATGCAAAAAGGCTTTTACAACAAGTCTTAGATTCTACAAGGGGTGCCAATAAAGTGGAGCTACCTATTGGTGCAAGTTTGGAGGCATATTTTAGCTGTTGGAATTAGGGTTGCAGGAATGCACACACAACTTCAAGAAGATGAGGAAGCTTGAGCACAACACAGTAGTGTATTATGAGTGCCAAAAATGAAAGATAACAAGCCCTAGAAGATAATGGGCGTATATACAATGCACGGGGGAAAAAACCTCCTAGTGAGGGAAAAAGTGCCCCGGCGGTCCTAAGTGTGTTCACACACATCACTACTATAATATGGTAACAAATCCCCCCTGGAGTGATGCGGTGAACAAGAGCTAGCACTCATGTATAGGGAAGTGTCTAGCTATGTGGACGAATCCACAAAAGGGAGTAAGCCCAAAGCTTTGCGAAAAGCTTCGAACTTCTCACGAGGCAGAGCCTTTGTGAAAAGGTCTGCAAGGTTATCCTGTGTTGGCACATAAGCCAAACTGATCTCTCCTGCAGAGAGTCTCTCCCTGACATAATGGTAGTGCACCTCAATGTGCTTCGTACGAGCATGGAACACTGGGTTCCGCGCAACTGCCAATGCGCTCTGACTGTCAGTGAAGATGGTGGTGGCAGATGGCTGCCCAACACCCAAATCAGCCATAAGGCGTCTGAGCCACACACACTCAACCGTAGCTGTGAAAGCTGCCCTGTACTCAGCTTCACAACTAGAAGTGGCCACAGTAGGCTGCTTCTTGCTCAACCATGATATGCATGAGCTTCCAAGCATGAAGCAAAAACCACTCGTGGACACGCGTGTGTCATAACAACCAGCCCAGTCAGAATCTGAAAAAACATGTAAATCTGGCGGCAATGATCCCCCCTTGGGATAAAACAACCCAAGATGCCGAGTACCACTCAAATAGCGAAAGATACGCTTCACTGCCTGCCAATGCTTAATGCCTGGGCTATGCATAAATCTGCTCACCTGTGAGACTGCAAACTGAATGTCTGGCCTCGTAATGCATACATAAATGAGGCAACCAACAGCTGTCTGATAGAGTGTGACATCAAAGTGATCTCCAGCATCATGAAGACTCAACTTCAAACCTGTCTCCATTGGAGTAGCAATAGGCTTGCAGTCTTCAAGGCCAAATCTCCGCAACAATGTTTCAATATACTTTGTCTGACACAAAGCAATACCTCCATCACACTGCTTAAATTGTATCCCCAAATAATGATGCAAATGCCCCAAATCTGACATCTCAAAAGAGGCATTCAAATCAGCCTTAAAATCAGCAATATGACTCTCATTTGGTCCTGTGAGCAGCATGTCATCGACATAGAGAGCAATGATTAGATGTACACCATCCACACGTTTAACATATAAAGTGCTTTCTGTTGGACTATTCTGAAACCCATGTGCAGTCAAATATGCATGTATTTTTTCATACCAAGCTCGTGGAGCTTGCTTTAAACCATATAAAGCCTTTTTTAACCTGCACACTTTGTTTTCCTGCCCTCTTTGAACAAAACCACGAGGCTGCGATACATACACCTCCTCATGCAAATCTCCATTTAAGAACGCAGTCTTTATGTCCAGCTGATGTACATTCCAACCATTATGAGCTGCTAATGCACAGATGCTACGAACAGTGGTCATACGACATGTGGGAGCAAAAGTCTCATCAAAATCAATGCCCTTCTCTTGAGCATAACCTTTTGCAACAAGCCTAGCCTTATGGCGATCCACTGTGCCATCAGGCTTACGCTTCAATTTGTATACCCACTTAGTGCCAATGGCCTTCTTGCCAGGGGGCAAGTCACATAAAGACCATGTACTATTCTTCATAATAGCATCGTATTCTGCTTGCATAGCAGCCATCCAATTTTCTGAACTTTGTGCCTCATCAAATGAAACAGGCTCACTTTCATCGCACATACTAGAAACAGCCAATGCATAACAATCTGACGCATAAGAGGCACCATGAGAGCCAAAACGAGTGCGACTAGACAAAGGGGCATCCAACTTGCTGTCACGCAAAGTCTGCACCAGCCATCTAGGCATATTCCTAGAGCCCTCAATCTCTTGTCTCTCATCCTCAAGTGCATCATGCACATCTGCATCAGATATAGGCTGATCTGTGCCATCATTTAAAACCTGCATAGGCTGAAAAACTGCCTCATGAGGTATTGCACTTGACTGTGCACCACTGAAAAGAGGCAACAATGTATCATAGACATCACGTGAGCTGATATCTGTCTCCTTAGTACATGAAACCAAGGGCTGAACTGCATCTTCCACAAATACAACATCACGGCTAACCAAAATGCGCTTTGTCTGTGGATGATACAAACGATAGCCTTTGCTCTCAGCACTATATCCAACAAAAATACATTTGACAGCTTTGTCATCCAATTTTCTGCGATGTTGCACAGGCACTAATGCATATGCTAGGCAACCAAAAACTCGTAAATGGCCAACAGATGGCTTGCGGCTATGCCAAGCCTCATATGGAGTGACAACCTGTAATGCTTTGGTGGGACACCTGTTTAGTACATAAGTGGCACACATGACAGCCTCAAGCCAAAAACCATGTGGTAGACTTTGACTCTTAACCATACATCTTGCCATTTCCATGAGAGACCTGTTTTTTCTCTCAGCCACACCATTTTGCTGTGGTGTATACGGCACTGTACATTGGTGTTTTATCCCACGCTCAGCCAGAAATGCATTAAATTCTGAAGACATATACTCCCCCCCTCGATCTGAACGGAGGGTGCCCATCTTACTTTCTGACACATTTTCAGCCATAACCAAAAACTGTTTGAAGCACAAAAACACTTCGGACTTTGCCTTCAAAGGATATACCCATGCATGCCTGGTAAAATCATCAATGAAAGTCACGAAGTAAAGGTAGTTTCCAAATGATGGAGTTTGCATGGGACCACAAACATCACTATGAACAAGCTGCAATCTGCGTTCAGCTCTCACTGATCCATCTTTGGGAAAGGAAGCACGCTGCATTTTACCCAATATGCAGCCCTCACAAACATGCTTGACAGGTGCCTCAAGCTTAGGCAAAGAAGACACCATTTCAGATTTCTGCAGGCGTAGCAAACTTGCAAAATTCAGATGACCAAAACGTGCATGCCACAGTTTTGCATTTGAAATAGCCTGCGTATCCATAATAGCACATGCTGAATCCTCTACACATTTGCCATCCATATTGAGCTTATACAGCCCTCGACATAGTGAACCAGATGCTACAATGATGTCACCACAAGAGAGATCATGAACAGTACATCTGTCATCCACAAATTTTACAACCAAACCTGTTTTGGCAAATGCGGAGACTGACAGCAGATTCTTTTTGATCCCTGGCACATACAATGCATCAAAAAGTGTAAAGGTGTTGCCATTTGCAACATTCAGCACAATCTGTCCAACTCCTTTAACGGGATAAGAGGAGTTATTGGCACAAGTGACAGTATTCCCTGTGGGAGCAGACTCAAGGAAAGTGAATAAACTGCGCTGCGAGGTGATATGCTTAGTGGCACCACTGTCAAAGTACCATACATCTGAATCTACTGCAGACATACATGTGTCATGCAAAGATGGGTCATAACTGCACTGCGCATTGAATGCCCATTCTGTATCTAGCACAACATTAGCAGATTCATTGTTAGAAGGAGAGGCATCTGCAACAGCCATACCAGCCTCTTTCTTCTTAGCCTCTTTCGCAGCCAGCTTAGGACACGCTTTGATGACATGATCATTTCCCTTACAGTACTTGCAAAATGTCTTCTGTTTGTCACCCTTCTTCTCATCTTTGTCTTCCTTCTTTGGTTGCGCAGCATTTGCAGATTTCTGCTTACTAGAAGAAAAGCCAGCTTTACCTTTTCCGCTTCTCTGACTAGCAACGAAAGCTTGATCTGCGACACGCATAATATTCCTGTTTTGCCTTGACTGGTCTTCTTGCAGCAAAACAGAAACTAACTCCTCAAATGATAAGGCATTGGGATTGCCTTTCATCATCAAGCGAAGAGTGGAAGCAAAACCCTGATAAGAATCTGGTAGACCATTCAAAACAGTCTGCACAAGTGAACTGTCTGACAGGATTTCATCTGCAGAAATGAGCTGCTCTTTGAAATCCTTGATCTTTGTCAAAAAGCTATCCATAGAATCACCTTCGTTCATATGCTCACTCTCCAACTGTTTTCGGAGATAAGCAACACGAGCCTCATTTCTTGCCTGATACAATGTGGCAAGTACATCCCAAGCATCCTTAGAAGTCCTGCAGGAGTGAATATGTGGGATAATGGTACGTTTGACAGACAGCGCAATCAAGGCATGAGCCTGCGCATCTCTACCATCCCAACGAATCTGCTCTGCTGAAAGTGGTGGTTCTCGAACAGCTGCTACAGCACTTGTGCCTGCACCATCATCAACAGTACCTGTTTCTGATGTGTTTGCAGCATTCCCAGCCATAATAGGACGTGCATCAATACCCTGCACAATGTTCCATAACCCCTTTGCTACCAATACATGTCGCATCATATATGCCCACAATGGATAGTTGGTGCCATCCAACTTATCCTCAGCAGCCAACATGCGGAATACATCATTGTTGTCAGCCATGGCCAATGACTGTACTACTAGATGTAAATGCTGTCTGTAAGAGGTAAACCTGTATAAAATCGACCTGTGCTATGTAGCACAGCCCAAAACAGACGAATGGGCACCTGTCCTGCAGATTTTAATCTTGACAGAAAATCTGCACAGTAGGACGATTTTGCCTGCGCAGTACTTGGAATGCAAAAACGGAGGGCGAAATGACTTCAGATCAAAATTCTGAAACGAACGAGCCCTATGGGCTTACCCACGGCATATACTAACCTGCAGACGCTCGTGAAACCTCGTTGCAATCGGAGGAGATGAAGCGGCAGGTGCCGGTGATGCTGCCCGGGAGGAGGAAGCCTGCTCTGATACCAATTGTTGGAATTAGGGTTGCAGGAATGCACACACAACTTCAAGAAGATGAGGAAGCTTGAGCACAACACAGTAGTGTATTATGAGTGCCAAAAATGAAAGATAACAAGCCCTAGAAGATAATGGGCGTATATACAATGCACGGGGGAAAAAACCTCCTAGTGAGGGAAAAAGTGCCCCGGCGGTCCTAAGTGTGTTCACACACATCACTACTATAATATGGTAACATTAGCGATGTGGTGATGAGTAGATACATGGGTGTCTTGTTTTATGCATTGCAAAAGGAGATGAATGTGGGAACTCCACCTCCCAAGCACATGGATTTGAAGAACTCATCTTGTCTATTGGTCTATAGGTAGCTCTCAATTGCTGATTGGTGTATGTAAATATGCTAGAATTATTTATGTCGATAGTCCCATATGTTACTTTTGGTGGGACTTTTCTTTTTGCTTTATTATGATAGGTTCTTGATGTATCTCATATCATCAAAGATAGTTCCATGCTTGCCGAATATTTACAAAGCATGGATAGTGATCTAGCCACCTACATATTATATGCACATTTTAGTCATATTTAGGGAGAATAATGGAGTCGATGGAGTCTTCTTGCTTACCGCAATTGGGAGCAGAAGCACTTCTCTTGTTGGTTTGATATGAAGAAAGGAGAGTAGTGCTTGGAAGAGGAGGAAGAGAATTATCTTGGGCACCTCAAGGTGAATGCAAATCAGAGTCAAGTTCTTCTGGAGAGATGAGCGAGGAGCAAAGGAAGAAAATGGAGGAAGAACTAAAATCTCTAAAGGGGAAAGAAGATCAAGATGCCAAGGAGCAAGGCAAAGAAGGGGGGTCATTCACCATCAGGCAACACAAAAGATGTTTCTATGAAGGGGAAGTTTACTCTACCAGTTCCTAATAATATGTCATATTTGTTGTATCATGGCATGTTTCAATTTTCTTTTAGTGTGAATGACTACTTTGTCTTCTATAGACACAAGATCCTCTCGTGATCTTGCTCTTTCACATAAAAGAATTTAACAGGGCTCTAAATATCTATTCTCCATTGGCTACCTTCGGTGCACTAGAGAAGAATACCGGTGAAGGTGTGGAACTATGATTTTATTTTACTAGGAAAAGAGTTTATGGACATAAATTTCAAAGAGGTATTTGTGAACGGTGATGTGAGAGTTCTACACATGAGCTTAGGTAAGGGTGAGAAAATTCACGCAACTTAAAACGTTGCACTTGGAGTGTTGATTTAAGCATGATAGATCTTCCAACAAGTACTCTTTGTAAATTGTTCTTGTAATTCATCACATTCATCTCTTTGCATATTTAAGAAGCATGCCCTTATATGGGGGTAGAAGGCATACCGGCATGGAAACAACTTAGTGAGAGGACCATATCAAGCTCACTTTTGGTGGATTCCATAGTCATGAATGACATGGGTTGGATTCTTTTATTTCAAAAATACAAGACATGGAGGTGGAGCTTCTACAGGAGGAACACATACAAACTATCTACAAGAGATGTTCAATTGGTTTTATCACACAACCTTTGGAAGGGTATTGGTTAGGGAGCAGGCCCAACAATCTAAGCTTGCGCAAGAGGCATGCAAGGCTGCAAAAAGTCATGCTCGGCTTGAATGGTTACAGACCAATGCTCCCCATAGGCATGGTGCTTTGGCATGCATGAATGAGGAGACAAGGGAGGCGTTGGGTTGTGCACGCAAGCACTAGCATAAATCTAGATGTAACAAGGCTAAGAAAATAAGTTTAGTTAGGTTTTTTTCTTCCCTTAAAAAAAAACTATTAATAGTTCCTTCTCTCACTTCATTTTCATTTCACTTTTTTAGAGAGCTTGAGCTCAAGATCTACATAGACACCCACGTAAGGACACCAGCACATCACCACGTTAGCATAGTCGTACATGGATATGGCATGCACCAAGAACACCCCACGTGTTACCATGCCTTTACAAAACATAGTGCAAGGCACCCAACGACCGACCATATACTGGTAGCACCACGGAGGAGAGTGACCCCTTGGATTCTAGGACACACCCAATTGGATCACCAGAGTCCAACCCTTCTCCCACACAGCAACACTAACACACACACATGTAGGCCCTTCTAGTGGGAGAGCAAGCATGTGAAGAAGACCCCACAATGCAGCCACCCCAAAGATCAAGACAGAGAGGCCGGTGATGAGCAGTTCAACTGGGTTGGTGAAAACATTCCTACATTGTGCAGCACCATAGGTGGCACGACCCTACTACCACAACAGGGTCCCCTATCTATCTGGGAGGAACTTGATACACAGGTACCACAGCAATAGGAGGAGGAGGATTCAGACTATGAGAGAGACCAAGAGGAGGTTCTCGCAAGTGTGCGCAAGCGTAGAAAGGGTAAGCTCTTCAAGCCAAGGAAGTCCCAATCTCGCCAATGCACTAACACAACACAGAGAGCTCCAAGGAGAAGGATGCGCCAAGGGCATAGGGCTCTACAAGAAATCAAGTTTTATTATAGGACCCATGTACTCCCAACATAGTACGGAAGTACTCAAACTTCTCCCTGCTAAGTGGCTTTGTAAAGATGTCCTACCACTTGCTCTTCAGTCTTCACATACTGTAGATCAAGTGTACCATCCAGCACCTTCTGTTTGACAAGTGATAAAATGGGCCTCTATGTGTTTGGTCCTCGCATGAAATACTGGATTCTTTGCCAACTATATACTGCTCATGTTGTCACAATGAATGCACGGCACTTCCAAGTGTAAAGGCATAACCACTAGTAGACCTCCTGTCATATGAGCTACCTACCCAATCAGCATCTGTGTAGCCATGTATATCCAAGCCTTTACCATTCTCATAAAGAAGACCATAATGTGCAGTGGTCTTTACATATCACATGATGTGTCTCACTGCATCTAAATGAGGTTTTCTAGGGCTCTCCATAAATTGGCGTACTAGCCCCACAGCATAACTCAAATTTGGGCATGTGATAGTCATGTAAATGAGACTACCAACCATCTTTTTGTATATAGATGGATCATCCAACTCCTCACCAAAATCAGTCCACAACTTCACATTCTGCTCCAAAGGTGTACTCATAGGCTTACACCCTGTCATGTCATATTTTGCCAACATATCCAATGCATATTGGCGTTGCACTAACCATGTACCTGCATGGTCTTTGATCACTTCAATTCCAAGAAAGTATCTCAGCTCACCCAAGTCCTTCATGTCAAACTGCCCACTTAAAGCTTTCTTGACATGGATTACATCTGTACCATGATCACTTGTGATAATCAAGTCATCCACACAGATGACAAGTAAAACAACCCCATGATCTATTTTCTTCACATAGAGTGAAGAATCTCCTGTAGAAACCTGAAATCCAAGGGAGATAAGATATCTGCTCATCTTATCACTCCAAGCACGAGGTGCTTGCTTCAAACCATATAATGCCTTTTTCAATCTGCATACTTGAGTGGGATACTTTGGGTGTACATACCCTTCTGGCTGTGCCATATATACTTCTTCTTGTAGATCACCATTTAGAAATACATTTTTCACATCCATTTGATGCATTTTCCAACCATTTGCTGCAGCCATAGCAATGATTGCTTTCACTGTTCCCATCTTTGCCACTGGACTAAATGTTTCATCATAGTCCAAACCTTGGGTTTGTGCATAACCCTTAGCTACCAATCTTGCTTTATGTCGTTCAATGGAACCATCAGACTTGCACTTCACTTTGTAAACCCATTTACAACCAATAACATTTTTGTCCTTTGGTAATGCAACCAAATCCCATGTGTCATGATGAACCAATGCGTCCATCTTAACATCCATTGCTTTCTCCCATACATGCTTTCCAATAGCTTCTGTATAGTATGTAGGTTCCACATGCTTCACCAAAGAAGTCATATATGCATAATGCATAGCAAAATCACGATATGTCAACTTGTCAACTGGATATCTGACCCTTTGGGATCTCCGCAATGCATGAGGATCACTCTGAACACCTGTCACTCTAGCATGTGGTGGCACATATCTATCCTGCCTAGCACCAAGTGTGCGTAAAACGGGTATGCCAAGCTCCTCATCCAAACTCTCTGAACTTGATGACTCATAGCCTGTAATTCCAATTCCTTCAACCTTCTTCTTACCTTTATCCACAGCACTACTCCCAGTGCTCACACTCTCATGCCTCAAATGTCCTCACCATGGACGTACAGTACTACTCTCAGCTTCTGCTGGCCAGACATAGAAGTAGAACTAGAACTTGCTTGTGGCAATGTAACGTACCCATCTTCACTAATAAAGAAATGTCCATGTAATTATGAGTTTTTATGGTATAAATATCAATGATTTTATTATGAGTCATTTCTACTTAGAATCTTCAAATTTTGAGCCCAAATTTGGAATCTGCGCGTGATTTTACCCTAATATAGAATTTTACAGCATCCAAAACGGACACCGGATCAAGCCTATACACTAATTTCAATCATTTTAGTTAAAAAAACGGCGACCTTTAAACCTTAATAAATGCACGACCACACGTCCGATTGACGAACAGTCTGAACCCCTGCGACCAGGAGAACCTCCTGGACAAAAAAAAAATTTCGCCCCCCGGGGTCCGGCACGCAAATCGAGGCGGGTGTCCTAAATTTAGGTACCCCGCCCCAAAATTTGGTCCGCACACACTTACTAGGGCGCCCGTACAATGGCCGCCCAAGAACCAAAGGACGGCCGCCCACTGTATGGTCCACGCGTGCAGCGCTCGTACCCTCACCCCTCAGCTATATAAACCCTCGGGGAGCTCCACAGACGGCACGCACTTCTGTGTAGCGTATACCCTGTTGTGCCGCCGTCCGTACCGCCGTAGCGTACTTGCTGTAAGTACAGCCGCCCTTGCAGCCACCCCTCTCACACCCCCTCATTTGGCTCTTTTCAGATAAGCCAATTTTCCTCCATCCCCTTATTACTAGAGGCCAGTGTCCTTAACTCTTCGCCCCCCCCCCCCCCCCCCCCCCCCCCGCGGTGTGAATAGACTTACAGAGAGGCTTGCAGCCACCCCTCCCAGCCCTCTCCACGTTTTTGCCTTTGCCCTTAAGGACATCTCACAATCCCCCCCCCCATTTGCGTAGACTTTAGTAAGGGATTTTTGACTCAAGCGAGGGTTCGTGCGCCGTATTCTTTTGCTCATACGGTGAGCAAACGAGCTCGGAATTCAGATCTGACTGAAGCGTTTCGATCGCAGCAGCAAGATCTACAAGGCGACGCCTAAGATGGCCTCATCTCGGAGACGGCAAAATATTGCCTCACGAGGCGCACGTAACAACGAGATGGAGGGAGATGCGGCCAATGCGGCTCCAGTCCTCCCTTTTCAAGCCCCTCAAGGAGACGGTGGCCAGGTTAGCTTGGTTAATTTTCAAAAGAAGAGATTTTTCCTTAAATTAGTATTAATGAATGGTGTCTTTTTCTTTTAAAATGAGGACATAAAAATTATATGAAATTACGAATTATGTGATGTTATTTTCGATAAATTGCGTTGAAATTGCTATCTTCATGAATTGTGAATGCTATACTTAGAAAATTGCATTGAAGTTGTTATCTTTGGAATTGAAGATTTTTTTTTTGGCTTCAACGCTAACCCCGTTCCGTGCTTGTGTAGCCGAGCGGCGTCATTAGCAAAGCCCGGGAATGGCCCAAGGTATCCCTCATACCTTTGGGAGAATAAGGATCGCCGATTGAGGCGAGAGATTATGAGGCTGCCTAGTTCTGAGGGCCCAAGCTAGTGCGGTAAATAAGCCCACCCTAGTGTGCAGACATTCCTCTGAGGGGCGGGAGGATCGAGCGATGGAGCCTGAGAGGGCGACAGGCCGGCTTGAGTCCTCGCCAGCGGCCGACGATGAGGTGTATGGTCCCGTAGGGTTTTGCCCAGCATGTAGAGGCTGGAAGGCCGAATTCTAGATCATCGCGGCAGAATAAGAATAAGAGAGCCGGATTGGCTTGTATGGAAATGGATTCATGTATAAACTTTTTATATAATTGCATCTTGTCTTTGGTATGATTGTATTTTGTAAGAAGGCTTTTATAAAAAACCTTGTGAAGAAGGGCCCTAATTAAGGAATATGTTTATTTATGTCAAACAATGTGGTAGTATTAATTAGAAAACAAATTGATGCGTGAGTAGGGTGGAAAGTGGGAGGATGGAATGCCCTGACGGTACCATCCTACGGACGGGTGGACCCGATTAGTCGGGTAGCTTTCCAACAAATTAAGTGAAAGCCCTACGTTAGATAGTTAGGTTCTTGGGAACTCTATTCTAGAAGACTAGGTCAGCGAGACTGTGCCTTGCATAAGATGAGGAAAAAAGCGTTGTCTCTAGAAATCAAGTCTAGTAGTTGCCCAATTTTTGATCAATTGCCCTATGGGTGATTTGATGTTTAGAAAATCACGCTCCCCCTGCGGGATAGAGCTAGGTCATACCTATGAATCGCATCCTTGAATCTCTACGGGGTCAAGGTGTCGATGAATAGGAAATTTTTCCCAAGATAAGACTTAGCGGACTATCTTAAGTGTTTCTCCCATTTTTAAAGGGAGGAACCTTACAATTGGTATCAGAGCAAGTTTGGCTCCTAGGAATTGCAGTTTAAGGACTGTTTTGTAATAAATGTTTTACCTAACGTAATGCTAATTAGTAAAGATATCCTACTTAAACAAATAAGTTAAATTGGAAGAGGAAGATGCCTACTCCAAATTTCTAGTTTTCCAATGCATCTTGGAGACTGCTAGTCACTCCTCGAATTTCGAGTTTCGCGACACCATGGTGCAGATATTAGAGAAGATATCCCTCCCTCATTTCTCTCGTATTCAGAGAGATGGGGTAGAGATTTCTGGAGTCGTGGGCCAAGATACTTCATCATCCAAGCAGATCAGATTGGGAACCTCACCACCGACCTTAAGCGGATTCGTTGGATTGAGAAGCTGAAGATGATCCGCTTATTTTGGTTCGTTGGTACCCCCAGGGCCGACACCTCGGTGACTATAGATGGGGTTCGCATACCTCAGGACCGTTGGGTGTATGACAAAGTGATGCAGGTCTTACCTGCTGATAGAGTAGCGGTGTTGGGACCTACCCCAATCCAGAGTTTACCACCCTTACCATCAGTTTTTGGAGTCTTAGAAACTACAGCGGAACCCCCATATTTCACCTATGTGGACCGCTCTACCCTTATGTCATAGTCAAGCCTAGGAATTTCCCTTCATAGCAAATAAGACTGATTATAGTCTCAGAACTTTGTAATAAAACTTGTCCTTGTAAATATTTGGAAATAAAATAATTTCAATGGTTTTACTCTCCAAAAATTAAGCGTTGTGCAAATATGAATCTTGTAATCTTAAAAATTGTTTTTACAATGATGGCCAGGACGACCACCCTCCACTTCCCAATGCGCTTTATACCGATACCCAGGAGAAGAAGCTCCTGCTCAAGCAAATGCAACCTCCCTCCTTTAAAGGAGAAGGTTCAAAGGTTGAGAAGGATGCTGAAGTCTGGATTGAGGCGATGGACGATTATTTCTCTGCTGTTGGTACTGGAGTAGCAAATCAGTCTATGCTCGCACGGTTTCGCCTCACTGGAGATGCTAAACTCTAGTGGAAACAGTGGTGCCGTGACAAGGAAGTCACCGAGCACTCTCAAACGTGGGAAGACATCAAGCAGGCAGTGAAGAAAAGATATCTTCCTCCATCCCATGAATCCATAAAGATGAATGAGTTCTTTAGTCTTAGATAGTGCAGCTTAACTCTTGAGGATTACTATTCCAAATTCATTACCCTTTGGAAGTATGCCCCAGCTATGACTACTTCCTAGCAAGTGGCTCGTTTCTGCCAAGGGCTAAATGAACCCCTAGATTCCCGCCTTGAAGCAATGAGGCCAAGCACATTACAGGATGCTCTCATACGAGCTAAGCCCCTTGTGAAAGAAATGAAGGCTAACAAACCGAAGAATCAAAAGAGATCTTACCCTGAGGCAAACCTTAGAGATCAACCCTACAAGAAACCTCAACAGAATTTTCCCTACTACAACAAAGGGCGACAAGGCAACTCTTTTGCCCCCCGCTCGTATGCTGCTTCTTCCAGAGAAGGCCCTCTGTGTTTTGAGTGCAATGAGCCGGGACACTTTAGAGCCAACTGTCCCAAGATGGCAACATCGTTCCCCCAAGGTAACAGAGGAAATCAAGGCCGTGGAACCCCTACCCACCAAGGTGCAAGAGGCAGTGGTCGTGGTAGAGGCCGCAGAGGAACAGTTGCTAGAACTGCCTGTGTTATAAGTGAAGAACCGACCTTGGAAACGGCTGAAGAAGAGCGCGCCACCGTCCATGCGGCGGTAGAACACCAAGGTCCGAATAAACAATTTGGTGTAATCCAAGCCCCCGCCCACTCATCACGGTAAGCCATTTCAGCTTTTGATTGATTATGGCAGTACCCATTCATTCCTTTCTCCTAGGTGCTTGCAAAAATTAAACTTGAGTCAAAAAACAGCTAGAAAAATGATTGTAGAGTTAGCCAGTGGGAAAGAAGTAGTATCTCGCCACTCTATAGGAAACCTTGATTTTGAGCTGGGTAATGAGCAAACTCATGGTCACTTTAGAGTCTTGCCACTAGGAATTTACGATGGAATCCTTGGGATGGATTGGTTAATTGCAAACAAAGCTAGCATTCATTGTAACCAGGGGAGTATCACTTTTGAAAATGAGCATGGCCAAGTAATATCTGTGCAGGGAATCACAGGAAAACCTAAGTCTAGGGTAGTCAAGGCTAAACATCTTCTCAAGGGGACACGTAAGGGTCAGCAAGTTTTCTTAGTCAAACTCAACAAAGTCATTGAACCTAGTATGGAGACAGAACCCTCTTGGCTCCAAGAATTCTCTGACATTTTCCCTGACGAGCTTACAGGGTTACCGCCTCCTCGAGAAGTCGACCATGAAATCGAGGTGATCCCTGGAGCCCAACCCGTCTCAAAAACTCCCTATAAAATGTCCCTTCTTGAAGCTATTGAACTTAAGGAGCAACTTTCCCAACTCATTGAACAAGGATTTGTATGCCCCAATAGCTCTCCTTGGGGAGCACCTGTTCTTTTCCAAAAAAAGAAGGACGGGACTCTCCGCCTCTGCATAGATTATCGAGGGGGCTAAATCAAGTCACTGTCAAGAATAAGTATCCTATCCCTCGCATCGATGAACTTCTTGACAGGCTTCATGGGGACAAAGTCTTCTCAAAAATAGATTTGAGGTTTGGTTACTATCAGATCAAAGTCAAGGAAGTAGATATACCCAAAACAGCCTTCAATACCCGTTATGGCCACTATGAGTTTACTGTAATGTCATTCGGGTTAACCAATGCTCCTGCAAACTTCAACCGCCTAATGCAAGATATATTCCGCCCGTACCTGGACGAATTTGTGCTTGTTTTCTTTGATGACATCTTAATCTACTCCAAATCAATGGAAGAGCATGAGGAGCATGTGCGTAGAGTTCTGCAATTACTACGCAGACACAAACTCTATGCCAAGAAGAGCAAATGTACCTTCTTTACTCATCAAATTGAGTATCTTGGATTCATCGTCTCCAAGGATGGCATCTCAGTAGACCCCGCCAAGGTCAAGGATATTCTAGAATGGCCACCCCCTAAATCAGTTCGTGAGGTTCGTGGATTCTTGGGAATCACGGGTTGGTATAGGATTTTTATCAAAGATTACGCCTTGGTAGCTGCACCCTTGACAGATCTTCTTAAGAAGGATTGCAAAATAGTGTGGCTGCCAATCCATCAAAACAGCTTTGATCAGCTGAAAACCATTATTACTTCTGCCCCAGTCTTAAAGCTTCCTGATTTCTCCAAGGAATTTGAAGTGGTTACCGATGCTAGTAGTCTAGCACTTGGTGGTGTCTTAGGCCAAAAAGGAAGACCAGTCGCTTATACTTCCCGCAAGCTGAAGCAATATGAAGCAAACTATGCCACCCATGATTTGGAACTCTTAGCAGTTGTTCATTGCCTCAAATTATGGAGACATTATCTCTTGGGAGGCAAATTCCATCTTGTAACTGACCACAAAAGTCTAAAGTGGATCTTCACCCAGCCTAACCTCAACATGCGACAAAGGAGATGGATTGAAATTCTACAAGAATATGATTTCGACATCAAATTCCGCCCTGGGAAAGATAATGTGGTAGCTGATGCACTTAGCCGCAAATCTTTCTTGAATGCAGTTTCAATGCCAAACAATCCCATACTGGTCAAGGTGGAAGAAGTCTCATCTCATGACCCAGATTATCAAAGGATGATAAAGTTAGTAGAAGAAGGGGGACATTCAGAGAAAGAGAAGAATCTAATCAAGGGATACTCCACTCATGAAGGAAGCCTCTACTTCAATCACAGGCTATGTATCCCTAAGGATCCTGCTTTAAAGAAACTAATCCTCCATGAAGCTCATGATAGCCCTGCTTCTGCAGGACACCCAGGTTATGCAAAAACATTAAATGCGGTAAGAAGGAGCTTTCATTGGGCAGGCTTGAAAAATGATGTGCTTCGGTACTTGAAACAATGTCTCTCATGCCAAAGGATCAAGGCTGAAAGGGTCAAGATGCCTGGAAAGCTTCAACCCTTAGATATTCCCCAAATGAAGTGGGAGTGCATTAGTATGGATTTTGTCACAAGTCTCCCCAATGTTCAAGGAGGATATGACTCCATTCTAGTAGTAGTGGACTTACTTACCAAAGTAGCTCACCTTATACCAGCAAAGAAAACCTTCAAAGCTTTCGATGTTACTCGAATATTCATCAAGGAAGTCCTCAAACTTCATGGTCTCCCAAAAAGGATAGTAAGTGATCGGGATTCTGACTTCACCTCAAAATTCTGGCAGTCTCTATTTCAAGCTCTGGGGACTCAACTTTGCTTTAGCACAGCTTATCATCCAGAGACCGATGGCCAGACTGAGAGAGTCAATCAAGTAATTGAAGACATTCTCAGAGCATACTGTGGACGGGAACCCAGAAGGTGGATTCAATACCTTCCTCTGGTAGAATTTGCCTACAATGCGTCTTATCATCAAAGCATAGGAATGTCACCATTCAAAGCACTCTATGGGCAAGAATGCTTGTCTCCTCTAAATTTATCTGATCCGACCATAAGAGTTGAGGCATCCAGGAAAATGCTCGAAGAGATGGAGGAACAAACCAAGGCTATCCAAAAGGATATTAAAGCTGCCCAAGATGGACAAAAGCATTATGCTGACAATAAGAGGTCTGAAAGGATCTTCAAGGAAGGAGACAAAGTTCTTCTACGAGTGCGACCCAAACGAAGTTCTCTATCAGTTGGGAAATATAAGAAGCTCAGCCCTAGGTATTGTGGTCCTTATACAGTTATCAAGTGTCTAGGTAAAAGTGCCTATAAACTCCAACTCCCAGCCCATATCAAAGTCCATAATGTATTTCATGTAAGTTTATTAAAACCATATGTCCCCAGTCTCGATCATATTCTTGATGATGAACAAGTTGTAATCCCTACTCAAGGAGTCCTTGAATTACAGCCCAGTAGCATCATAGATTCTAGGGAAAGGCAACTCCGAAATAGAACTCTTGTAGAACATCTAGTTCAGTGGAAAGATTACCCTGAAGAGGATGCAACTTGGGAAGATGAAGCTAAACTCTTAAAGGATTATCCCCAATTCATGACGAGATGAGGACATCTCGATTTCTTTAAGGGGGGAAGGATGTAACGTACCCATCTTCACTAATAAAGAAATGTCCATGTAATTATGAGTTTTTATGGTATAAATATCAATGATTTTATTATTTGAGTCATTTCTACTTAGAATCTTCAAATTCTGAGCCCAAATTTGGAATTTGCGCACGATTTTACCCTAATATAGGATTTTACAGCATCCAAAACGGACACCGGATCAAGCCTATACACCAATTTCAATCATTTTAGTTAAAAAAATGGCGACCTTTAAACCTTAATAAATGCACGACCACACGTTCGATTGACGAACGGTCTGAACCCCTGCGACCAGGAGAACCTCCCGGACAAAAAAAAAAATTCGCCCCTCGGGGCGGTCCGGCACGCAAATCGAGGCAGGCGCCCCAAATTTGGATACCCCGCCCCAAAATTTGGTCCGTACACACTTACTAGGGCGCCCGTACAATGGCCGCCCAAGAACCAAAGGACGGCCGCCCACTGTATGGTCCACGCGTACCCTTAGGTGGACACCCAGACCAGATAAGGTACATGCGTACCACTCCTTTCCCAGACAACCGACACCGTACCTTTCCCGTAGACCCATGCAGGCCACTGATCCATAGCCTTTGAAGGTACACCGTCCTTTCGTCCTTGCTTTACGCAGCGCCCGTACCCTCACCCCTCAGCTATATAAACCCCCGAGGAGCTCCACAGACGGCACGCACTTCTGTGTAGCGTATACCCTGTTGTGCCACCGTCCGTACCGCCGTAGCGTACTTGCTGCAAGTACAGCCGCCCTTGCAGCTACCCCTCTCACACCCCCTCATTTGGCTCTTTTCAGATAAGCCAATTTTCCTCCATCCCCTTCTTACTAGAGGCCCCCAGTGTCCTTAACTCTTCTCCCCCCCGTGTGAATAGACTTACAGAGAGGCTTGCAGCCACCCCTCCCAGCCCTCTCCACGTTTTTGCCTTTGCCCTTAAGGACATCTCACAATCCCCCCCCCCTCCCATTTGCGTAGACTTTAGTAAGGGATTTTTGACTCAAACGAGGGTTCGTGCGCCGTATTCTTTTGCTCATACGGTGAGCAAACGAGCTCGGAATTCAGATCCGACTGAAGCGTTTCGATCGCAGCAGCAAGCTCTACAAGGCGACGCCTAAGATGGCCTCATCTCGAAGACGGCAAAATATTGCCTCAAGAGGCGCACGTAACAACGAGATGGAGGGAGATGCGGCCAATGCGGCTCCACTCCTCCCTTTTCAAGCCCCTCAAGGAGACGGTGGCCAGGTTAGCTTGGTTAATTTTCAAAAGAAGAGATTTTTCCTTAAATTAGCATTAATGAATGGTGTCTTTTTCTTTTAAAATGAGGACATAAAAATTATATGAAATTACGAATTATGTGATGTTGTTTTCGATAAATTGCGTTGAAATTGCTATCTTCATGAATTGTGAATGCTATACTTAGAAAATTGCATTGAAGTTGTTATCTTTGGAATTGAAGATTTTTTTTTTTTGGGCTTCAACGCTAACCCCGTTCCGTGCTTGTGTAGCCGGGCGGCATCATTAGCAAAGCCCGGGAATGGCCCAAGGTATCCCTCATACCTTTGGGAGAATAAGGATCGCCGATTGAGGCGAGAGATTATGAGGCTGCCTAGTTCTGAGGGCCCAGGCTAGTGCGGTAAATAAGCCCACCCTAGTGTGCAGACATCCCTCTGAGGGGCGGGAGGATCGAGCGATGGAGCCTGAGAGGGCGACAGGCCGGCTTGAGTCCTTGCCAGCGGCCGACGATGAGGTGTATGGTCCCGTAGGGTTTTGCCCAGCATGTAGAGGCTGGAAGACCGAATTCTAGATCATCGGCAGAATAAGAATAAGAGAGCCGGATTGGCTTGTATGGAAATGGATTCATGTATAAACGTTTTATATAATTGCATCTTGTCTTTGGTATGATTGTATTGTGTAAGAAGGCTGTTATAACGAACCTTGTGAAGAAGGGCCCTAATTAAGGAATATGTTTATTTATGTCAAACAGTGTGGTAGTATTAATTAGAAAACAAATTGATGCGTGAGTAGGGTGGAAAGTGGGAGGATGGAATGCCCTGACGGCACCATCCTACGGACGGGTGGACCCGATTAGTCGGGTAGCTTTCCAACAAATTAAGTGAAAGCCCTACGTTAGATAGTTAGGTTCTTGGGCAACTCTATTCTAGAAGACTAGGTCAGCGACTGTGCCTTGCATAAGATGAGGAAAAAAGCGTTGTCTCTAGAAATCAAGTCTAGTAGTTGCCCAATTTTTGATCAATTGCCCTATGGGTGATTTGATGTTTAGAAAATCACGCTCCCCCTGCGGGATAGAGCTAGGTCATACCTATGAATCGTATCCTTGAATCTCTACGGGGTCAAGGTGTCGATGAATAGGAAATTTTTCCCAAGATAAGACTTAGCGGACTATCTTAAGTGTTTCTCCCATTTTTAAAGGGAGGAACCTTACAGGCAAGTTCACATGCACATCAGCTTCAAGTGACTCAATGACACCCTCATCCTTTGCTTTGTAACAACTAGCAAGCTCATCAAACACCACATCTCGTGAGATAACCACTTGCTTAGTTTGTGGATTGTAACATTTGTATGCTTTACGATCCCATGTCCAACAAATACACACTTTTCTGCCTTAGGATCCAACTTCCTCCTTCTCTCATCAAGCACATGTACATAAGCTATGCAACCAAAAACTTTGAGGTGTCCAATGTCTAGCCTAAAACATGTAAGCCGCATCTCTGGCATACTTCCATGTATGGTTGCTGTAGGTGTCATTCAGTATATACACTGCAATAGCACATGCTTTTGCCCAATAATAATCTGGCATGCTCTTTTCATTGAGCATCACCCTGGCCACTTCACAAATGACTCTATTCTTTCTCTCAGCCACACCATTTTGCTGAGATATATACCTGCAAGTCAACTGTCTTCTTATTCCATGCTTTCTCAAGAAATGCTCAAAAGCATTTGAGGTGTATTCACCACCTCCATCTGTCCTCAACAAACACTTAATCCAAGAACCATATTGCTTCTCTGCAAAAGCTTTGAAATCCATAAACTTTTCCAACACTTCACTTTTCTCTCTAAGAAAGTATATCCATGTCATTCTGCTGAAGTCATCAATGAATGTCACATAATATAAACTGCCTTTAATAGATGGGTTTTGTGCAGGACCCCATACATCGCTATGTACTATCTCAAGTGGCCTGCTACTCATGTTTCCTTCTCTAGGAAACCGTAGCCTCCCCTGCTTTCCAAACTGATAGGCTTCACAAACATGCATATTCCCATCATACTTGAATCTAGGCAGCCCACTAACAATGCCTCTTGCTTGCATGTTCTTTAACCTTTGTATATTGACATGTCCAATCCTCTTATGCCACATATCAATGTCCTTTACCACATTTCTACTTTTCGAGAACATGGCTGATTTTAACTCAGGAATTCCAGCATCCAGCTTAAACAACCTACCTTCTTTCTTGCCTTTAGCAATGACTCTATATCCATGTTTGAAATCCTCAAAGAAGCAACCATGCTCGTTGAAACGAACCTGTAATCCCTGTTCCACCATTTGACCAATTGAGGCCAAGCTTTTTGTAATAGAAGGCACATACAATACCTCTGACATAGATTTTGTTTGACCATTGTGCATAACTACCAATGGTACACTTCCAACATGTGTAATGGCATGCTGAGTATCATCTCCTGTCTCCACATAGCCTTTCACATCCATAGGCTTCATATGCTCAAACCATTCACCATGACAAGTCATATGGTTTGATGCTCCAGAGTCCATATACCAAGTATCATTATTTTCAGCATTTGTCATCATAGATCCCACAACATGTTTCATGGAAAACAAGTGATTTGCGTTGCCATCATTACTGCTTGATGCATAATTTCCACCATGTTGTGCATAATGTCCACCACGTTGTGCTCTACCCCCTCTCAAATCATTTTGTTTGCAGAAACAATCACGTGCCATATGACCAAATTTCCTACAATAATGGCATTCCACATCTTGCATAGATGTTTGTTTGCCTTGCCAATGTCCTCTACCCATTACCTCTGCCTCTCTGAGGTGTATATCCACGACCACCTCTAGCACCATATGAAGACTGAAAGTTCTATTGTGATGACCTGTCCTGCCATCCACAACCATTACCATGGCCACGTGATGCGAATCTCCCCTACCTCTAGAGCCTCTTTGCGAATAGAAAGCCTGATTTCTACCATTATCATCATGGCTAGTAGATGCATCCTGAAAGGAATCACTGAGTTTGATTTCCTCAACAAGCAAGAGTGAAACCAACTCATCAAAGTCTGGTAAACCTATACTCCGAACCGAGATGGATGTATCAAAGTCTGGTAAACCTATACTCCGAACCGAGATGGATGTATCAAAAGATTTATATTCCTTGCCAAGACCACGCAAGGTAATGTCTACCAAATCATCATCAGGCGTGGGGGCATTTATTGTTGCTAATGCATCTGCAAACTTCTTTATCTCTTGCACATAATCATGGATGCTCCTTCTATTCCGCTTCACATTATGTATCTGTTGTGGCAACTGAGACTTGCGAGCACTCGTGTTTGTGTCAAACAACTTCACCAATGTATCCCATGCATCCTTGGGATTCTCAGCATCATCTATGTGTATGAGCATAGCATCCGAAATACATATAGACAGATAATGCAACACTTTGAATGCTCTTTCTGACCATTGCTTATGAGCTATAACCTACTACTGTGTAGGTTGTCGGGGTAGTTCCGGCTGTGGCTCAGCACCTGTAATGAGATTCCAAAAACCTTTTCCCTTCAGAAAACTTTTGATCATGTACTTCCATGCCTGGAAGTTCTTCCTATCCAACTTTTCACCCCAACAATTTGTACTGGATTATCTGACATATTGCTCAATGCAAATACACCTTCCGCACATGTCCAAATCTATAAATGAGCCTTCCTCATCTCAACCACACTCCAATGAGTGTTCTAGATACTTCAAAGTACACAATGAACTTCAATTTTGATGTAGAAAATCAACCTGTATGCATCCAAAATGAACTGGCTCACATGGTCCAAGATACCCTGTTTTGATGCGCTTTCCAAGGCTCCAAATTGTAATGTAGTGGTTCAATCAAGTGTTCATAACTTGCATTGACACCTAAACAACCTCAATGTTGAGTATCAACACCATCCAACATGCGTACATATCAATTTTGTCAAACCCCCTTCTCTGTTTTGGGAAAAACCAAAAAAATCAAAAAAACCAGTAGTAAATTTGCTCTAATTTCTTCAATCCTTGTCCAAATTGAGCAACCAGGCGTTCATTAGCTTAGCAATGATGTCCACTAACTCCATGTAAAAGGAATTAGACCAATTTTTTAAGACCAAAGAGTAATTATTAGTCAATTAATCACTCTCTGTTTCTCTGCAACCAGTAAGACAACCTGTTTAATCAGCTCATTTCCAGCTTCATAGATGATAATTGATCAATCCAATCATATAGCCTCCTCAAGTGTGTGTAGCAACTAATTGCTAAGTCAATTTTGGAAGTAATCAAGCACCCAAGTTGATTTTGGTCCTCCACTCAGTAAAATACTACAAAATGCTGTGTTTCTGTTGTCCAGCCTGCGTCGCCTGCTCCTGAGGGATTTGGGAGTGATTACAGTGTTAATTGATGATGGAATTAAGTCCCCAACACACCTAGGCATGTGTGAAATCCATCAATGCTTTGATTTTTGCCAAAAAATTGCTCCAAATGCATCAAATTTTGGCTTCCTTTTCTCTGTTTTGTGAGAGCTCAAAAACCAGTCAATTTCACACATTCAAATGCATCAAAAATTGCTCCAAAAATCAGTGTAGGGCTTGTACATGAGTTGCCAACACATTCTTGCTAGTCACATACACATTTCTTTGCTAGATTTGCATGTATTTTACCATACATCACCGCTTCCAAGCTTTAATGGAAAGCTTCCAAAAAACCAAAATTTTTCTTTGCTTTGAGTTGCCCTAATTTGCTTTGTTTTTGCCTGAATCACCTGCAATCTGCTCAAGGATGTTTAGAAGACCTTACCGGTAGGCCAAGCTCTCAGATCTGATAGTAATCGGTGTGCTCCAAGCTTCATAGCATCACAGCGTCTTCTCCCTCTTCTCTCACTCACTCATAAACCCTAATAGAGAGCACCAGGCTCTGATACCATGTTGAAAAACTGGTAGAGGGAGAGGAGACACACACACAGGAGCAAACCCTAATGTATAATGCAAACCCTAACCATAGAGGGAAGCCATCTCCCTTCTCACACAATGCATAAAGCCATAATCCATAATACACACAACACACTATGAGTTGTGTCCACACACATCTAACCCTAGCTATTGTCCACACACTCTGACCAGCTGGACGCGGTCATTTATGTCACACATACTCCTATCTAACATGCTAGCACATAGCATAGCTGGCTCACACTGACATCGAGCTTGAATCTCAACAAAAAATACCTTTAATCATGTGTAAAAATATAGTGTTTATCATCCAATATATCAGAATTGCTCCTGGAGGACTGGGGAAGCTATGCCAGAACAGTGCAAATTTAGGCGAATTTAGGCTCTACAGCGGCGATGCAGGCTCAAAATTCACACTGTTCTGGCACTGCTCTCCCAACCACTCAAGATCATTTTGTCATGCATTTATAATGAAGTTGAGCACACTAATTGTGAGAAACAATAGTTTAAAAGATAAAAATACCTTTAATCATGTGTAAAAATATAGTGTTTATCATCCAATGCATCAGAATTGCTCCTGGAGGACTGGGGAAGCTATGCCAGAACAATGTAAATTTAGGCTCTGCAATGGCGATACAGGCTCAAAATTTGCACTGTTGTGGCACTGCTCCCCCAGCCACTTAGGATCATTTTTGATGTATTTTTAATGAAGTTGAGTACACTAATTGTGAGAAACAATAGTTTATAAGATAAAAACAGCTTTAATCATGTGTAAAATTACATTGTTTGTCATCTAATGCATCAAAATTGCTCCTGGAGGATTGGGGAAGCTATGCCAAAACAGTGCGAATTTAGGCTCCACAAAAACAGTGGAGGTGCAGGCTCAAAATTTACACTATTCTGCATTGCTCTCCCAACCACTCACACAAGATCATTTCTGATACATTTATAATTAAGTTGAGTACATTAATTATAAAAACAGTAATTTATAAAATAAAAATACCTTTAATCATGTATAAAAATATATTATTTGTCATCCAAATGCATCAGAATTGCTCCTGGAGGGTTGGGAAAGCTATGCTAGAACAGTGCAAATTTGGGCTCTACAGCAACGGTGCAGGCTCAAAATTTGCAATGTTCTGGCACTACTCTCCCAGCCACTCAGAATCATTTTTGATGCATTTATGATGCATTTATAATCAATTTGAGTACATTCATTATGAGAAACATCAATTTACAAGATAAAAATACCTTTAATCATGTGAAAAATACATTATTTGTCATCCAATGCATCAGAATTGCTCCTTGTCATGAACCATAGAGCTTGATTTCCACATGTACATAGGGGCACATGGGCAAAAGGAGATAGGACTATAAATAGGGCTTGGGGTACATTGGTAGGGGCTTTTTGACACTTTTACTAATTTTGGTCATCTTGTACCTTTGAGCTCCATCTATGGAGATTTGGCCTTCCATGGTCATCCTCTTGGTGAGAGGTTAAACACACTTAGGCTATTTGTGCATCTTCTCTTGCTACGTGCACTTATAGATATTCTCTCTCTTTTGTATATTCATGTAATGAGCCATTTGATCACTAATCTGATGATTAATGGGGATGCTAGATTCTTGCTTTGATGTATTTGATTCAGTACTTTGCTCTAGATCCATTTCACTCCTGAAGGGTTGGGGAAGCTATGCCAAAACAGTGCGAATTTGGACTCTACAGCAGCAGCGGGTGCAGGCTCAAAATTTGCACTATTCTGGCATTGCTCCCCCCCAGGCTCCGAGGGTCATTTCTGATGTATTCACAAAAACATTGATGGTACAAACTAGAAAAAACAATGATATACTTGATGAAAATAAGTTTGCAAAAATTGTATTGTATTCATAATAAGAAGTGATACATCATCTTTATAAAAGCTTTCTTACAATATTGAGCTTCCTTCTCTTGTTATTGGGAAGAGTGTGCTCAAGGACTAATTGGGCTATTTCTTCAGGATCCTCTATGCCTATGCTTTTGGTGGCTATACCTATACTACGAGAGCAAGAAGCTTATCCCTAAATCCAGAACCAAACACATCGAAGGCCCGTATTTGAGGGATGACAAGGAAGTGAAGGTAGTAGGAACGAGTGCTGGTGTAGAAGAGCAGCTTGTATCAGAGCACTTTCTAGAGGGTGCACAATCTACAGCTGAACAGCCCACTGTAGTAGAAGATGCGGGGCTATCTTTCCCACACAAGGAGAGCAAGGTGCTGCCAGAGCTTGAGATCAATCTCTTGAGCACCATTGTGGTGGTGGAAGGTGAAGAGTACTTATTTCTTCATGACCTTGAAAAGGCAGCTGGCTTGAGAATGGATGAATGCTTGGGCATTATATGCACGCGATGTGAGGTGGACCTTGATACGTCTAATCTCGGTCCTCACCTAGATAGTGCTATATTACCCCTTGGAGAATCTATCACAGAGATAGTTGCTTTGGTCAAGGAAACTATGGTTGAGACCGTAGAGCAAGCCCTAGTTCTAGAGGAGGAATTCACAACCTTACAAGAAGACAAGCTAGAGGCTGAAAAGGATACCCTTGCTGCTGGAGTAATGGAGGAGACCAAAGCACCAAAAAAGGATGAGGCTAAGACCTTGATTGACCTCTCCGCCCTCCCCACCAGCACTTTGGCAAAAGAAGACATTGAGCAAGAGGTACTAATCAACCTTTTACAACCTAGAAACATTTGTAATTATGTATAGGAAAATATTTTGATTTTTCCTTTGATTGCAGAGCGTGGTTGAAATTGACACATTTGCTGGGAGAGGCAGCGGCAGCAACAGAGAGACCAGGCCAAGGTCCATGGACATGATGCTGCATTGGTGCACTATCTTGGTCGACTTCTTGTGGATGGCATCGCCATTATCTACAAGAACTACACCCCTCAATCTGCCTTCACTCTCTTCTTTTTGAAAGCCCTCTCTAAGGTGCTCTATGTAGCCTCTATGGCATAGAGCACCAAATGTATAGTTCTGATTGAAAAATCCGAATACGCAAGGTAAACTACTGAAGAACTGGTGCTAGACTGAAAGCGCAGACTGTAGACTGAAACGCACTGCTGTACTGTTGTGCAGGCATCTCTACCTCCTTATCCGAATCCTCATATGATGAGGAACGCAAAAGTGGCGAGCCACGAGAGAAACCTAGTTCCTAAATTGCCCTTCCCCAACCTCTTCACCTCCTGCGTATTGAAGATATAGTAAGCTCCTCTACAGGGATGCAAGAGCTTACTGTACCTAAATTGCCCTTCCCCCTCTTCACCTCCTGCTTATTGAAGGTACAGTAAGCTCCTGCGGGGATGCCAATGTCGATGAAGTGTTCAAGGCGATAGATGTAGGGGCGGGCATATTGTTGAATGTACTTAAGCAGCTCAATAGGAATCCATCGATCGTTGGGGCAATGGGGAAAGGAGATGGAGTGGGGAGCCAAGTATTGCTCCATGTATGCAATCTGCTTCTCATAATGTTGGGATGCAAGGGCGAGCAACTTTTCAAAGTCGACTTCACGAGAGAACATAACAAAGAGCTCGCTCTTGCCCGCCCATGGGGTGGTGGAGAGAAACTCACAGAAGTTGTCAAAGTGGGTAGCCATGTGAATGCAAAGAGACAGTGTGAGCTCGTGCTTGGTTTCGCGTGAAAATGAGAAAGAAGACACCTTTGGCTATTTATAGTTAAAATTTAAAGTTTGGCCTTTTTACACTAGACTGCTAGACAAAAAAATTACAGTTTGCAAAAATATTAAGATTTCAATTAAATAAAGATTGGTTAAAAAAGAGCTTGGTACAAAATTACAAGCATATCATCTAATCTAAAATTGTTATAATGTCTTCATTTTTTGCCTCTCTTGTGACATATACTTCATGTTGATCTCCATCTCCTTGTTGACTTATCATTGCTTTCACCTCAATCCTGAAGCTCTTGCCCCTCACATGCATCAATATAGAGGCTATTTTCCCATATACTCAGTTCATCTTCAAGCTCTTCCACATGCCTACTATTATGTGTTGGTAGGGCTATGCACCTTGCTCTACTAAAAATTCAAGGTCCCCCATTTGCCATGATTCTGAGACCATGGTTGTCCCCTCCTTATGCTTCCCAATCTGTAAAAATATAGAAAGTGGCACAATAACCAGAAAGTGTAAGGGTTAATTCTAGACATGTAGTGGAATCAGATATACCTTTCTTCTCATCAACTTGAAACTTGACTCTTCCACATTGTCAAAGCCCATGATGCTAAAGTGTTGACGTAGGTCTTCTAGGCTCTAATGTTGCTTGCTGCCACTCGCTTAATCCATCCATTTTGCATCATCATAGCTACCTCAATAGGCATAATTTCTTCTTCTAAGGCTTGAAATGGGATCCATGTCTGTGCTTTTGCATCCATCTTTGGTAGTGCAGACGCATGTACAAAATAGAGCGTGCCTTCAAGAACCTGAAAGACACTGTAGAATCTACTACATTGCACTTGTATACATCACCTTGATGTGACCCCTCATTAACCTCCCAAACCCTCTCTTAGTAATCCTTGAATGAGGTCAGACCATACCTCCTTATTACAAATATATATTGTTTTTGTTTGGTGCATTGGCATGGAATTGAACATGTGCACAAAAACATGTAAAGGACAAAACCAATTTAGCCCTACTGACCTAGATGCCTTTGAAAACTTGAGTGATGTCTTGATATCACTCACCATCTTAAATTTTAAGCATAAGATGGTCCAAGCATTAGGTTTGGGCCATTCGAGATTGTTAAGAGGGGGGTTGGGGATCTCTTCTAGCTTGCCAAATAAACTTGGTTTTTTATCTACAAAATATGAGTGAGAAAAGAAAAAGATATTGTCATGTACAAGATCACTTGGGCTTTGAGATACAAACATTGCCTCTCCAATGGATGCATGCATAGCATAGAAAACTCCAGTGAGGATTTAGAGTGGTTGTTCCCTCAACATAATTAGAGGGGAAAATATCTGCACAGAGACATAAGAAAATGGAGAATCATAAGAAAATTTGAAATAAAAAATCCAATATTAGCATGTTGTTAAAGCTGCGTTTACGTTACACTAACAATTTGAAGGAAACCTTGGTCGTTGGCCTTGAATGTACAGGTCTCCAAGGGTATACACATGTTGCACTATGGCAACCGGTCCTTCCTTCTTAGTATGCTTGAAGCCTTATAGCCGCCCCTTCCAATGATGTAGCATATTCCCTAGTTGACGCACTCGATGTGGTCCCTTAGAGCTTAGACCCAAGCCCCAACCCTGAATCTTATTGGAGCTCAAACTCCATTCTCATCTCTTGTGTTATGCAGCACAAGCTCTTCCACCTTCTCCCTAGGTCTTCTCACATTACTGGAAGAGTCCATGGTGGTAAAAAAAGAGAAGAAGGAAAAAGAAAAGCTTGTTTTACAACAGAGGAGTAGAGAGGAGAGAAAGTTCAGGGTTTTCAGTGTAGCAATGGAAAGCCTAAAAGAGGGTTAGAGTTTGAGAATAGGCTTCCTGAACATAGAGTAGGCTAAAGAGGGATAGAGCAATGGAGAGGGAGGGAGCTTGAGAGAGGGAGAGAGAGGGAGCTTGAGAGGGAGAGAGAGAGAGAGAGGGAGAGGGAGATTGAGAGAGAGAGAGAGAGAGAGAGAGAGAGAGAGAGAGAGAGAGGGAGGGAGGGAGGGAGATTAAGAGAGAGGGAGCTTGAGGAGGGAGAGCTTGAGAGGGATGGAGTTTTTGTAGCAATGCAGAGCTTAGAAAAGGAAGAAAGAGGGAGAGAGAGCTTGAGACTGAGGGAGCTTGACAAGTAGACAGGTGGTGAGCGTTCTAGTTGCCAATGATGCCATAGATACTCTGATGAAGGAATGATGGGAAATTGAATCAACCGGATAATTTGAAAGATGGTGATCAGTGATACTATGGTTTTATTAAAGGATTGTTTTAAAACTAGTTGAATCTGTGGGTGTGTAAGTGGTGTGACTAGTTTTATTTTGCATGAACTTCCGACTAGGGGGCCTTGGAACTCTTTTCCTTTGTACCCGGGACAAAACCTAACCAAATTCTTAATTGGATCCCATCACTACAGTGGTTGGGCGGTTGGCTAACCCATGGGACTGGATGGGGTTAGGCTGGACTGATGGATCCGTAAATCGAGACTCAAATTCTGTTACTACGATAGATAAAGTAAATCCCGGATAGTAATTGTTCTATAGATAGGAATCAACGGCTGTGCCTCTTGATGGGGAAAAAAGCGTTGATCCCAATGATCCAAGTGCAAGTTTCTTCCTTGATCTGACCAAGTATCTTTATAGATGCAGTCGGATCTTTTCGATCAGTAAGGGTTTGACTACATTAGAGTAAAAGTTTTCCTAGTGGAATCACTCGTGCTTTCCGATAAAGGAAGTTTTTTCGGGTTCGGTTTTGGAACAACCGACGGATTAGTCTCTTATCCGGATATCCGTGGGTGAGGCCCCGAATTTGCGCCGAATTAGGGTCCCTAATTCGGGGCCTCACCCATGGATATCCGGATAAGAGACTAATCCGTCGGTTGTTCCAAAACCGAACCCGGAAAAACTTTCTTTACCAGAAAGTACGGGTGATTCCACCAGGAAAACTTTTACTCTAACGTAGTCAAACCCTTACTGATCAAACAGATCCGACTGCATCTATAAAGATACTTGGTCAGATCAAGGAAGAAACTTGCACTTGGATCATTGGGATCAACGCTTTTTTCCCCATCAAGAGACACAGCCGTTGATTCCTATCCATAGAATAATTACTATCCGGGATTTACTTTATCTATCGTAGTAACAGAATTTGAGTCTCGATTTACGGATCCATCAGTCTAGCCTAACCCCATCCAGTCCCATGGGTTAGCCAACCGCCCAACCACTGTAGTGATGGGATCCAATTAAGAATTTGGTTAGGTTTTATCCCGGGTACCAAGGAAAAGAGTTCCAAGGCCCCCTAGCCAGAAGTTCATGCAAAATAAAACTAGTCACACCACTTACACACCCACAGATTCAACTAGTTTTAAAACAATCCTTTAATAAAACCATAGTATCACTGATCACCATCTTCCAAATTATCCGGTTGATTCAATTTCCCATCATTCCTTCATCAGAGTATCTATGGCATCATTGGCAACTAGAACGCTCACCACCTGTCCACTCAGGGGCCGTTTCAATAGTTCCTAGCCCATAATACTCGGCAATATAATCACTTATCAAGATGGACTCTCGTTGAAGATCAGAGCAAGATCAACCAACGGATCCATATAAAGAGCCATGGACTCATCCGTTGAGGACCAGCAAGGTCAGTCAACCAGATCCATGCCCGGTTTCAGAAAACAACTCTTACTCCTTGTTCCAATACCTTCCTTGACGCACGCGTGGGTATCCTGGGCGACCCAGAGCCTGAGCACCGTATGGTCAGCACCCCTAGGATCCTTCGCACAGGTGACCTAGCGCTTCACTCATAGGCCGCTTCCTTGGCCCCTCATCCACCGTACCGGAAGCGCACCATTTTAATCGCACCGAGGCTGGTCAAGACCTCGGCCAACCTTGCTACGCGAGACATCCTCCATTGACTCTCCGTCAGCAGTTGCAACTTTATCAGTTAGGTCTCCACGACCTTAATCACAAGATGGTCAAAATGCTTTCCCAACATTCTTGACATAAAACAGTCATTTACAAACAGTCACAAAATACAGTTTCTATATCGAATTCCGTCTTTCCACATTATCCCTCCTCAATCCACATTACTTATTCCACATTCCCTTCATATGTACTCATTCTCATCCATTCATTCATATCGACACATTATTTCCCATACACATTCACCTTCATTATTCTTCATACACATCCATGCATACATCCATTTTCACATCCTTATTTATACATCCACATCCACATACATACATCCATACATACACATCCACATGCGTACATTCACATCTACATGCATACATCCATACATACATACATCCATTTCCTCATTCCCATTCATATAACCCCATACGCCTTCTCATCTATTCTTTTTCATCACATCCATTCTCACCCTATCACAACCCATATTCATCTTATCTCATCACATTGTAAGGTTCCTCCCTTTAAAAATGGGAGAAACACTTAAGATAGTCTGCTTTCTAAGTCTTATCTTGGGAAAAATTTCCTATTCATCGACACCTTGACCCTGTAGAGATTCAAGGATACGATTCATAGGTATGACCTAGCTCTATCCCGTAGGCCCTCTCAGGCTCCATCGCTCGATCCTCCCGCCCCTCAGAGGGATGTCTGCACACTAGGGTGGGCTTATTTAGCGCACTAGCCTGGGCCCTCAGAACTAGGCAGCCTCATAATCTCTCGCCTCAATCGGCGATCCTTATTCTCCCAAAGGTATGGGGGATACCTTGGGCCATTCCCGGGCTTTGCTAACGACGCCGCCCGGCTACACAAGCACGGAACGGAGTTAGCGTTGAAGCCAGAAAAGAAAAATAATAATTAAAAAAATCTTGAATTCTAAAGATAACAACTTCAATGCAATTTACTAAATATAGCATTCACAATTCATGAAGATAACAATTTCAACGCAATTTATCGAATACAACATCATATAATTCGTAACTTCATATAATTTTTATGTCCTCATTTTAAAAGAAAAAGACACCATTCATTAATACTAATTTAAGGAAAAATCTCTTCTTTTGAAAATTAATCAAGCTAACCTGGCCACCGTTTCCTTGAGGGGCTTGAAAAGGGAGGACTGGAGCCGCGGGCGCATCTCCCTCCATCTCGTTGTTACGTACCCCTCTTGAGGCAATATTTTGCCGTCTCCGAGATGAGGCCATCTTAGGCGTCGCCTTGTAGAGCTCGCTGCTGCGATCGAAACGCTTCAGTCTCGGACTGAATTCCGAGCTCGTTTGCTCACCGTATGAGCAAAAGAATATGGTGCATGAACCCTCGCTTGAGTCAAAAAACCCTTACTAAAGTCTACGCAAATGGAGGGGGGGGGATTGTGAGATGTCCTTAAGAGCAAAGGCAAAAACGTGGAGAGGGCTGGGAGGGGTTGCTGCAAGCCTCTCTGTAAGTCTATTCACACGGGGGGGAGAAGAGTTAAGGACACTGGCCTCTAGCAAGAGGGGGATGGAGGAAAATTGGCTTATCTGTAAAGAGCCAAATGAGGGGGTGTGAGAGGGGTGGCTGCAAGGGCGGCTGTACTTGCAGCAAGTACGCTACACAGGGACGGATGGCGGTACGGACGGCGGCACAACAGGGCGTAGGCTACATAGAATTGCGTGCCGTCTGTGGAGCACCTCGGGGGTTTATATAGCTGAGGGGTGAGGGTACGGGCGCTGCGCAAAGCAAGGACGAAAGGACGGTGTACCTTCAAAGGCTGTGGATCAGTGGCTTGCATGGGTCTAGGGGAAAGGTACGGTGTTGCAGTTGTCTGGGAAAGAAGTGGTACGCATGTACCTTATCGGGTCTGGGTGTCCACCTAAGGGTACGCGTGGACCATACAGTGGGCGGTCGTCCTTTGGTTCTTGGGCGGCCATTGTACGGGTGCCCTAGTGAGTGTGTACGGACCAAATTTTGGGGTGGGGTACCCAAATTTGGGGCGCCCGCCTCAATTTGCGTGCCGGACTGCCCCGGGGAGCGAAATTTTTTTTTGTCCAGGAGGTTCTCCTGGTCGCAGGGGTTCAAACCGTTCGTCAATCCGACGTGCGGTCGTGCATTTATTAAGGTTTAAAGGTCGCCGTTTTTATCTAAAATGATTGAAATTAGCGTATAGGCTTGATCCGGTGTCCGTTTTGGATGCTGTAAAATCCTATATTAGGGTAAAATCGCGCGCAGATTCCAAATTTGGGCTCAGAATTTGAAGATTCTAAGTAGAAATGACTCAAATAATAAAATCATTGATATTTATACCATAAAAACTCATAATTACATGGACAATTCTTTATTAGTGAAGATGGGTACGTTACATCCTTCCCCCCTTAAAGAAATCGAGATGTCATCATCTCGTCATGAATTGGGGATAATCCTTTAAGAGTGTAGCTTCGTCTTCCCAAGTTGCATCCTCTTCAGGGTAATCTTTCCACTGAACTAGATGTTCTACAAGAGTTCTATTTCGGAGTTACCTTTCCCTAGAATCTATGATGCTACTGGGCTGTAAGGACTCCTTGAGTAGGGATTACAACTTGTTCATCATCAAGAATATGATCGAGACTGGGGACATATGGCTTTAACAAACTTACATGAAATACATTATGGACTTTGATATGGGCTGGGAGTTGGAGTTTATAGGCACTTTTACCTAGACACTTGATAACTGTATAAGGACCACAATACCTAGGGCTGAGCTTCTTATATTTCCCAACTGATAGAGAACTTCGTTTGGGTCGCACTCGTAGAAGAACTTTGTCTCCTTCCTTGAAGATCCTTTCAGACCTCTTGTTGTCAGCATAATGCTTTTGTCCATCTTGGGCAGCTTTAATATCCTTTTGGATAGCCTTGGTTTGTTCCTCCATCTCTTCGAGCATTTTCTTGGATGCCTCAACTCTTATGGTCGGATCAGAGAAATTTAGAGGAGACAAGCATTCTTGCCCATAGAGTGCCTTGAATGGTGACATTCCTATGCTTTGATGATAAGACGCATTGTAGGCAAATTCTACCAGAGGAAGGTATTGAATCCACCTTCTGGGTTCCCGTCCACAGTATGCTCTGAGAATGTAGAATGTCTTCAATTACTTGATTGACTCTCTCAGTCTGGCCATCGGTCTCTGGATGATAAGCTGTGCTAAAGCAAAGTTGAGTCCCCAGAGCTTGAAATAAAGACTACCAGAATTTTGAGGTGAAGTCAGAATCCCGATCACTTACTATCCTTTTTGGGAGACCATGAAGTTTGAGGACTTCCTTGATGAATATTCGAGCAACATCAGAAGCTTTGAAGGTCTTCTTTGCTGGTATAAGGTGAGCTACTTTGGTAAGTAAGTCCACTACTACTAGAATGGAGTCATATCCTCCTTGAACAGTGGGGAGACTTGTGACAAAATCCATACTAATGCACTCCCACTTCATTTGGGGGATATCTAAGGGTTTAAGCTTTCGAGGCATCTTGACCCTTTCAGCTTTGATCCTTTGGCATGAGAGACATTGTTTCAAGTACCGAAGCACATCATTTTTCAAGCCTGCCCAATGAAAACTCCTTCTTACCGCATTTAATGTTTTTGCATAACCTGGGTGTCCTGCAGCAGGGCTATCATGAGCTTCATGGAGGATTAATTTCTTTAAAGCAGGATCCTTAGGGATACATAGCCTGTGATTGAAGTAGAGGCTTCCTTCATGAGTGGAGTATCCCTTGATTAGATTCTTCTCTTTCTCTGAATGTCCCCCTTCTTCTACTAACTTTATCATCCTCTGATAATCTGGGTCATGAGATGAGACTTCTTCCACCTTGACCAGTATGGGATTATTTGGCATTGAAATTGCATTCAAGAAAGATTTGCGGCTAAGTGCATCAGCTACCACATTATCTTTCCCAGGGCGGAATTTGATGTCGAAATCATATTCTTGTAGAATTTCAATCCATCTCCTTTGCCGCATGTTGAGGGTGAAGATCCACCACTTTAGACTTTTGTGGTCAGTTATACAAGCTGGAATTTGCCTCCCAAGAGATAATGTCTCCATAATTTGAGGCAATGAACAACTGCTAAGAGTTCCAAATCATGGGTGGCATAGTTTGCTTCATATTGCTTCAGCTTGCGGGAAGTATAAGCGACTGGTCTGCCTTCTTGGCCTAAGACACCACCAAGTGCTAGACTACTAGCATCGGTAACCACTTCAAATTCCTTGGAGAAATCAGGAAGCTTTAAGACTGGGGCAGAAGTAATAATGACTTTCAGCTGATCAAAGCTGTTTTGATGGATTGGCAGCCACACTATTTTGCAATCCTTCTTAAGAAGATCTGGGGGGCAGAAGTAATAATGACTTTCAGCTGATCAAAGCTATTTTGATGGATTGGCAGCCACACTATTTTGCAATCCTTCTTAAGAAGATCTGTCAAGGGTGCAGCTACCAAGGCATAATCTTTGATAAAAATCCTATACCAACCCGTGATTCCCAAGAATCCACGAACTTCACGAACTGATTTTGGGGGTGGCCATTCTAGAATATCCTTGACCTTGGCAGGGTCTACTGAGATGCCATCTTTGGAGACGATGAATCCAAGATACTCAATTTGATGAGTAAAAAAGGTACATTTGCTCTTCTTGGCATAGAGTTTGTGTCTGCGCAGCAATTGCAGAACTCTACGCACATGCTCCTCATGCTCTTCCATTGATTTGGAGTAGATTAAGATGTCATCAAAGAAAACAAGCACAAATTCATCCAGGTAAGGACGGAATATATCTTGCATTAGGCGGTTGAAGGTTGAAGGAGCATTGGTTAACCCGAATGACATCACAGTAAACTCATAGTGGCCATAATGGGTATTGAAGGCTGTTTTGGGTATATCTGCTTCCTTGACTTTGATCTGATAGTAACCAGACCTCAAATCTATTTTTGAGAAGACTTTGGTCCCATGAAGCCTGTCAAGAAGTTCATCGATGCGAGGGATAGGATACTTATTCTTGACAGTGACTTGATTGAGCCCTCGATAATCTATGCAGAGGCGGAGAGTCCCATCCTTCTTTTTTTGGAAAAGAACAGGTGCTCCCCAAGGAGAGCTACTGGGATGTACAAATCCTTGTTCAATGAGTTGGGAAAGTTGCTCCTTAAGTTCAATGGATTCAGGAAGGGACATTTTATAGGGGGTTTTTGAGACGGGTTGAGCTCCAGGGATCACCTCGATTTCATGATTGACTTCTCGAGGAGGCGGTAACCCTGTAAGCTCGTCGGGGAAGATGTCAGAGAATTCTTGGAGCCAAGAGGGTTCTGTCTCCATACTGGGTTCAATGACTGTTGAGTTTGACTAAGAAAACTTGTTGACCCTTACGTGTCCCCTTGAGAAGATGTTTTGCCTTGACTACCCTAGACTTAGGTTTTCCTGTGATTCCCTGAACAGATATTACTTGGCCTTCATTTTCAAAAGTGATACTCCCCTGGTTACAATGAATGCTAGCTTTGTTTGCAATTAACCAATCCATCCCAAGGATTCCATCATAAATTCCTAGTGGCAAGACTCTAAAGTGACCATGAGTTTGCTCATTACCCAGCTCAAAATCAAGGTTTCCTATAGAGTGGCGAGATACTACTTCTTTCCCACTGGCTAACTCTACAATCATTTTTCTAGCTGTTTTTTGACTCAAGTTTAATTTTTGCAAGCACCTAGGAGAAAGGAATGAATGGGTACTACCACAATCAATCAAAAGCTGAAATGGCTTACCGTGATGAGTGGCGGGGGCTTGGATTACACCAAATTGTTTATTCGGACCTTGGTGTTCTACCACCGCATGGACGGTGGCGCGCTCTTCTTCAGCCGTTTCCAAGGTCGGTTCTTCACTTATAACACAGGCAGTTCTAGCAACTGTTCCTCCGCGGCCACTGCCTCTTGCACCTTGGTGGGTAGGGGTTCCACGGCCTTGATTTCCTCTGTTACCTTGGGGAAATGATGTTGCCATCTTGGGACAGTTGGCTCTAAAGTGTCCCGGCTCATTGCACTCAAAACACAGAGGGCCTTCTCTGGAAGAAGCAGCATACGAGCGGGGGGCAAAAGAGTTGCCTTGTCACCCTCTGTTGTAGTAGGGGAAATTCTGTTGAGGTTTCTTGTAGGGTTGATCTCTAAGGTTTGCCTCGGGGTAAGATCTCTTTTGATTCTTCGGTTTGTTAGCCTTCATTTCTTTCACAAGGGGCTTAGCTCGTATGAGAGCATCCTGTAATGTGCTTGGCCTCATTGCTTCAAGGCGGGAATCTAGGGGTTCATTTAGCCCTTGGCAGAAACGAGCCACTTGTTGGGAAGTAGTCATAGCTGGGGCATACTTCCGAAGGGTAATAAATTTGGAATAGTAATCCTCAAGAGTTAAGCTGCACTGTCTAAGACTAAAAAACTTATTCATCTTTATGGATTCATGGGATGGAGGAAGATATCTTTCCTTCACTGCCTGCTTGATGTCTTCCCACGTTTGAGAATGCTCGGTGACTTCCTTGTCACGGCACCACTGTTTCCACCAGAGTTTAGCATCTCCAATGAGGCGAAACCGTGCGAGCATAGACTGATTTGCTACTCCAGTACCGGCAGTAGAGAAATAATCGTCCATCGCCTCAATCCAGACTTCAGCATCCTTCTCAACCTTTGAACCTTCTCCTTTAAAGGAGGGAGGTTGCATTTGCTTGAGCAGGAGCTTCTTCTCCTGGGTATCGGTGTAAAGCGCATTGGGAAGTGGAGGGTGGTCGTCCTGGCCATCATCGTAAAAACAATTTTTAAGATTACAAGATTCATATTTGCACAACACTTAATTTTTGGAGAGTAAAACATTGAAATTATTTTATTTCCAAATATTTACAAGGACAAGTTTTATTACAAAGTTCTGAGACTATAATCAGTCTTATTTGCTATGAAGGGAAATTCCTAGGCTTGATTATGACATAAGGGTAGACCGGTCCACATAGGTGAAATATGGGGGTTCCGCTGTAGTTTCTAAGACTCTAAAAACTGATGGTAAGGGTGGTAAACTTTGGATTGGGGTAGATCCCAACACTGCTACTCTATCAGCAGGTAAGACCTGCATCACTTTGTCATACACCCAACGATCCTGAGGTATACAAACCCCATCTATAGTCACCGAGGTGTCGGCCCTGGGGGGTACCGACGAACCAAAATAAGCGGATCATCTTCAGTTTCTCAATCCAACGAATCCGCTTAAGGTCGGTGGTGAGGTTCCCAATCTGATCTGCTCAGATGAAGAAGTATCTCGGCCCACGACTCCAGAAATCTCTACCCCATCCTCTCTGAATACGAGAGAAATGAGGGAGGGATATCTTCTCTAATATCTGCACCATGGTGTCGCGGAATTCGAAATTCGAGGAGTGACTAGCAGTCTCGAAGATGCATTGGAAAACTAGAAATTTGGAGTAGGCATCTTCCTCTTCCTACAATCATTCAAACATCAATTTAATTTATTTGTTTTAGTAGGATGTCTTTACTAATTAGCATTATGTTAGGTAAAACATTTATTGCAAAACAATCCTTAAGTGACAATCCCTAGGAGCTAAGATCGGCTCTGATACCAATTGTAAGGTTCCTCCCTTTAAAAATGGGAGAAACACTTAAGATAGTCCGCTAAGTCTTATCTTGGGAAAAATTTCCTATTCATCGACACCTTGACCCTGTAGAGATTCAAGGATACGATTCATAGGTATGACCTAGCTCTATCCTGCAGGGGGAGCGTGATTTTCTAAACATCAAATCACCCATAGGGCAATTGATCAAAAATTGGGCAACTACTAGACTTGATTTCTAGAGACAACACTTTTTTCCTCATCTTATGCAAGGCACAGCCGCCGCTGGCCTAGTCTTCTAGAATAGAGTTGCCCAAGAACCTAACTATCTAACGTAGGGCTTTCACTTAATCTGTTGGAAAGCTACCCGACTAATCGGGTCCACCCATCCGTAGGATGGTGCCGTGAGGGCATTCCATCCTCCCACTTTCCACCCTACTCACGCATCAATTTGTTTTCTAATTAATACTGCCACACTGTTTGACATAAATAAACATATTCCTTAATTAGGGCCCTTCTTCACATGGTTCGTTAAAACAGCCTTCTTACACAATACGATCATACCAAAGACAAGATGTAATTATATAAAAAGTTTATACATGATTCCATTTCCATACAAGCCAAACCGGCTCTCTTATTCTTATTCTGCCGATGATCTAGAATTCGGCCTTCCAGCCTCTACATGCTGGGCAAAACCCTACGGGACCATACACCTCATCGTCGGCCGCGGCGAGGACTCAAGCCGGCCTGTCGCCCTCTCGGGCTCCATCGCTCGATCCTCCCGCCCCTCAGAGGGATGTTTGCACACTAGGGTGGGCTTATTTACCGCACTAGCCTGGGCCCTCAGAACTAGGCAGCCTCATAATCTCTCGCCTCAATCGGCGATCCTTATTCTCTCAAAGGTATGAGGGATACCTTGGGCCATTCCCGGGCTTTGCTAACGACGCCGCCCGGCTACACAAGCACGGAACGGAGTTAGCATTGAAGCTAGAAAAGAAAAATAATAATTAAAAAAAATATTGAATTCTAAAGATAACAACTTCAATGCAATTTACTAAATATAGCATTCACAATTCATGAAGATAACAATTTCAACGCAATTTATCGAATACAACATCATATAATTCGTAACTTCATATAATTTTTATGTCCTCATTTTAAAAGAAAAAGACACCATTCATTAATACTAATTTAAGGAAAAATCTCTTCTTTTGAAAATTAACCAAGCTAACCTGGCCACTGTTTCCTTGAGGGGCTTGAAAAGGGAGGCCTGGAGCCGCATTGGGCGCATCTCCCTCCATCTCGTTGTTACGTGCCCCTCTTGAGGTAATATTTTGCCATCTCCGAGATGAGGCCATCTTAGGCGTTGCCTTGTAGAGCTCGCTGCTGCGATCGAAACGCTTCAGTCGGATTTGAATTCGGAGCTCGTTTGCTCACCGTATGAGCAAAAGAATATGGCGTACGAACCCTCGCTTGAGTCAAAAAACCCTTACTAAAGTCTACGCAAATGGGGGGGGGGATTGTGAGATGTCCTTAAGGGCAAAGGCAAAAACGTGGAGAGGGCTGGGAGGGGTTGCTACAAGCCTCTCTGTAAGTCTATTCACACGGGGGGGAGGGAGAAGAGTTAAGGACACTGGCCTAGCAAGAGGGGGATGGAGGAAAATTGGCTTATCTGAAAAGAGCCAAATGAGGGGGTGTGAGAGGGGTGGCTGCAAGGGCGGCTGTACTTGCAGCAAGCACGCTACACAGGGATGGACGGCGGCACAACAGGGCGTACGCTACACAGAATTGCGTGCTGTCTGCGGAGCACCCCGGGGGTTTATATAGCTGAGGGGTGAGGGTACGGGCGTTGCGCAAAGCAAGGACGAAAGGATGGTGTACCTTCAAAGGCTGTGGATCAGTGGCCTGCATGGGTCTAGGGGAAAGGTACGGTGTCGGTTGTCTGGGAAAGGAGTGGTACGCATGTACCTTATCGGGTCTGGTGGGTGTCCACCTAAGGGTACGCGTGGACCATACAGTGGGCGGTCGTCCTTTGGTTCTTGGGCGGCCATTGTACGGGAGCCCTAGTGAGTGTGTACGGACCAAATTTTGGGACGGGGTACCCAAATTTGGGGCGTCTGCCTCGATTTGCGTGCCGAACCGCCCCGGGGGGCGAAATTTTTTTTTGTCCGGGAGGTTCTCCTGGTCGCAGAGGTTCAGACCGTTCGTCAATCGGACGTGCGGTCGTGCATTTATTAAGGTTTAAAGGTCGCTGTTTTTTATCTAAAATGATTGAAATTAGCGTATAGGCTTGATCCGGTGTCCGTTTTGGATGCTGTAAAATCCTATACTAGGATAAAATCGCGCGCAGATTCCAAATTTGGGCTCAAAATTTGAAGATTCTAAGTAGAAATGACTCAAATAATAAAATCATTGATATTTATATCATAAAAACTCATAATTACATGGACAATTCTTTATTAGTGAAGATGGGTACGTTACACACATACACTTCTTATCTCATCCCATACACATCTTATCACATCTTAACTCTTCTTATCACATCCTAACTTATCTCATATGCATCTTATCACATCTCATACACCCCTTATCACATCCTAACTCATCTCATATATATCTTATCACATCCTAACTCATCTTATCACATCCTAACTCATCTCATATACATCTTATCACATCCTAACTTATCTTATCACATCCTAACTCATCTCATATACATCTTATCATATCTTAACTCTTCTTATCACATCCTAACTTATCTCATATGCATCTTATCACATCCTAACTCATCTTATCACATCCTAACTCATCTTATCACATCCTAACTCATCTCATATACATCTTATCATATCTTAACTCTTCTTATCACATCCTAACTTATCTCATATGCATCTTATCACATCTTAACACATCTCATACACCCCTTATCACATCCTAACTCATCTTATCACATACTAACTCATCCCATAAGTACTTTATCCCGTCACATACACTTCTTACCTTATCCCATACACACCTTACTCATCTTTTATGCATACCTCTATGCAAGAATTTCAATTGTGATAAAAGTAACACTTTTACAATAAAATAATCATTTTTTTTGTAATATTTTTATAATAAAATAATATATTTTTTTCATTTCTATGCACGAAATTCAATATGATGAAAATAACATTTTTATAATAAAATAATTATTTTTTTTTATAATATTTTTATAATAAAATAATAAAATATTCGTCTTTTATGCATACCTCTATGCATGAATTTCAATTATGCTAAAAGTAACACTTTTATAATAAAATATTTATCTTTTATGCATACCTCTATGCATGAAATTCAATTATGCTAAAAGTAATACTTTTATAATAAAATATTCATCTTTTATGTATACCTCTATTCATGAAATTCAATTATGTTAAAAGTAACACTTTTATAATAAAATATTTATCTTTTATGCATAATATAAAAATTTAAATTTTCCATGATTACTATGAAATTCTTTCAATTAATCTAGGATGATAATTCCTAGAATATGGTAGGAAATCCTCTTTTCATGCTTTGAATGAAATTATTTTATGTATAAATTTTTATAAAATTTTGCCATAGCTCCGCTACTATAACTAATAAATCTCAATTATTTTAAAAGATAAGGCTTATCTTTAAGGGAATGATTATAATGATCCCTAATTGGATCATCAACCCTTAATGGATTGAATCAAAAATAATCATGGAATACATAAACTAAAAGTATAGATTAAAAAAATCATTAATTTATTCTTAAGTATAGATTAATCTTGGATTAAGGAAAAGCTTTATGAAAAGCTTCATTTGGATTAAGAATGGGTCATGAGTATAACTATTTCTTAAGTGAGAGAGAGAAAAAACCATTAGAATTAAACATAAATGGAAATTTATGTAATTCTTTACTATCATTAATCAATTAACTTCAATAGCATTCAAAAACCATACCAATTAAGCTTCTCAAGCTTGAGAGGGGTTGAGAAGAGAGAAACATTGAGAAATTATAGAAAAGATCAAAATTCACCATACTTACCTTACAATTTGCTTGATTCTTTGTTCACGGTAGAGGCTCCCAACCAATCAATTGGTTTAGTATGTTGATGGAGCCACCAATGGGAATTGAAGAAAGAGGGAAGTGTCAAAAACTAGTGAATTATTAAAGAATTCACAGTTCTTGGCTTAGGTGGAGTAGAGTAACAATGTGTAAACACTATATTTTTTTCAACAAGGGGAGGCTTCTATTTATAGGAAAAATTGAGCTCCTAACCAAACAAACTGATTTTAGAATTTTCCAAGTCAGTTTGGTTGAATTTGGACTAGATTTGAACCTAGTTTGGTTACTTTTTTATTCGATTTGGTTCCATTTTGATTTGGTTTGGTTCAAGAGAGATGAGAGATAAAAATATCACATTATTTTTGAGTTTAAAACTCATTCAAGCATGTGAAATATGCACCTCCTTTAAAGAACTCCCCTTCCTTACATATGTGTCAAAATGGAATGATTATACCCAAAATATCTCATATTTTTAATATTGCTCATAGTTTTTTACTAATAAACCTTGTAAATTTTCAACTCTTCATCCTATGTGAGTATTTACTCATTTTTGGATACTCAATTTATCTCATTTTTTTAATATTACTCATAGTTTTTTACTAATAAACCTTGTACATTTTCAACTCGTCATCTTATGTGAGCATTTACTCATTTTTGGATACTCAATTTATCTCTTTTTTTGATATTACTCATAGTTTTTTACTAATAAACCTTGTACATTTTCAACTCTTCATCTTATGTGAGCATTTACTCATTTTTGGGTATTTTCTTTTACAAATAGGATTTATCTCCTCCCTACACATGGATTGATGCTATTGGCCCATAGGAACCTTAATTGAACCATAATCCAAAAATTTCTGAAAATCTAGACCCTTAGACTAAGGTTCTTTATACCTATTTCCAATTAATTCCAATTGCACATTGGAAAATTCTTTCTAAATTTTTGTTTCAGGGAAATTCATTTTAATAAGGTGAGATATTTTTCTATCCAAAAATATTCAAAATCTGAATATTCTCTCTCTAGAATATTTTCTCTCTCTAAGTTAAAACAGTTAGAAACAAGGTCTTTATATTTCTGAAGAGGGATTGATTACAGGGGAAGATACTAGACATCAAAAAGGGGTTGGGGGAGGAATCTTACATTCTACCCCACTTAAAAAATGCGAGATGTCCTCATCTCGCAAACTGGGATAATTTCGCAAGATGCACGAATATGAGACTTAGAGAAAAATTTTAATCAAGATTAACCACCAAGAAAAGTCTTAAAGAGATCAAGATTCAAAATAAGAACAAGATTTAAACTTTATTCATTCTCGAAACTTATACAGTAAAGATAGAAGAACTCTTTACACTTCCATAAGCCTGTCCATCATATGGTCACAAAAGCAGCACTCACAAGCTACACAAGTATAGGGTAACTCATCTATGGGAATGATTCTGCTGGTTATTGCCGCACCTATCTCAGTGGTATGAGGTGATCTAACAAAAGGACCTCTGAGAGGCAAGTCAAAAATGGGGTAAAGGCATATCTTCTGATGAGGAAGAAAACACGCCAGTAGGAAGACCCACTCAGAAAACCCAAGATGCCTTGATCTCATGACGCAGTAGTATCGGGGACCCAAACCTAAGGCTTCAATAACCATGGCCAAGCGGACATTGTTAGAAAGTGCTGCTGACCCCAGGGTGTTACCCTAGTTATGTCTTGATAGGTCTGCCATTTTGTCTGCGCTACAGAAGTTCCCAAGTGAGGGAAAAGTGAGCGCTCATACTGTTCTATAAAATCTTTCTTCATAGACTCTCTTGCATCTTGAAGGTGAGAAATCATCATGGATAAAACTAATTCCTATTGCCGAGCCATGAAGGAGATTAAGAAGAAGGGAGATCGATGGAAGTAAGATTACTGCGAGTGACAGGTAAAAGTTACGACTTATATAAAGGAAGGAGCTAGCGTAACTTAGAAGCCAACGGTATCTTGCCACTGAAGTTTTACCGTCTTTCCTTGATTTGGGTTTGGCACATATATCTATGAAATACATTAAGAACTTTGAGATGAGGAGGTAAAAGAAGCTTGTAGGCTAAGTCACCTACTTTCATTGAATTCAGATATAAGGCCCAAAATATCTGGGAGATAACTTCTTATACTCCCCAAGAGATAAAGAACTTCTTTTGGGTCGTACTCGAATGAAAACCAAAACCTTGGTATCCAAAACACCGATTTTTACTTCTGAACTCATTGTTCTGAATCCTTAAAACAGGCGTGACTCCTGAGAAGTATTCTAGGGAGAGGGTCTTCCTTTTTTAAACAGAATCTTTCTTTTATTTTAGAGAGGGAATAATTATAAGATCAGAAAGGGAGGTTCTTACTCCTGTATACCTCGAAGGCGCGGGGAAGAATCTTACATTTCTGTGGGTGTGTAAGTGGTGTGACTAGTTTTATTTTGCATGAACTTCTGGCTAGGGGGCCTTGGAACTCTTTTCCTTGGTACCCGAGATAAAACCTAACCAAATTCTTAATTGGATCCCATCACTACAGTGGTTGGGACTGGATGGGGTTAGGCTGGACTGATGGATCTGTAAATCGAGACTCAAATTCTGTTACTACGATAGATAAAGTAAATCTCGGATAGTAATTGTTCTATGGATAGGAATCAACGGCTGTGCCTCTTGATGTGGTGGGGAAAAAAGCGTTGATCCCAATGATCCAAGTGCAAGTTTCTTCCTTGATCTAACCAAGTATCTTTATAGATGCAGTCGGATCTGTTTGATCAGTAAGGGTTTGACTACGTTAGAGTAAAAGTTTTCCTGGTGGAATCACCCGTGCTTTCCAGTAAAGGAAGTTTTTCTGGGTTTGGTTTTGGAACAACCGACGGATTAGTCTCTTATCCGGATATCCATGGGTGAGGCCCCGAATGTGGGACCCCTGTCCCGCGCGAGAAGTGCTACTTCTGCTGCCAGTATCCTGAATCCGTTGCTCGGTGGGAACAGGGATCTTACACTTGATGAGGAGCTTGGCATTCCATCTATGGTTACTTTTGGTGTAAGAAAAACCAGAACTGTTTTGAGGACACATGGCAGTGATGCATGTGTGCGCAAGTCTACGAGGCTTAAGTACCCTGATGACAGGTTGAGATATGATGGATATATAGCCCATCATTATGCTTACATGGTTAAAGCAATACAATATCTGGAGCCCACTTGTTTTGAGAAAGCACTTGGGAATACAAAATGGGAAGATGCCATGAATGAGAAGATGACAACATTGGATGCAAATGAAACATGGGAGTTATTGTCTTTGCCTGAAAAGAAGGTAATTAGATGTAAGTGGATGCACAAGGTAAAGAAGTATAATGCAGATGGTTCAGTGTGAGTAGGTATAAGGCAAGATTGGTTACCAAGGGCTATGTGCAAACCTATGGCATTAACTATGAGGAGTTCAGCACAATTACGAGAATGGCACCCATGAGAGCTCTCATTTAGAAGAAATGATGCATTTAGAAGAGATATTTAGAAGAAATGATGCATTTTTGACACCTCAGTGTGGGGAATTTCCCTCATGAAGGAGTTGCCTATTTCACATGTGTGGTTAAGTTTTAAACTCACAAATAATGAGATATTTTTATCTCTCCTCTCTCTTGCTTCAACTAGATCGAAAAAGTAAGCTAAACTAACCTAAAAATGGTTAAAAATTGACCAAACTGATCTGAAAAATTCTAGAATCAGTTTGCTTGGTTAGAGGCTCGCTTTTTCCTATAAATGAAGCCTTCCCCTTTGTAAATGGATAATAGTGTTTTATGCACTGTTACTCTACTCCTCCTCCCCAGAGCCAAAAATAGTGAATTCATTGATAATTCATTTGTTTTTGACCATTTCCTCTTCAAAAGATTTGGTGGCCACTCTTGTTACAAACCAGAGTAGATCCCTCAAACCATCAAGCCAAAGGAAAGCTCACAAAACTCCTCCTAAGTTAGAAATTCTACTTTTTCTTATTCTATTTTATGGTTTTCTGATTTTTGCTTTCTTTAAAATGAAAATGGATGTTATGCCTTGCTGGAAAGGCTTTCCCCCTTCTCTTCATTATTGAATTCAGCCTTTCTTTATTCTAGATGTGTAATCAAATTGATGGAATTAAACTTTTCATATTGTTTACTCCTAATAAAGTCGAAATTGATTAGATTAGAATGATTTAAATCATCTTGGATAATTTTTAGTAAATTTTAGAGTCAAAAAATTAAAAAATGGTCAGCCATACAAAGGAGGTTATGGCAAAATTTTCTTAAATTTGGTGAAGTAAGTTTTATCTTTTTATTATTCAAAAAGAGTAATCCCCACCGCTTGTGTATTCTAAAAGTGTTATTTTTATTTTGTGCGTAGAAAAATGCATATTAAAAATATTTTTATTATAAAAGTATTATTTTCATTAGAATTAATTTCTATGCATAGAAAGATGCATATTGGGAATATTTTGATTATAAAAGTGTTACTTTCATCAAAATTGATTTTTATGCATAAATAGATGCATAAAAGATTTTTTTAATTATAAAAGTGTTATGTTCATTAAAATTGAGTTTATGCATAAATAGATGCATAAAAGAAATTTTTTAATTATAAAAGCATTACTTTCATCAAATTTTGATTTTATGCATAGAAAGATGCATAAAGAAATTTATTTTTATTTCAAAAGAGTTACTCTCATCCATTTTGATTTTATGCATAGAAAGATGCATAAAGAAATTTATTTTTATTTCAAAAGAGTTACTCTCATCAATTCTGATTTTATGCATAGCAAGATGCATAAAGAAATTTATTTTTATAGAGTTATTCTCATCAATTTTGATTTTATGCATAGAAAGATGCATAAAGAAATTTATTTTTATTTCAAAAGAGTTATTCTCATCAATTTTGATTTTATGCATAGAAAGATGCATAAAAGATTTATTTTTATTTCGAAAGTGTTATTCTCCTTAAAATTGAATTTATGCATAAATAGATGCATAAACGGGTTTTTATAAAAGTGTTATTTCCCACTGAAGTTGTTCTTATGCATGAATAGATGCGTAAAGAATCTTTATATCAAAAATAAGAATTTTCTTACATTCTATAAATAGATGTGATATGAATCAGATAGATGAGAATGAATAGAGAATGGATGTGATGAGAATAGAAGTGATGAGAATGAGAGGTAAATAGATGTGATGTGAATCAGATAAATGTGAATGAATAGATGAGATGTGATGTCATGTGAATCAGGATGTAAATGAATGATATAGGATGTGAATCGGGATATGAATGAATGATAAGGGATGTGAATGGATGTGATGTGATGTGAATCAGATAAATGTGAATGAATAGATGTAACGTCCCTCCCAAGCCATATATGTATGTGTCTCTTTTAATATAGATTTCAATAAGAAAAGAGAGTGTAATTAGAAAGAGTGAGACAATAAGGCTAGAAACATTAGAAAAGTGTTAGAATAAAAATATTAGCTTCAAAAATCCTAAAAGAAATAAGAACATAAGAATAGTTCTATTAAGAGATAAGTATCCCCAAAAATAGAATTTCGAGTTTAGGTGATAAGAGGTTATATTTAGAGTACTTTTACACATTTAGAGTCCATGCATACTAAAAATGTGGAAAAACAACGCGTTTCAAAAGATGGCGTGTTTCTGCCTATATACAGACGTTTTTGCCTATTCTGCCCACGTTGGCATGTAGACTAGATGCCTTCCCGTTCTTTTGGCTGGTTATATGACCATATTCTGAGTTTTTATCAGAGAGTTATGGCCGAAACAATTTGCTGTTTCTGTCAGGGTCTCTACATAGAGAAAACTGTGAGAAGACAGCAAGTAGCCTCAAGGTAATCCTAGAGTTTGAGATGCATATATCCCTTCATTCTTATCTAATATCTCAGAAAAGAAGCTTAGATTGCTATAGTCTTTCAGAGGAAGAGACCAAAACTCCATAGCTTTTCTTTTAGAGAAAGAATAGTATGCCGTAGCCCTGTAAGAGAAGGCTATTTTGCCATAGATCTTAGAAAGAGAGAAGAGTCACAGTATGAGTAAGAGGAGATAAAGCTTGGAGATGATTGGATGATTTTAATCATAAGAGAAGGTATTAGAAGACTCTATATTCTAAAGCTCTTGTTAATAAAACGAGCAAAGGCAACGATAAACGACAAATTTCTATAAGGTATATACATATTTTGTTTTTCAATTATATATCATTCTTAGGGGTTGAGGTATGGCCCCGGCTTCTCTATTGATTGTTAAAATGATCTATTTGATTGATTTACCATTTAAAGTTTGTATTCTTTTAAGCAATAGCATATGCCTTATCGCAATCTCAAGTTGAAATGCTAAAATCTTTGTGAAAAAGATTGTTTTCTTAAAGAAGGTGACATGGATCCTAGTCATATGGTTTAGTGAGTAATTGGATTGTTATCTTGGTTAAATTAAGGTACAGGTACAACTTCTCCCTGCCTTGACGTTGCCCCGTTCTTGTGCTTGTGTAGCCAGACGGCGGAGACGTTAGTAAGGCCCGGAGTTGGCCCATGGTATCCCTCATACCATCGGGAGAATGAGGTTTGCCGATTGAGGCAAGTGATTGTGATGATGCTGCCTAGTTCTGAGGGCCCAGGCTAGTGCGGTGAATTAGCCCACCCTAGTGCGCAAACATCCCTCTAAGGGGCGGGAGGATCGAGCGATGGAGCCTGAGAGGGCGACAGGCCGGCTTGAGTCCTCGCCAGCGGCCGACGATGAGGTGTATGGTCCCGTAGGGTTTTGCCCAGCATGTGGAGACTGGAAGGCCGAATTCTAGATCATCGGCGGTATAAAAGAAAAGAATAAGAGAGCCAGTTTGGCTTATATGAAATTGATTCATGTTTAAACTTTGTTTTTATAAATCTTATCTTTGGCATTATTGTATTGTGGAAAAAGGCAAAGGCTGTTTTAATAAACCTTGTGAAAGGGTCTTATTAAGGAACATGTTTATTTATGTCAAACAGTGTGGTAGGATTAATTAGAAAACAAATTGACGCGTGAGTAGGGTGGAAAGTGGGAGGATGGAATGCCCCGACGGCACCATCCTACGGACGGGTGGACCCGATTAGTCGGGTAGCTTTCCAACATATTAAGTGAAAGCCCTACGTTAGATAAATAGGTTCTCGAGCAATTCTATTCTAGAAGACTAGGCCAACGGCTGTGCCTTGCATGGATGAGGAAAAAAGCGTTGTCTCTAGGAATCAAGACTAGTAGTTGCCCAATTTATGATCGATTACCCTATGGGTGATTTGATGTTTACAAGACCACGCTCCCCCTGCGGGATAGAACTAGGTCTCACCTATGAATCGTATCCTTGAATCTCTGTATGGTCAAGGTGTCGATGAGTAGGAAATTTTCTCCAAGTTAAGACTTAGTGGACTATCTTAAGCGTTTCCCCTATTTGTGGAAGGGGGGGAACCTTACAAGTGGTATCAGAGCCGATCTTAGTTCCTAGGATTTGTTTTTCAAAGGTTAACTGTCAAGGGATTAAAACAAGTGATTGTTTATCATATGAGGACGAATCAATCATCTCTACTGGCCATAGAAGTTGTTTGAATATCCTCACATGTTGAGACAATCATCCTATGAAATTGTGCTTGTATCTTGGGGGTGCACACGCAAGATATTTGTACAATAAATTTGAGAAATAAGGTTGGGGAGAAAATCTTTTGTAAGGAAAAACATAAAGTGATCAAATTAAGAAACTAGTGAGAGGCTGAATGACTAGAAGGATAGACCGAAACTTGTTTAGAGAAATTTTCAGGATATATCTCATCAACTTGCATATTATAAATTATTAAGATTATAAGTCCATTAAGGTTTGAATAGTTGACGTGTGAATGCCATCCATTGGATGCTTTACACTAGGACGATCATCCAAGATCTTGAACCCATCTCAGACAAACATGAGTCTAACTTCGGATGTGTAATTCCCAGAGGATCATGCTCTTAGATGTGTCAATCCTGATAATCTTTGGATGTGTTAATCCCAAGATACCAGATGTGTAATTCTCAAAAAAATGAAGATCTCAAATGTATTAATCCTGACTGCCTTCAAATGTGGTGCTATGATAAGTATTTGATAGTTTTGAACTTTTAATGGATACAATGAAAGAAGCAAGCTCACCCTTGCTCGTGTCTAAAAATCGTAAGAAATGCCAAATTAGTTGCAAGCATTGTTGTCAATCTAACCACTGGAGCTAAAATCAGTTATATGAGATGCCATGAAAGTACACCTTCGTGAAAGCTTTTGTCCTCTAGGATTTCAAGAGGATAAAATAAATGAATTTTTAAAGCTAACCCAAGAAAGGAAGACCCTAAAAGAATACCACCAAAAATTTGTTAAACTTCTCCGATTTGCTCCAGAGATGGATGAGGTAACTCTTCTCCATCAATTCATTTGGAAGCTTAATCTACCTTTGAATAACCTCATCAAGAATGTAAAACCATCCTCTATTTCAGAAGCCATAGTTATAGCCAAAGACTATGATAAAGTTTTTATATAGAACGTGTCGAGAAGAACATGAGTCCTTCCATGTTAATCAAGAAGAGGTCCCCTAATTCAAGAGGAACGTCAAGCCCACCCTTGGCTACAAGGAATCATGAGCTAGAGCAAAAATTAAGTCAAGAAATAGGAATAGTAGGGTTAAAGTTAACCGAATTCAACAAGTATTTCTGTGAGTAAATAGAAGAGGATTGGTGCAAGATTCATGTGAAGTAGTGTGCATGATGAATAGAGGTATTCTACAAGACGATACTAAGTTTATGAAATTGCTATCATAGGTTAGATTGTGTAAAGAATTGATTTCCTTACGTTTTTCCATGACAATTTGTTAAATACTATATTACATGGAGGTATAAAATAAGGATTTCGAAGGTTCATATCATTTGAGAGGTATATGGATGCATGAACTTAGGATAATAAGACCAATTAACTTTAGAATAATAAAGACCTTTTGGAGACACTACAAAACGAGCTAAGCACATGAAATAAAAGACTCTTTAAGAACAATGTTTAGATAAAAGAAGATTTTTACCTAGTGGTGGGGACACCAATTTGAAAGAGACAGGAGGATTTACTTAGATACTACCCTAGCTCGCGAGATGAGGACATCTCGAATCTTTTAAGTGGGGGAGATTGTAACGTCCCTCCCAAGCCATATATGTATGTGTCTCTTTTAATATAGATTTCAATAAGAAAAGAGAGTGTAATTAGAAAGAGTGAGACAATAAGGCTAGAAACATTAGAAAAGTGTTAGAATAAAAATATTAGCTTCAAAAATCCTAAAAGAAATAAGAACATAAGAATAGTTCTATTAAGAGATAAGTATCCCCAAAAATAGAATTTCGAGTTTAGATGATAAGAGGTTATATTTAGAGTACTTTTACACATTTAGAGTCCATGCATACTAAAAATATGGAAAAACAACGCGTTTCAAAAGATGGCGCGTTTCTGCCTATATACAGACGTTTTTGCCTATTCTGCCCGCGTTGGCTTGTAGACTAGATGCCTTCCCGTTCTTTTGACTGGTTATATGACCATATTCTGAGTTTTTATCAGAGAATTATGGCTGAAACAATTTGCTGTTTCTGTCAGGGTCTCTACATAGAGAAAACTGTGAGAAGACAGCAAGTAGCCTCAAGGTAATCCTAGAGTTTGAGATGCATATATCCCTTCATTCTTATCTAATATCTCAGAAAAGAAGCTTAGATTGCTATAGTCTTTCAGAGGAAGAGACCAAAACTCCATAGCTTTTCTTTTAGAGAAAGAATAGTATGCCGTAGCCCTGTAAGAGAAGGCTATTTTGCCATAGATCTTAGAAAGAGAGAAGAGTCACAGTATGAGTAAGAGGAGATAAAGCTTGGAGATGATTGGATGATTTTAATCATAAGAGAAGGTATTAGAAGACTCTATATTCTAAAGCTCTTGTTAATAAAACGAGCAAAGGCAACGATAAACGACAAATTTCTATAAGGTATATACATATTTTGTTTTTCAATTATATATCATTCTTAGGGGTTGAGGTATGGCCCCGGCTTCTCTATTGATTGTTAAAATGATCTATTTGATTGATTTACCATTTAAAGTTTGTATTCTTTTAAGCAATAGCATATGCCTTATCGCAATCTCAAGTTGAAATGCTAAAATCTTTGTGAAAAAGATTGTTTTCTTAAAGAAGGTGACATGGATCCTAGTCATATGATTTAGTGAGTAATTGGATTGTTATCTTGGTTAAATTAAGGTACAGGTACAACTTCTCCCTGCCTTGACGTTGCCCCGTTCTTGTGCTTGTGTAGCCAGACGGCGGAGACGTTAGTAAGGCCCGGAGTTGGCCCATGGTATCCCTCATACCATCGGGAGAATGAGGTTTGCCGATTGAGGCAAGTGATTGTGATGATGCTACCTAGTTCTGAGGGCCCAGGCTAGTGCGGTGAATTAGCCCACCCTAGTGCGCAGACATCCCTCTGAGGGGCGGGAGGATCGAGCGATGGAGCCTGAGAGGACGACAGGCCGGCTTGAGTCCTCGCCAGCGGCCGACGATGAGGTGTATGGTCCCGTAGGGTTTTGCCCAGCATGTGGAGGCTGGAAGGCCGAATTCTAGATCATCGGCGGTATAAAAGAAAAGAATAAGAGAGCCAGTTTGGCTTATATGAAATTGATTCATGTTTAAACTTTGTTTTTATAAATCTTATCTTTGGCATTATTGTATTGTGGAAAAAGGCAAAGGCTGTTTTAATAAACCTTGTGAAAGGGTCTTAATTAAGGAACATGTTTATTTATGTCAAACAGTGTGGTAGGATTAATTAGAAAACAAATTGACGCGTGAGTAGGGTGGAAAGTGGGAGGATGGAATGCCCCGACGGCACCATCCTACGGACGGGTGGACCCGATTAGTCGGGTAGCTTTCCAACATATTAAGTGAAAGCCCTACGTTAGATAAATAGGTTCTCGAGCAATTCTATTCTAGAAGACTAGGCCAATGGCTGTGCCTTGCATGGATGAGGAAAAAAGCGTTGTCTCTAGGAATCAAGACTAGTAGTTTCCCAATTTATGATCGATTACCCTATGGGTGATTTGATGTTTACAAGACCACGCTCCCCCTGCGGGATAGAACTAGGTCTTACCTATGAATCGTATCCTTGAATCTCTGTATGGTCAAGGTGTCGATGAGTAGGAAATTTTCTCCAAGTTAAGACTTAGTGGACTATCTTAAGCGTTTCCCCTATTTGTGGAAGGGGGGGAACCTTACAATAGATGAGATGTGATGTCATGTGAATCAGGATGTAAATGAATGATATAGGATGTGAATAAATGTGTTAGCATGTGAATCGGGATGTGAATGAATGATATAGGATGTGAATGAATGTGATAGCATGTGAATCGGGATTTGAATGAATGATAAGGGATGTCAATGGATGTGATGTGATGTGAATCAGATAAATGTGAATGAATAGATGAGATGTGATGTCATGTAAATCAAGATGTAAATAAATGATATAGGATGTGAATGAATGTGTTAGCATGTGAATCGGGATGTGAATGAATGTGATAGCATGTGAATCAGGATGTGAATGAATGATAAGGGATGTGAATGGATGTGATGTCATGTGAATCAGGATGTAAATGAATGATATAGGATGTGAATGAGTGTGTTAGCATGTGAATCGAGATGTGAATGAATGATATAGGATGTGAATGAATGTGTTAGCATGTGAATCGGGATGTGAATGAATGATATAGGATGTGAATGAATGTGATAGCATGTGAATCGGGATGTGAATGAATGATAAGGGATGTGATGTGATGTGAAATCAAGATGTGAATGAACGATAAGGGACGTGAATTAATGTGTTAGCATGTGAATCGGGATGTGAATGAATGAGATGTGATGTGAAATGGATGTGATAAGATGCGATGTAAAGTGGATAGATGTTAATGTATGTGAAATGATGAGATGTATGGGTAGATGCAAGTGGATGAGATCTGATGATGAGGATAAATGAGGAAATAAGTGATGACATAAAAAAAGATGAGATTAGATGAGAATGGGAATACTTATGAAATGAATGTGGATTGATATGGGTTGATGTGTGGATAATGTGGATTGATGTGGATGGATGTATGGATGATGTGGATTGACGTGTGGATTGATGTGGATGGATGTATGGAAGATGTGGATGGATATGTGGATAATGTGGATTGATGTGGATGGATGTATAGATGATGTGGATTGATGTGGATGATGTGGATGGATGATGTGGGTTGATGTGTGGATAATGTGGATTGACGTGAATGGATGTATGGATGATGTGGATTGATGTGTTGATAATGTGGATTGATGTGGATGGATGTATGGATGATGTGGATTGACATGTGGATTGATTTGGATGGATGTATGGAAGATGTGGATGGATGTGTGGATAATGTGGATGGATGTATGGATGATGTGGATGGATATATGGATGATGTGGATTGATATAGATGATGTGGATTGATGTGTGGATGATGCGATTGGATGTGATTTGATGTGGGAATGATGTGATGTGATAGGGATCGATGAAGAAAAAAAATGTGGAGTGATGAGAAAAGATGGAAATATTGTTGGAACTGTATTTGTATGCAAAATCTATTTTTAAATGACTGTTTTATGTCAAGAATGCTGGGGAAGCATTTTGACCATCTTGTGAATGAGGACGTGGAGACCTATGTTAAAGTTGCAATTGCTGATGGAGAGTCAATGGAGGACGTCTCGCGTAGCAAGGTCGGTCGAGGTCTTGACCAGTCTCGGTTTGATTTAAATGGTAAGCTTCTGGTACAGTGGATGAGGGACCAAGGAAGCAGCCTATGAGTGAAGCGCTAGGTGACTTGCAAAGGATCCTAGAGGGTGCTGACCATATGGTGCTCGGGCTCTAGGTCACCGACGATACCCACACGTACGTCGGGGAAGATATTGAAACATGGAGTAAGAGTTGTTTTCTGAATTCGGGCATGGATCTGGTTGATTGACCTTGCTGGTCCTCAACAGATGAGTCCATGGCTCTTTTATATGGATCTCTTGGTTGATCTTGCTGATCTTCAACGGAGACTCCATTTTTGTAAAAGTGAATACTTGGTGGTTACTATGAGCTAGGACCTATCGAAAAGGCCCCTGAGTGGATAGGGGTGAGCGTTCTGGTTGCCAATGATGCCATAGGTACACCGATGAAGGAATGTTTGGAAATTCAACTCGATAATTAGAGGATTATGATCAGTGACACTATGGTTTCATTGAATGATTGTTTTAAAGACAGTTGAATCTGTGAAAAAGGCAATTTCATATTGGGTGTGTAAGTGGTATGACTAGTTTTAAGTTTGCATGAATATCTGACTAGGGCCTAGGAACTCTTTTCCCTGGTACCCAGGACAACCTAACCAAATTCTTAATTGGATCCCATCACTACAGTGGTTGGGCAGTTGGCTAACCCATGGGACTGAGGCTGTGGACTGATGGATCCCTAAATTGAGACTCATTCTGTTTCGATAGATGAAGTAAAACCCGAAAAAAATTTGTTCTATGGAAAAGAATCAACGACTGTGCCTCTCAATAAGGAAAAAAGCGTTGGTCTCTATGATCCAAGTACAATCTTTTTCCTGATTTGACTATGGGACTTACAGGTTTGGTCAGATCAGTTCAGTTAGTTAAGGCTTTTGACTACGTTGATGACACGGAAGCGGTATAGCTATATATGCCTTTATAGAGTGTCATACAAACACACCCAGAACACCAGACCCAAGAGTATGTACAAAACTTTATTTCAATACAAGTCTTCATCTTTACAGAGTTGAACATCCATTACATCCTCAGAACCATCTTCATCTAACACTTATTCAAAATCAGCCCACTCCCCCTCAGCGATATGAACTATGACTGACCAATACCCGACATCACTCTCAGAATAAATGACCTCAAACATAGAACCATCTTCAAAGTACAGTTCTTCGATATCCGTACCAAACTCTAGGACAAGATACATATCTGAGGTGGGCTATCCTCAAAGCTTTTCTTCAAATTTACAAAACTGTATTTTCAGGATAGCAAACTATTACAAACATGTATACAAGAGCTCAGTTCCAGCTTTGACTCTTTACACAAAACTTCACAGAAAACCCGTCCAGTATGCTCACACACGAGATTACATTCAGTATACAATTCAGCTCCAAAACAGTTCACAAAACTTGCATATAACTGTTTCCAGACTTCTCAAAACTCCTTCTGTTTCACCCCTACTGCTGCTGTTTTGATGTAGCCAACTTAAAGTTTAGAAAACACCCCTTTTCCTCTTACTCCTAGCCTGCAACACCTTGGGAATACCTCCACAAAATCATAGCAAACTGCATGATTCATTTCCTATTCTTATACATGGATATTCTGAGGCTCTCTTTCTGGGAATCTCCTCTTAACCAGATTTTTCCTTTGAAAGGGGCTTTGCTTGTGTTAAACACTCCACTATGAAGTGGAGAATTCAAGCGCTGGTGTTTGATTGATCAACCAAGAACATGTGCATATATCATCATCATGGCCATAGAATGCACCAAGGTCCACAACCCACAAAGGCACCAATACAGTACTACAAAGGCCCTATGGCAGCCAACTCTTGCATTCCATAGTCTCTGATTTTATGGCTAGCATCCTGCTCCCCTGACATGTATACTTCTGCCCATGCCCCAGCTCCTTGAACATCAACAACAACCAAGCAAGCAACCACGCATGTAATCTTCTGACCCTGTAGTTCACCGAGCAAGTCCTCAGTCTCCAAGGCTTCTACTCTAACCCACACAAAATTTGAACTGGAATTTCTTCAAGGACCTGGCAAAACACAACCCAAAAATGCCTGGAAGTAGCTCATTTTTTCTCAAGCCAGATTTCAACAGCCTCCTACAAGTTATCTCTACAGGCAGCCCTCTTTTTTTGGCTCCTAGCACCTGAGAAATTTCAAAACAAGAAGTTGTCTTACCTCTACTGCCCTTGAAAACCTCCAGCGTGGGCCATGCAGGTCGCCTTTCTTCTTCTGGTTCTTGACTCTGGAATCTTTGAAAGCCACTTTTCCTTGCGATGGAGATGCAGCACTTCAACCAGCTCTCTGTTGCTTCCCTGGGCCTCCTACAGCAAATTCAGCAGCCTCTGCTCACCATCAGCTCTTCGGGCATTCGTAGCAACTCTACAGTCGATTTCCTCTGCATCCACAACTTTGCAGCTTCCCAAATTCAAAAAAAAAAACAGGCTTGCTTCACCGCCACCCAAAAAACTCCCAAAATCGACTCTCCCACGGCTCCAAAAACGGGCAAGTTCTCCAGGAGGCATCCTAAGCTGAGACTTGGCATTGGCCTGCATGCCTGCCACCTATTCAAATCAAACTCCTACATGACACATAGGTGTCCAGTCAACAGCCCACCATCCATCACACAGTCTACCTTAATCCCTCTTCAAAAACCTTGGAAATTGTGCCAGAACCTTTTTATTTTTTATTTCTTTTCACTTCCTCTCTTCTGTACATTAAATTTAATCTCAACCAAAACTCAAAACTGACCCAAACTGATTACATATTCCTGAAACTCTTAGTATTCTGCACAGTATATACACATCATCGGTCTCTGTTTTTGTCCACACAACGTTAGAGAAAAGTTATCCTGGAGGAAATGCTCGTGCTTTCTGCGCAAGGGAAGTTTTTCTGGGTTCGGTTTTGGAAGAACCAATGGATTAGTCTCTTGTCTAGATATCCGTGGGGCGAGGCCCCAAGTGTGGGACCTTGCCCTCCGTAAGAAGTGCTACTTCCGCTGCTAGCACCCCTGAATTCATTGCGCGGTGGGGATAGGGACCTCACATCATGTTACCATTGAAAGTATTGTGTTACCATTGAGAAGTAAAGCATTTCAGAGACCTAAATTTATCAATTTTGCTGCCAAAGGGACATACTTTGGCCAAATAACCCACCAAATGCAACTCGTTTCTTTGTTTTGATCTTAAAAATCTAATGCATAATTCATTCATCCATTGCAAATGACCCACCACACATTCTGTGATGGTGGTTATCTAGCTACTTGATATTTCTCCATGCACCACAAAGGATCTTCCAAACTATATATCTAGGTGAAACATTAATTTATCTCCCCTCTTTATTATTGGCATCTCAAATGATAGGCCATTTGATTCTGTACCTACAAGCTGATGTAATCGAATACTATCTTCTATAAATCCAAATAGTGCTGCAACCTCCTCTCTAGAAACCTCTAGTATAGCTCTTATCACCGCTATTCATCTTGCTCACTGTGAACTTAAAAGCTAACCTATCCTTGTGAGCATGAAGTACTTTAAGCTAGGACCAAAACAAATTGTTAAAAAAGCTCGACTAAGCTCACCCACAATATCCCTTTCACTACCATGAGTGCTTTGGCTAAAATATGAAAAGCTCTACATTTTGAAATCAGTGTTTGAAAAAATTCATTTAAAATTTAGGAAATAATTAGTTAAAGTATATCTCAAATTTATTTCTATGACCTCTCAAAATCTCCAGGCTTTTGTACGTTCAAGTTTTAAAGTCGGGTTAGACATCCTGACATAATTCAATTTAGAGATAATTTTGGATTTTAAAAGTTATAACAATCCTATTAGCATTAAACTTCCTTCACTCCTTGAAAACTGTATTTGTAATGATCCTCAATTAATGAGCCATGCATAGACATGAGTACTCAAAGAGCCATTCAATGAAACCGAAGTAGATCAACTAATGTTAATTATTTGTAAGCTATTTTAAACTTAGATTTATTTAACCACCAAGCCACTACCTAATGGTTTATTTTTTTAAAAATGTTTTAAACCCTAAAGTTTTCTCTTCAGATCACACTCCTAGTTCTTCCTCCATTGATCTCCAAGGTGATTGTCTACTCTCCCAAACCATTTCACTGGCAAAATCGTCCTAACAAAGGATGGGGTATGCGTTTTCTTCATCTTAGGTTTGCGTTTTCTTCATCTTGGGTCTCTAATGTGTTTTGTTTAGGTATGGTCATTTGCATTTTCTTCATCTTGGGTCTCTGTTGCGTTTTCTTCAGGTATGGTCATTTACGTGTTTGCAAAGAGGTATGGGCAACATGTTTGCAAAAGAGGGTTCTCTCCCTTGACGGTTTTGCTAGGGAAACCGTCAAGGGAGTGTAGGCTTTTGTGTTTGCAAAGAGGTATGGGAAGACAGTTTTGCCACTTCGCGGGTATAGTATGTGGATTCAAGAGCACAAGGTGAGCAAACATACAATTGAGAGAGTGTGTGTTTGCAAAGATGTATGGGCTGCGAGTTTGCAAAAGAAGGTCCTCTCCCTAGACAATTTCAATGGCCAAACCGTCTAGGGAGGAGTGCATAAAAGTTCATCTCGACCAGCAAAGAGGTGACAAACAGTTCTCATACAGGTGCTCAAACACACAAACACATAGAAGCAGTTCAAGCTACGACTAGCAAACGGTCTAGGGAGGAGCACACAAATGCATAAAATGAGAGATAGTCCACCTTGCACCTATCCTCCACCTCAACAGAAGTCTTTCTTGGCTTCTTCCATGAATTTTCTCGTTTTCTTAGCTTTTTTGCAACTTCCCACATGCCTACACTTGCATATATGTTGGACATAAGAAGATATCTAGCTGCATTCTTACCATCCCTTACAACCGAGTGATCAAAGCATCGTTTTCCTGTCTCCACATTGTGGATGAGTCTGTTGTGCGAGATAATTATCACCCTCAAGGTCATGATGTTGAGCATAATTTTAGGACGTTGAATACACAAATGAAGGATGAAGGATTTTTGCTAAGTTTAGACACAATGCTGCAACCCATGCCACATGAAGGTGAGGAGGCTAAAACCCTAGAAATCAAAAGTTCTCTTTGGGCTTTTTAAAGAATTCCCCAAGGCAGCACCCTGCGCTTTCCATCCATGACTCAACATTCTCATAGGCCTGCTTCCTCGGGGCAATGGTTATTAATCCATCCTTCGCATGCACCGAAGTACCCCCTGTGAGGGTTCACAATGGTCTATGTAACCCTAATTCTCCCTATATCTACCTTGTGGCACAAGTACTTATGCACCACAGGTACACATAGAGATTGTTGTTCGTGTACAAGAGAGAGAGTGAGAAGGCGTGAATATTTTTGGTAGGGTAGTACTTAATGAGCGAAAAGATTTAATTATGTGTAGGGAGAGAGAGATGAATTATGGCGAAAGATAGAGCAACATTGAGTGAAATATAGATGATTTTGCAACCCCTTGACTTGTTTATCACACAAAATCTGCTCGCAGAACATACAGATGTAGAACGCCTTGTCGATCTGCTATGCACCACAACCAATATTGCCAATAGAGGTGCTGCACAATAGAGAAAAAATGTCATCACCCTGGGGAAAAGAAAATATGTGCATAAGGAGCATGAGGAAAGCTCATGTAAAAGCATATTTGATTGTTGCAGCGTCTATGCATTAAAGTGTTGGACTTTCATAAAAAATTATAATCCCATACTATGATTTTTAAGTGCAGTAAATCATTTTTGAACAATAATGACAATATAACCGAAGCTATTGCCACACTAGCATTATATGATTGCTCTATTGCAGCTCCTTGGTTGCTAACTTAACGATTCATTGACAAATTGATATCCTCCAAAATGGTTATGGAGCTAGAAACGGATGATCTGAATGTATTTTAGAAAGAAATCTCATGAATTTTGGATGATCATACTAGACATCTTTTGATTTGGCAGATTTGAGATAAGCCTTTCTGGAGTAATCCATATATGGCATATGAGTATTCTGATTGACACATTGAATGTTAGACTTTAGGTTGTCAGATGAGCTTTGATCTGCAAGGTTGAATGTGTCAATCGTGACAAAATATAACTCATCCAATCTTCCCATGCTATCAATCTAGCTCGAACGGTCTTTCCAAAACGGTTCATATTCAAAAATCTGATTTTCAAAACAAATATTTGAAACCCCAAATATCACAGGGATTAATCAACCCAACCAAGGTCTCATTGGCAGTTTCTCCTCTCCTAAATGGTTTTTTTGGTGAGATCATCTTGTGAAGCCCAATCCTTTCCTTCCCTCCATCCCTTTTCCCCTTCATCTCTTTCCCTCCACCAGCATAGTTGACTCATTTTTACTACATGTTGTGAGTATAGGTGTTGGTTCACACCCTTTGTAGGTGTTGGCAAATTTTCTTGCTTGTTTTGTGGTCTACAACAAGCTCCCATAGCCATGAAGAGAGGCCAAGTATGGGGATGAAGCTTTTAATTTATGAGAATATTTATTTTATAAAGTTATTAAGGGAAATAGATGTGTATGGTTTTCATGGTCTTTTTGTTTATGATTTTATGTACAGTTATCATGCTTTTAAGTTTTCCTTGCAGTCGTCTCAAGTAGGAAAGAGGAAAAAGACACATTCCAAAACTAGGGGTGGCATAAAAAAAAGAATTCAAAGGAGCATGAGCTAGAAGCACCTCTTGGTGAGTAGAGTAATAGACACATATGATTTTGATGTTAGTGCTTCAAAGAAACATGAGGTAGATGCACCTGGGGTGAGTAAAGAAACATGAGGTAGATGCACCTAGGGTGAGTAAAGAAATATGAGGTAGATGCACCTGGGGTGAGTAAAGAAATAGATGCAGATGCAAAAGAAGCCAAGGGTAGTGTGAACAAAGATGTGGAGAACAAAGAAAAAGAGGAGGATGCAGAGGATGTTGTTCCTTTGTTGGTCTCTCAACCATAGGGCTCAGAGTTCTTAGAGAGCATAGCAATGAACAAGGGCATTATCACACTGCTTGTTCCACTATGTAGACTTATGATCAATGAGAGGGTTAGGGAGCTAATACAAGACTTATCTTTGTTGAAAAGGATATTGGAGAATGATAGATATTACATGATGAAAGGTAGCTTTATCTTGTCCATCAACATGCTTGATGGGACCACCAAAGACATGAATGAGAATACTAAGAAATCATGGGATAAGAATTGGCAATTGGTTAACAAAGAGTTTGAAGAGGACTTAAGTAACAATAAGAGATGGTTTTTCCTCCAAACTAAGATATTTTTTTTTGTTTGGGAGAGCAATCATAGGACTGCATCATGGATGGAATGCATACGAGAGATATTTCAAAATAACAAGAAGATGCACATAAGGGTCCAAGCTTAATTCATAGTTCCCACTCAATAAGAGGAACTAACATTGGTTGCTACTTTGCAATGATTGAACATGTAAGTTATTCAACTCTCGAAATGATATGTTGAAATTTTTTGCATGTGAAAAATATTTACTTTTATTGAATTTTTCTTATGTGTTTACTTTTGTTTGTTTTTCAAGAACGAATGAGGAGGAAATAGTGAAAACAAACTTGAAGGATTAGGGTGAAAGCATGATAAGGTGGACTGAAAACCTTTGTTGTGGATAATGGTTTACAACTAGTTGTGAAACACTTTTATGCAAAGTTAGAGAATTAAAACATGGTTTTTTAATCTTGTTTCACATTTATTATATCTAAGAGACACTAGATAAATTGCTAAATACATCTTATGATGATACTAAATCCACTAATATTCATTGTCTTCAAGTGTGGTAGCAACCAATGCAATTGGTAGAAAGCAAACCACCTTATCATGGTTTCACCCATTACTTATTCCATACAAGTATGCTATGTGCATGCAATGAGTCTCAATTCAAAGAGGAGTTTAATGACAGCGAGAAGAATTCTATTACAAAGGCAAGAGCCCAAGAGGCTAGCACGACTTAGAGTGTTTAATTATTCATTTATCAAATACTCATAGAATTTAAACATAGAATTTTAGAGAATTCTAATTCTAATATAAAAACTCTTTATGCATCTATTTATGCATAAAAATCAGCTTCAATGGGAATAACACTTTTATTAAAAAAAATTCTTTTATGCATCTATTTATGCATAAAATCAAATTTAATAGGAATAAAACTTTTAAAATAAAAAGAGTTTCTTTATGCATCTATTTATGCATAAAAATCAATTTTTATAAGAATAACACTTTTGTAATAAAAAGCATTCCATTATGCATCTTTCTATGCATAGAAATTAATTTTAATAAGAATAACACTTTTGTAATTGAAAGAAAATCCAGTATGCATCTTTCTATGCATAGAAATCAAATTTATTAAGAATAACACTTTTGTACTTTAAAAAAACCATTATGCATCTTTCTATGCATAGAAATCAAATTTATTAAGAATAACTTTTTTATAATAAAAAAATTTCCTTTATGCATCTTTCTATGCATAAAAATTAAATTTAAAAAAGAATAACACTTTTGTAATTAAAAAAATTCCATTATGCATCTTTCTATGCATAGAAATCAAATTTAATAAGAATAACACTTTTGTAATAAAAAAAATCAATTATGCATCTTTCTATGCATAGAAATCAAATTTAATAAGAATAATAGTTTTATAATTAAAAAAATTCCTTTATGCATCTTTCTATGCACAAAAATCAAATTTGATAAGAATAACACTTTGGTAATAAAAAAATTCCATTATGTATCTTTTTATGCATAGAAATTAATTTTAATAATTATTATCAGTGATATCCATGCATATTCATAGGTGAATATGTACATGGAGTAATTAGAACATCATAGGTGAATATGTACATGGAGTAATTAGAACATTTCTTTTAAATGCGAAAATGGTAGGAATTACTCTTTTGGAATAACATAAAAAAATACTTTCTTTTCACAAAATTTTGAAAAGTTTGTCATAACCTCCTTTGTATGGCTGACCATTTCTCATTTTTATCTTTCTACAATTAACTTAATTAACCCAATTTAGAATTATAGAACTCTAGTCTATTCAATTCTCTAAATTCAAGAGAGTAAACAATAAGAAGAGTTTAATTAATCACTTAGTTAATCTTTCTAGGATAAAGAAAGGTTGAAATGTAAAGAAGAGAAGGGGGTGGCCTTTTCATCAAAGGCATAGCATTTGAATTTAATTCAATCATATGCAATTCATAAAAATCAAGAAAACCATAGATTTTTCATTAAAAGCTATAAACAAAGTAAGAAAATTAGCTTAGATGGAGCTTGTAAGCTCTCCTTTGGCTTGAGGGATTGAGGGTTCTACTATTGTTTGAAGCAATAGTGGACACCAATTCACTTTGGAGAGGATTAGGCTAAAAAAATTTTGAATTATTAAAAAATTCAATATAGATGGCTCAAGACAGGAGTAGAGTAATAGTGCATAAACACCATTAAGCTTTTACAAAGGGGGAAGCTTTTATTTATAGGAAAAAGTTAGCCTCTAACCAAGCAAATTGATTCTAGAATTTTCCAAATGAGTTTGGTCAGTTTTTGACCATTTTTGGGTCAGTTCAGCTTACTTTTTGGATCTAGTTTTGAAATAGGAGAGAGGAGAGATGAAAATATCTCATTTTATTGCTTTAAATCTTGGGGTAATGATAAGAAAAAGGCTCCTAATTCATGAGGGGAGATCCCCACACTGAGGTGTCAAAATTTAGTTTTTTACTTCTTTTCTTTGGTCCTTAGTCCACTCTTCATCTTATGTGGTGAGCATTTACTCATTTTTGAGGGGTTTTTCTTTTATTCTTCAATTTATCTCCTCCCTACACTTGGATTGATCCTATTGGCCCACAGGAACCTTAATTGGACCATAATCCAAAAATTTCTAAAAATCTGGACCCTTAGACTAGGTCCTTTATACCTATTTTCATGCACATTGGAAAGTTCTTTTTGAATTTCTGTTTGAGGGGAAACCATTTTGGACACTAGGAGGATTTTTATATCAAAAAATATCTCAATTTTAAATTACCTCCCTCTAGACATTTTCTCTCTCAAGGCCAAAATAGGGTAGAACAGGATCTTTCTTTTATTTCAGAGAGGGGAATAATTATAAGATCAGAAGGGGAGGTTCTTACACCTGCACACCCCAAAAGCTGGAGGGAGGAATCTTACACATCACATCACATCCATTCACATTCATCACATTCATTGTATCCCCATTCCATCACATACACTCTATCCACACTACATCATGTCACAACCTATCTACATCATATCTCATTCATTCCATTCACTTTACATCACATCTATCCATACATTCACATCTATCACTTCACATCCATTCACTTTACATCACATCTATCCATACATTCACATCCATATATATTCACATCACATCACATCACATCACATTTCATCCACATCTCTTTACATCACATCACATCTCATCCACATCACATTCACATCCACATCTATTTTCAGCACATCACATCTCATCCACATCCACATCACTTTCACATCCACATGCCTTTACATTACATTCTTTCACATACACATCCACATCCATTTACATCACATTCTTTCACACAGACACATCCACATCCATTTACATCACATTCTTTCACATATACATCCACATTCATTTCTTCACATCTCATCCACATTCATTTTCATCACACCACACCACATCTTATCACATCCCATCCACATCTTATCACATCCATTCACATCCTATCATATCCCATTTACACCTTATCACATCTATTCACATCCATTCACTTCCTATCGCTCATCCCATTTACATCTTATCACATCTATTAACATCCTATCACATCCCATTAACATCTTATTGCATCCCATTTATAACTTATCACATCTATTCACATCCTATCAGATCCTATTCACATTTATTCCCATTTAGTAGTTTTTTCTACTTCGATACCGATAATGGGACTTTTTCTAAATTTCTACCAATTGTGTGGCTTAGATAAAGGTTCTTTTTCTTGACAACTTTTTTCACATTTTTCCTCAATTTCTCAAATGAATTATATTCAATATTCCTCTTTTGAATAAAAGAATTCATGGGATTTACAAAAATCAATTCTACCCATATTTTCACTTTTGATAAATATTCATAAATTGAATTAAACTACAAATTCTTCTTTTTTCCATTTAATTTCTTGGATCTCAAATATCATGGGAATTCTTGTTTTTACATTGAATTGCTTGAATTCTAAATGTCATGGGAATTCCTCTTTTATCATCAAATAAATATATCTAAAATTCCTCTTTTCTTTAATAAAAATATCCATTAATTCAATATGCCAAGAATTTCACTTTTACTATTTAAATGATTGAATTCCAAATGTCATGGGAATTCCTCTTTTATCATTTAAATATTTCTCATAAAATAATTTTATCTAAAATAAAATATCCATGAACTCTAATATGCTAAGAATTTTACTTTTACTATTTAAATGATTGAATTCCAAATGTCATGGGAATTTCTCTTTTATCATTTAAATATTTCTCATGAATAAAATAAATTTATCTAAAATTCCTCTTTGAATTTAAATAAAATATCCATTAATTTCAATATTCTAAGAATTCCACTCCTCCTATTTAAATGATTGAATTCCAATTGTCATGGGAATTCCTCTTTTATCATTTAAATAAAATTACCATAATTTTCTCTTTTCTTAATTATTTAATTATGCATAAACCTTAAAAGTTAGTTTTCCATTGAATGTGATGAAAATCATTCTTTTAGAATAGGATGACCAATCCTAGAATATGGTAGGAAGTCCTCTTTTCACGTTATGCATAAGAATGAATTATGTATCAATTTCTTAAAAATTTTACCATAGCTCCGCTGCTATTACTCATAATGTTTAATATTTTTGAAAAGAATAAATTAGTAATACAATTATGATAGTGTAACTATCTTCTAAACTTAAATCCAATTTATGGATTTAAATCATAAGATTAGCATAATTTTAGAAGCATAAAAGTATAAAAAGACCTTTCTTAACCTCTAGCTTCACAAGCCTAGAGTTTGATTTATGAATTGAGAATTTATCAATGAGAAGCATCATTTGAATAGAGAATTGGTCATAGGAATGACCATTCTTTTGGGGAGAGAGATATATACATAAAAACATCCTAAATTAAGCATAAAGATAAACTTTTCTTAATTATTCATTACAACTCTTAAGAAAAGCTTGATTTGTATTATAAACACTTAATTAGAAACTTCTCAAGCTTGAGAGGGGTTGAGAAGTGAAAACATTGAGATTAGTAGAGAAAAACCATAAAACTACACTTTACCTCTTGTTTTTGCTTGCTTCTCTATCTTAGAAGAAGCCCTTTACCAATCAATTGGTTAGTGTGTTGAGAGGAAAGATCCAAGGATGGTATGAGGGTCTATTTATAAGTGAGGGAGGCCACTAACTGAGTCCAACTAAGTTCTAGAATTTTCCAGCTTCAGTTTGGCTGAATTTGGACAAGATTTGGACCAGTTTAGCTTCCTTTTTAATTTGGTTTGATCTAGGAGATAGGAGAGAAAAAAATATCACAATTTTTTTGAATTAAAAACTCATCCACATGTGTGGATTATGCACCTACCTTAAAGGTCTCCCCTTTCTTACCAATGTGTCAAAAATTCATCATTCCTTCAAAATATCTCATTTTCTTAGTAATATCTCATAGTTTTTAACTAATAAACCTTGTACTTAGTCAACTCTTCATCTTATGTGAGTATTTACTCATTTTTGGGTTTTTTTTAATTCTTTGGATATATCTCATCCAAACACTCGGATTAATCTTATTGGCTCATAAGAACCTTAATTGGACCATAATCCAAAAATTTCAAAAAATCTTGACCCTTAGGCTAAGGTCCTTTTTACACATTTCCAAATAATTCCAAATGTACATTATTGGAAAGTTCTTTTTGAATTTTTGTTTTAGGGGAAACCATTTTAGATACTAGGAGGATTTTTTAATCCAAAAATATCTCAATTTTGGATTATCTCTCTCTAGATATTTTCTCTCTCTAAGCCCAAAATAGGATAAAACAGGATCTTTCTTCTATTTCAGAGAAGGGAATAATTACAAGAATAGAAGGGGAGGTTCTTACACCTGTACACCTCAAAAGTTGGAGGGAGAAATCTAAGAGGGGAATAATTCCAAGAATAGAAGAGGAGGTTCTTAAACCTGTACACCTCAAAAGCTGGAGGGAGGAATCTTACACGTCATAAGCTTGGAGGATTGTGAGGTCCCCTTGAGAGAAGTGCCTCTCTTATGTTATTGTTTTTGGAAGCATTGTGTCCAACAACAAGTACTATTTTGGAGATTGGTGGTGGCATGGGGGCTATGCTAAAAGCCTCTATACACACGCAAGGCATGGTTGTATGCTCATTGACAATGACAAAGAGATATGTGAGGGCTATCTACTCCTTTTGTAGAGAATTATTGTGGTACTACGAAAGTGGCTGCTAGCATGGAGGTGACTTTTGCCATTGATGATGAAGATCAATTTGTTATGGATGATGCACATCTTGACTAGTAAGTAGACTAGTAAGTAGACTATCTTGACTTTAGATATGTGTAGTGCTTTTTCTTATTCCTTACCCAATTATAGTGAGTTTACTTGTTATGCAGAGAAAATGGCAAGGGGTGGTTGCAAGATCAGGTTGCCCAATTTTGTCCACTCAGGTACCCTATAAACAGTAAAAAAACATGCATTTGTTTACCTTTAGTGACTAATCTCTCCTAGCTAACGAAGGAATTTCCTTTAAGGTTCTTTTGTTGGAACATCACATGCAAAGTTGGGAGTATAGTTGTATAATCTGATTAAGCATTAGATAGACAAAAGTTCTTATTTCCTTAGGTACAAAGGCAATGTATACACCATGTTTGAAATTTGGACTGATTCCATAAAATGCTAATATCTTTTACACATAAACTCATAGGAGGTTCCCACTTTGGACCTTATATCTTCACATAATATAGAGCTAAACTTGATTTTTAAAGAAAATTTTAAGCTATCTATCTAATTTCTTTAAATATTTCAAGGTCTTTAAAGTGTTATAATATATGCCACTTTTGGTACCCACAATAACTACAACTTAAAATGCTCAATCTTGTAGATAAAAAGAGTGGTAGATAGTGAGGCACTAGTAGAATGTGGTGGTTAGTTAAAATTGTAAATCCAATAGTTAGATTTTTAATGATCTCTTTTCTAAAATTTTTTTAGGTTATTAGAAGGCCTACAAATATTAATAATCCAATTAGTAAACTTACATTTTTGATATAAATCATCTAAAACCTATAGAGACTAGTGTACTTGTAACGGTACATCTATGAAAAAAGAAATTGGATCACTCTAAGTATGGAAATATTATTTTTAAATAATTTTATCATAACTTTTATTAATTTTGATTACTTATACTAATTTATATTAATTTATGTTATATTGGGTTAATTTGAGTACATGTGTATTTTCTATTAGTTGCTTGATCTCATTTGAAGTACCTTGCCTCCCCAAAATTTTGTTTCCAAGCATTGTCCTAGTCCAGCATAAACTGGACAAAACTGGACACCCTGATCTTGCAACAACCCCAAGGCATATGATCTTGGATCCTTCATGTGATCGTATGCTAGTGGAGTGACAGGATGGAAAAGGATGCATGTTTATTTATAATAAGGTGGAAGTTGTTTAGATACTAGCGTGGATACGTGCCTCACATAAACCTTGAGAGAAATTTTGGATTTCCCTAGTTTTATCAAGTTTTAAAGATTTTTTAAAACATATGTTAAATCATTTTATGGCATGGTTTTGTGTGACTTTCTGGAGTTAAATGATTTATTTCATACTATGCTATGGGACATGAAGATTTTTTTTTATTCCAAAGAGCCAAATGTTGATGTTCAAAGTAATGAAACAAAGAAGAGTTACAGTGGGCTTAAGAAGGTCAAATTTTGAGGAAATTAGAGAATAAAAAAATGTGAACTTCAAATTTCTTGAGGTAAGTGTGATAATATTAGTAAGTGATGTTAAGATATCGAGCTCAAATAGTGCTACAAACATTAATGACCCACCTAGGTGATATCTTATGCACTTATGTCATTGTCATGGTTGGTGAGATTGTAATTGATATGCTGCTAGTGGACGATAGACTATGTGACAACCACTTTGAAACTCTACAATTATGGCATAGTTATAGCACTAGCTCATATAGTCGAGTTCACACTATAGACTGACCAGTGTATGTTATTGTAGGATAGTAATTTTCCTTATAGCACTAGTTCATATAGTCGAGTCACACTATGGACTGTGACCATTATACGTTATTGTAGGATATTAATTTCCCTTATAATATATACTCTTGTATTTTTAGGATAGTAATTTTCCTTATAGCACCAGTTCATATAGTCGAGTCACACTATGGACTGTGACCGTTGTATGTTATTGTAGGATAGTAATTTTCCTTATAGCACCAGTTCATATAGTCGAGTCACACTATGGACTGTGACCATTGTACGTTATTGTAGGATATTAATTTCCCTTATAATATATACTCTTGTATTTTAAGGTGTGTGGTAGAGAAGAGAAGAAGATAGAAGGAAATTCAGCCATCCATCTCTCTATTATGTCTTGCTCTCTCTTGTACGTGTGTGTGTTTGCTTTGTAAGGTACTCAAGCTCTCCCTCTCCCCCGCATTCTCTTTATGGTATCAAAGCCTGGTTCAAGCTAAGGATATGAGAAAAAAGCAAAGGAAGCGGTGTACATGGGTAAGAGCATCATCATCTCTCCCCCTTCTTGTGTGTTTGCTTTCCTAAGGAGCTCAAGCTCTCCCTCTGCCCGCATTCTCTTTATGGTATCAAAGCCTCGTTCAAGCTAAGGATATGAGAAAAAAGCAAAGGAAGTGGTGTACATGGGTAAGAGCATCATCATCTATCCCCCCTCGTGTTTAGGTACAACACCCCTTAAGTAGCTCCGAAAGCTATGCATCTTTGATTGAGTAGCATTATTCATGGGTGTGGAGGTTTTTGTGTGGTATGTAGGCTACTACTTTGTACCAAATTTTGCAGCCAAAATTGTGTTTTGGGCATGTCTCAATCTCCATGGTCACTATAAGGTGTTTTTTTACAGTTTTCGGGAAGTTCTATCTCTGGTGGAAACTTGGTTATTATACTGCAAAACACTAGCAAAATGTCACTAGTCAAAATCTTCTCACGAACAAAATGATATTGTATCTCTATGTGCTTAGTCTGGGCATGAAAGACCGGGTTCCGAGCAATAGCTATATAGATCTGGTTGTCACACTGGATGACCATGGGTTCTTTTCGTGGAAACCCAATCTTGCCAAGTAACCTTCGCAGCCACACCACCTCATAAGAAGCACCACAAGCAACCCGATAATCTACCTCAATGGAAGACAAGGTAATAGTTGGCTGTCTCTTGCTGCTCTCTAAGAAATCACTCATGAGCCAAGGGTAAAGTCATATCCTGATGTAGACCTCTTTATGGGCTTGGCAAAGAGTACAAGCCATTAAAGACCTCCATTTTAGTCAAGAAGAATGTTCCCAACTTTTGGGACTTAGTGTCTATGCTGATCACATAAAATAAAAGTCTTTGAGTGAGGACTCTTCTTTACAAAACAAGAACACATCAGACCAGGCCTTTTACTCTAATTCAGGTAGAGGTAGAGGTAGAGTTGTGGTCGAGGCCAAGGTGGTGGCCGACATGGAAACCAAAATTATGGACAACAACAATCCAATGATTCATAGCACCAACATTAATCATACGCCAGTCTAGAGGTAGGGGAAGCTAGAGGGGTCGAGGTGGTTGACAAAAGAATTAGAGTGTAAATAGCATAGAGTGTTATTATTGTGGCAAATCAAGGCACATGACAAAGGAATGATTTAAAAGGAGAATGACATTAAAAGTGAAAAGTTCCAATAAGGCAACTATGCATCCTTAAGTAAATAGGGTGGTGATAACAAAAGTGAGTAGTTATTTGTGATGCAGCATATGCTCAGTTCCACAAGAGGAGATGTGTCACTATCTAAAGATATATGATTTGTTTTTTTTTGCACCTCTAAGCATATAATCAGTCACAATGAGTGGTTTAGAGACATGTAGAAATGGAAAAGCTAGGTTATGTAGAAACATGTGATGCTATTGTACAACCCATTATGCATGTTGGTAAAGTGACTATCTCTATAGGGTGGAAAAATGAGGTACTTGGCAGATGTACTTCATGCTACAAATATTACAAAGAACTTGATTTCTATATTGGACAGATGGTTAACCAAGGTCTACAACAAGTGAGGTTCAATTCTCAAAGAGGTACTTTGTGGAAGACTTCAAAAATCAGTTTCCCTTGGCTGTAAAGGACAACAAAAAAGGTAGGATGTTTATTTTGGATGTGAACATGCCTAAGGTAAAGACAACCATGTTTGTGCATGGAACATGTGTCATTGCAGTTACATATGGCACAAGCGCATTAGTCATGTGAATATATAGTGGCTCAAGTCTATGCAGGCCAAAAATATTATTGCAGGTTTGCCAAAGTTTAAAGGTTTTTGCTCACTTTTGGAGATTTAAAGTCTTGGTCGAGAAGGAAAAAGGCATACAAATAAAATGCCTGAGATCATATGGGGGGAGAGTATTTCTCCAGTGCGTTCAGTGATTTATTATTGAGGAAGTAGGGAATTGAGAGACAGTTTATATGTAGGTATACTCTGCAATAGAAAGGTGGTGTAGAAAGAAACAATAGAACCATTGTAGAAGTGGCATGTTCCTTGATGTCTGAAGACAATATGACATTATTTTTGGGTACAAGGAGTAGCAATTATTGTGTACATTATGAACAATACCCTCGCTATTGTTGTTCATGGTATGACACCGGAACAAAAGTTTATAAGCATAAAACTGGATGTGTCTCACACTTGAAAGTGTTTGGGTGTATTGCATATGTGTATGTTGCTAACAAAGTGAGAACAAAATTGGATCCAAAGGTAGAGAAATGCATCTTCATTGGTTATGGAGCAGAAAGATTATAGATGTAAGAAATATTGATGCTGCACCACATGTAAAGGTAGCAATCACAGGTGCTTAGTGGACTTAGAGAGTCCTTCAACATTGGATACAGTGTTAGTCCATGGTCACGTAGGTTGAGGATAGATATAGGTAAACATGTATCACATAAAGGGAAGGAAAAGCTAGATTAACCTTTGGTGCTTGATTTGTTAGCAGATCACTCATATGTGGATGGTGACTCTAGTGGCTTTGATCAGATCCTTGATGGAGTAGAGTCTTGATGAGGAGCCTGGCATTCCATCTATGGTTACTCCTGGTGCAAGAAGAACAGGACACATGTGTGCGCAATTCTAGGAGGCTTAGGTACCCTATTGACAGGTTGAGATATGATGGATATATAGCCCATCATTATGCTTACATGGTTAAAGCAATACAAGATCTAGAGCCCACTTGTTTTGAGAGAGTACTTGGAAATACAAAATGTGAAGATGCCATGATTGAGAAGATGACAGCATTGGATGCAATTGCAACATGGGAGTTATTGTCTTTGCCTAAGGAAAAGAAGGTAATTAGACATAAGTGGATGCATAAGGTGAAGTATAACTTAGATGGTTCAGTGTGAGTAGGTATAAAGCAAGATTGGTTCCCAAGGGCTATGTGCAAACCTATGGCATTGACTATGAGGAGACATTCAGCCCAATTACGAGAATCGCACCCATGAGAGCTAATATTCATATGGCTATCAGAAAAGGGTTGGTCTTTACATTAGATGGATGTAAAGAATGCCTTCTTGTATGGTGATTTGCAAGAAAAAGTATACATGATGCTGCCACCAACAAGTACTGAAGGTGATGGGTACCTAGAGTTTGTGTATAGGTTACGTAAAGCCCTCTATGGCTTGAAGCAAGCACCAAGAGCATGGTCAAACAAGATTTGAAAGATCCTTGCCCCCTCCGCACAACTAATTCGGGGGTGCTAGCAGTGAAAGTAGCATTAAAGCCTCTCACTCGGGGCCTCCACCACGGATATCCGGACAAAAGACTAATCCCTCAGTTCTTCCAAAACCGAGCCCAGAAAAACTTCCCTCGCCCAGAAAGCACAGGCGATTCCTCCAAGATATTTTATTCTAACGAAGTCAAGAGTCTTAACTAACCAAACTGATCTGACCAAACCCATAAGTCACATGGTCAGATCTAGGAATAGACTTGAACTTGGATCATAGACGGTTTTTTCCTCATCGAAGAGAGGCACAGTCGTTGATTCTTTTCCATAGAATAAGTGACTATCCGGGATTTAATTCATCTATTGTACCATAATAGAATTGAGTCTCATTTTAGGGATCCATCAGTCCAGCCCATCATGTCCCATGGGTTAGCCAACCGCCCAACCACTGTAGTGATAGGAACCATTTAGGAATTTGGTTATGTTTTGCCCCGGGTACCACGGTAAAGCGTTCCTAGGCCCCTTAGCTGGCGCTTCAAGCAAACTTCAAGATAGTCACACCACTTACACACCCAATATGAAATTGCCAAGTTTTACAGATTTAGCTATCTTTAAAACAATCTTTTAATGAAACCATAGTATCATTGATCAAAATCCTCCAAAATATCTTGGTTGAATTCTAATTTCCAATCATTATTTCATCGATGTACTCATTGCATCATTGGCAACTAGAATGCTCACCACCTGTTCACTCATCAGGGGCCTTTTCAATAGTTCCTAGCTCATAGTAACCGGAAATGGATGAAGGACGATGGGAATACATTCAATTGGATGTGGAATGTGAATTGATATAGAAGAAATGTGGAATAATGAGAAATGATGTGGAACAACGTGGAAAGATGAGAGTTTGTTAGAAATTGTATTTATGACCTGTTTTTAAATGATTGTTTTATGTCAAGAATGTTGGGGAAGCATTTTGACCATCTTGTGAATGAGGTCATGGAGACCTAAGTGATAAAGTTGCAATAGGTGACGGAGAGTCAATGGAGGACGTCTCGCATGTAGCAAGGTCGACCAAGGTCTTACCCAGCCTCTGTTTGATTTAAATGGTGAGCATCCGGTACGGTGGATGAGGAACCAAGAAAGTGGCCTATGAGTGAAGCGCTAGGAGCCTAGAGGGTACTGACTATATACGGTGCTCGCGCTCTAGGTCGCCGAAGATACCCACACGTGTGTCAAGGAAGAAAATGGGTATTTTTCTTTTATAAATTGGATTTATCTCCTCCCCACACTTGGATTGATCCTATTGGCCCATAGGAATCTTAATTGGACCATAATCCAAAAATTCCTAAAAATCTAGACCCTTAGGCTGAGGTCCTTTTTACATATTTTCAATTAATTCCAATTGCACATTGGAAATTTCTTTTTGAAATTTTGTTTTAGGGAAAACCATTTTAGACACTAGGAGGATTTTTATATTAAAAAATATCTCAATTTTAGACTACCTCCCTCTAGACATTTTCTCTCTCCAAGGCCAAAATAGGATAAAACAGGATCTTTCTTTTATTTCAGAGAGGGGAATAATTATAAGAGCAGAAGGGGAGGTTCTTACACATGTACACCTCAAAAGTTGGAGGGAGGAATCTTACATCCTACCCCACTTAAAAAAACGCGAGATGTCCTCATCTCACAAACTAGAGGACAACTCTTTCCCTTAAGATCCAACTAATTCTGGGGTTCCTTATAATCTGGTCAACCCAACAGAATCCTGGGATAAAGATCCCTTCATATAGAACTCATTATCAGATAACAATTCATTTAGAACATATCATTCATATCCTTAACACAATAATGGTCCATCAGACCGAAAATTTCATTTGAACATTCCTCCATGGAAATTTCAGTTATGCAGGTTTTTAATTTGTCATCCCTTAACTTGATCCACTAGGTTAAGGGTTAACAATAGCAATCTGTTTTAGCACAATCCACTAATCTCATAGGGATTTGCTGGAGTCATAATCATCATTCCAGTTATTATCATCATCACTACACTGGGATTCGTCCCATTCATCCTCATTGTGGCTTTGTTCAACTTATCGCTTTTCAACTAAAATTCAAGAATCATCATTTTTCAATCAAAATCCAAATCAACTCATCAATTCTCAATCAGAATTTTAAAATCATATCAACCACATTTGAATTCATCATCTGGATAGTATTTTTGCTTATAATTTCAAGGTCTTAGATTTACTCGTATATAGAGCCAGTAAAGAGTTGCAGTTATACCCTCGATATATATGGGTAGTCACGGAACTTGGAATTATAAGGTAATTACCATCATGTTTAGGCCTCAAGCAAGTCAGGGATTCCATACAATTGCGGTACTTCCATCTGAAGACCCAATTATCAATTTATGAATTTCATTCTGAATATCTATTTGTATGAATTTCATCACACAATTACAACCTTTTACTGCTACTTCATAAATTTTTGACATATATGGCTTCTCAGTTGATCCACTTTAGCCAATGTGCTTTGATACCAGCTGAAAGATCCCTACCCCCTTCGCGTAACAAATTTTGGTGTGCTAGCAGTAGGAGTAGCACTTTTCGTGTGCGGGGCAGGGTCCCTCACTCAAGGCCTCGCCCATGGATATCCGGACAAGAGACTAATCCCTTGGTTCTTCCAAAACTGAACCCGAAAAAACTTCCCTCACCCGGAAAGCACGGGCGATTCCTCCCGGATATTTTTACTCTAACGTAGTCAAGGTCATCACTAACCAATCTGATCCGACCGAACCTGTAAGTCACTTGGTCAGATCAAGGAAGAAACTTGCACTTGGATCATAGAGGCCAATGCTTTTTTCCTCATCGAGAGGCACAACCGTTGATTCTTTTCCATAGAACAATTACTATTCGAGATTTACTTCATCTATCGTACTATAACAGAATTGAGTCTCATTTTACGGATCCATCAATCCAGCCTAACCCCATCCAATCCCATGGGTTAGCCAACCGCCCAATCACTGTAGTGATGGGACCAATTAGGAATTTGGTTAGGTTTTGTCCCGGGTACCAAGGAGACAAGAGTTCCCAGGCCCCCTAGCTTGATTTTCATGCAAACTTCAAGCTAGTCACACAACTTACACACCCCCACAATATGAAATTGCCTGTTTCACTAATTCAGCTATCTTTAAAACAATCTTTTAATGAAACCATAGAATCACTGATCATAATCCTCCAAAATATCCATTTGAATTCTCATTTCCAATCATTCCTTCATCGATATAAGTATGGCATCATTGGTAACTAGAACGCTCACTACCTATCCACTCAAGGGCCTTTTCGATAGTTCTTAGCTCATAGTACCCGGTAATATATTCACTTATAAAAATCCAGATGGAGTCTCTGTTGAGATCAGCAAGATCAACCAACAGATATATAAAAGAGCCATGGACTCATCCGTTGTTGAGGACCAGCAAGGTCAATCAACCAGATCCATGCCCGAATTTAGAAAACAACTCTTACTCCTTGTTCCAATATCTTCCTCAACGCACATGTGGGTATCTTCGATGACCTAGAGCCCGAGCACCATATGGTCAGCACCCTCTAGGATCCTTCGTAGGTCACCTAGCACTTCACTCATAGGCCGTTTCCTTGGTCCCTCATCCACCGTACCGGAAGCTCACCATTTAAATTGAACCAATGCTGGTCAAGACCGAGACCTTGCTATACGTGAGACGTCCTCCGTTGACTCTCTGTCTCAGCTGTTGCAACTTTATCAATTAGGTCTCCACGACCTCATTCACAAGACGATCAATATGCTTCCCCACCATTCTTGACATAAAAAAATCATTTAAAAACAGGTCATAAATATAGTTTCTATAACAAACTCTTGTCTTTCTATAACAAACTCTTGTCTTTCCATATTGTTCCAGATCAATCCACATCCATTTCATATGTATTCCCATTCTCATCCAATCACATCATTTTCCATCTCATCACATCTTTCCTCATTTATCCTCATCAGATCTCCTCCACTCGCATCTACCCATATCCACATCTCATCACAGCATATTCATTCACATCTATCTCGTTTCACATCACATTCATTCACATCACATATCATCCATTCACATCTCTCCAAATTTACATCACATCCATTTCACATCACATCTCATTCATTCACATCCCAATTCACATCACATCGCATCTCATCCATTCAGATCCCATATTATTCATTCACATCCCGATTCACATGACATCACATCTCATTCATTCACATCCCAATTCACATCACATCACATCTTTTCACGTCCATCACATTCATTTACATCACATTCATTTACATCTATCACATCACATTCATTCATATCCATCACATTCATTCATATCCATCACATTCATTCTCATCACTATCCCATCACATACATTCTATCCACATTACATCACATCACATCACATCTATCCACATCATATCTCATTCATCCCATCAACATTACATCACATCCACATCATGTCTCATTCATACACATCTCATTCTTTCACTTACACATCCACATCCCTTTACATCACACATCACATTCTTTCACATACATATCTACATCCATTCTTTCACATACACATCCATTCTTTCACACATAAGATGAAGAGTTGACTAAGTACAAGGTTTATTAGTAAAAAACTATGAATATTACTTAAAAAAATGAGATATTTTGGGTATAATGATACATTTTGGACACCTTGGTAAGGATAAGGGGGCTCTTCAAGGAGATGCCTATTTTACATGTGTGGAGGAGTTTTAAACTCAAAAATAATAAGATATTTTTATCTCTCCTCTCTTCTCCTAGATTAAACCAAATAAAAAAGGGAGCCAAACTGGTCCAAATCTTGTCCAAAGTCAGCCAAACTAAACTTGGAAAATTCTAGAAACTAGTTGGACTTGGTTAGAAGCTTCCCTCACCTATAAATAGATCCTTAGCCCTTTATAAAAAAATATGTGAACTATACCATGCCAGTATTATACTGAAATAATGATATTTTCTATTATCCTGTAAGGTTCCTCCCTTTAAAAATGGGAGAAACACTTAAGATAGTCTGCTAAGTCTTATCTTGGGAAAAATTTCCTATTCATCGACACCTTGACCCTATAGAGATTCAAGGATACGATTCATAGGTATGACCTAGCTCTATCTCGCAGGGGGAGCGTGATTTTCTAAACATCAAATCACCCATAGGGCAATTGATAAAAAATTGGGCAACTACTAGACTTGACATCTAGAGACAACGCTGACCTAGTTTTCTAGAATAGAGTTGCCCAAGAACCTAACTATCTAACGTAGGGCTTTCACTTAATCTGTTGGAAAGCTACCCGACTAATCGGGTCCACCCGTCCGTAGGATGGTGCCGTCAGGGCATTCCATCCTCCCACTTTCCACCCTACTCACGCATCAATTTGTTTTCTAATTAATACTACCACACTGTTTGACATAAATAAACATATTCCTTAATTAGGGCCCTTCTTCACAAGGTTCGTTAAAACAGCCTTTTTACACAATACAATCATACCAAAGACAAGATGTAATTATATAAAAAGTTTATACATGAACCAATTTCCATACAAGCCAAACTGGCTCTCTTATTCTTATTCTACCGATGATCTAGAATTCGGCCTTCCAGCCTCTACATGCTGGGCAAAACCCTACGGGACCATACACCTCATCGTTGGCCGCTGGCGAGGACTCAAGCCGGCCTGTCGCCCTCTCAGGCTCCATCGCTCGATCCTCCCGCCCCTCAGAGGGATATCTGCGCACTAGGGTGGGCTTATTTACCGCACTAGGGTGGGCTTATTTACCGCACTAGCCTGGGCCCTCAGAACTAGGCAGCCTCATAATCTCTCGCCTCAATCGACGATCCTTATTCTCCCAAAGGTATGAGGGATACCTTTGGCCATTCCTGGGCTTTGCTAATGACGCCGCCCGGCTACACAAGCACGGAACGGAGTTAGCGTTGAAGCCAAAAAAAATCTTGAATTCTAAAGATAACAACTTCAATGCAATTTACTAAATATAGCATTCACAATTCATGAAGATAACAATTTCAACGCAATTTATCGAATACAATCATCACATAATTCGTAACTTCATATAATTTTTATGTCCTCATTTTAAAAGAAAAAGACACCATTCATTAATACTAATTTAAGGAAAAATCTCTTCTTTTGAAAATTAACCAAGCTAACCTGGCCACCGTTTCCTTCAGGGATTTGAAAAGGAAGGACTGGAGCCGCATTGGGGGCGCATCTTTCCCCATCTCGTTGTTACGTGCTCCTCTTGAGACAATATTTTGTCGTCTCCGAGATGAGGCCATCTTAGGCGTCGCCTTGTAGAGCTCGCTGCTGCGATCGAAACGCTTCAGTCAGATCTGAATTCCGAGCTCGTTTGCTCACCGTACGAGCAAAAGAATATGGCGCATGAACCCTCGCTTGAGTCAAAAAACCCTTACTAAAGTCTACGCAAATGGAGGGGGGGGGGGGGAATTGTGAGATGTCCTTAAGGGCAAAGGCAAAAACGTGGAGAGGGCTGGGAGGGGTTGCTTCAAGCCTCTCTGTAAGTCTATTCACACGGGGGGGGAGAAGAGTTAAGGACACTGGCCTCTAGCAAGAGGGGGATGGAGGAAAATTGGCTTATCTGAAAAGAGCCAAATGAGGGGGTGTGAGAGGGGTGGCTGCAAGGGCGGCTGTACTTGCAGCAAGTACGCTACACAGGGACAGACGACGGTACGGACGGCGGCACAACAGGGCATACGCTACACAGAAATGCGTGCCGTCTGTGGAGCACTCCGGGGTTTATATAGCTGAGGGGTGAGGGTACGGGCGCTGCGCAAAGCAAGGACAGAAGGACGGTGTACCTTCAAAGGCTATGGATCAGTGGCCTGCATGGGTCTAGGGGAAAGGTACGGTGTCGGTTGTCTGGGAAAGGAGTGGTACGCATGTACCTTATCTGGTCTGGGTGTCCCTAAGGGTACGCGTGGACCATACAGTGGGCGGCCGTCCTTTGGTTCTTGGGCGGCCATTGTACGGGCATCCTAGTAAGTGTGTACGGACCAAATTTTGGAGCGGGGTACCCAAATTTGGGACGCTTGCCTCGATTTGCGTGCCGGACCGCCCCGGGGGGTGAATTTTTTTTTTGTCCGGGAGGTTCTCCTCGTCGCAGGGGTTCAGACCGTTCGTCAATCGGACGTGCGGTCGTGCATTTATTAAGGTTTAAAGGTCGCCGTTTTTAAACTAAAATGATTGAAATTAGCGTATAGGCTTGATCCGGTGTCCGTTTTGGATGCTGTAAAATCCTATATTAGGGTAAAATTGCGCGTAGATTCCAAAGTTGGGCTCAGAATTTGAAGATTCTAAGTAGAAATGACTCAAATAATAAAATCATTGATATTTATACCATAAAAACTCATAATTACATGGACATTTCTTTATTAGTGAAGATGGGTATGTTACATCCTTCCCCCCTTAAAGAAATCGAGATGTCCTCATCTCGTCATGAATTGGGGATAATCCTTTAAGAGTGTAGCTTCATCTTCCCAAGTTGCATCCTCTTCAGGGTAATCTTTCCACTAAACTAGATGTTCTACAAGAGTTCTATTTCGGAGTTGCCTTTCCCTAGAATCTATGATGCTACTGGGATGTAATTCAAGGACTCCTTGAGTAGGGATTACAACTTGTTCATCATCAAGAATATGATTGAGATTGGGGACATATGGCTTTAACAAACTTACATGAAATACATTATGGACTTTGATATGGGTTGGGAGTTGGAGTTTATAGGCACTTTTACCTAGACACTTGATAACTGTATAAGGACCACAATACCTAGGGCTGAGCTTCTTATATTTCCCAAGTGATAGAGAACTTCGTTTGGGTCGCACTCATAGAAGAACTTTGTCTCCTTCCTTGAAGATCCTTTCAGACCTCTTGTTGTCAGCATAATGCTTTTGTCGATCTTGGGCAGCTTTAATATCCTTTTGGATAGCCTTGGTTTGTTCCTCCATCTCTTCGAGCATTTTCCTGGATGCCTCAACTCTTATGGTTGGATCAGAGAAATTTAGAGGAGACAAGCATTCTTGCCCATAGAGTGCTTTGAATGGTGACATTCCTATGCTTTGATGATAAGACGCATTGTAGGCAAATTCTACCAGAGGAAGGTATTGAATCCACCTTCTGGGTTCCCGTCCACAGTATGCTCTGAGAATGTCTTCAATTACTTGATTGACTCTCTCAGTCTGGCCATCGGTCTCTGGATGATAAGCTGTGCTAAAGCAAAGTTGAGTCCCCAGAGCTTGAAATAAAGACTACCAGAATTTTGAGGTGAAGTCAGAATCCCGATCACTTACTATCCTTTTTGGGAGACCATGAAGTTTGAGGACTTCCTTGATGAATATTCGAGCAACATCAGAAGCTTTGAAGGTCTTCTTTGCTGGTATAAGGTGAGCTACTTTGGTAAGTAAGTCCACTACTACTAGAATGGAGTCATATCCTCCTTGAACAGTGGGGAGACTTGTGACAAAATCCATACTAATGCACTCCCACTTCATTTGGGGGATATCTAAGGGTTGAAGCTTTCGAGGCATCTTGACCCTTTTAGCTTTGATCCTTTGGCATGAGAGACATTGTTTCAAGTACCGAAGCACATCATTTTTCAAGCCTACCCAATGAAAACTCCTTCTTACCGCATTTAATGTTTTTGCATAACCTGGGTGTCCTGCAGAGCAGGGCTATCATGAGCTTCATGGAGGATTAGTTTCTTTAAAGCAGGATCCTTAGGGATACATAGCCTGTGATTGAAGTAGAGGCTTCCTTCATGAGTGGAGTATCCCTTGATTAGATTCTTCTCTTTCTCTGAATGTCCCCCTTCTTCTACTAACTTTATCATCCTCTGATAATCTGGGTCATGAGATAAGACTTCTTCCACCTTGACCAGTATGGGATTATTTGGCATTGAAATTGCATTCAAGAAAGATTTGCGGCTAAGTGCATCAGCTACCACATTATCTTTCCCAGGGCAGAATTTGATGTCGAAATCATATTCTTGTAGAATTTCAATCCATCTCCTTTGCCGCATGTTGAGGTTAGGCTGGGTGAAGATCCACTTTAGACTTTTGTGGTCAGTTATACAAGCTAGAATTTGCCTCCCAAGAGATAATGTCTCCATAATTTGAGGCAATGAACAACTGCTAAGAGTTCCAAATCATGGGTGGCATAGTTTGCTTCATATTGCTTCAGCTTGTGGGAAGTATAAGCGACTGGTCTGCCTTCTTGGCCTAAGACACCACCAAGTGCTAGACTACTAGCATCGGTAACCACTTCAAATTCCTTGGAGAAATCAGGAAGCTTTAAGACTGGGGTAGAAGTAATAATGACTTTCAGCTGATCAAAGCTATTTTGATGGATTGGCAGCCACACTATTTTGCAATCCTTCTTAAGAAGATCTGTCAAGGGTGCAGCTACCAAGGCATAATCTTTGATAAAAATCCTATACCAACCCGTGATTCCCAAGAATCCACGAACTTCACGAACTGATTTAGGGGGTGGCCATTCTAGAATATCCTTGACCTTGGCGGGGTCTACTGAGATGCCATCCTTGGAGACGATGAATCCATGATACTCAATTTGATGAGTAAAGAAGGTACATTTGCTCTTCTTGGCAGCTTGTGTCTGCGCAGCAATTGCAGAACTCTACGCACATGCTCCTCATGCTCTTCCATTGATTTGGAGTAGATTAGGATGTCATCAAAGAAAACAAGCATAAACTCATCCAAGTACGGGCGGAATATATCTTGCATTAGAGGAGCATTGGTTAACCCGAATGACATTACAGTAAACTCATAGTGGCCATAACGGGTATTGAAGGCTGTTTTGGGTATATCTGCTTCCTTGACTTTGATCTGATAGTAACCAGACCTCAAATCTATTTTTGAGAAGACTTTGGCCCCATGAAGCCTGTCAAGAAGTTCATCGATGCGAGGGATAGGATACTTATTCTTGACAGTGACTTGATTGAGCCCTCGATAATCTATGCAGAGGCGGAGAGTCCCGACCTTCTTTTTTTGGAAAAGAACAGGTGCTCCCTACGGAGAGCTACTGGGGTGTACAAATCCTTGTTCAATGAGTTGGGAAAGTTGCTCCTTAAGTTCAATGGCTTCAGGAAGGGACATTTTATAGGGAGTTTTTGAGACGGGTTGAGCTCCAGGGATCACCTCGATTTCATGGTCGATTTCTCGAGGAGGCGGTAACCCTGTAAGCTCGTCAGGGAAGATGTCAGAGAATTCTTGGAGCCAAGACGGTTCTGTCTCCATACTAGGTTCAATGACTTTGTTGAGTTTAACTAAGAAAACTTGCTGACCCTTACGTGTCCCCTTGAGAAGATGTTTTGCCTTGACTACCCTAGACTTAGGTTTTCCTGTGATTCCCTGAACAGATATTACTTGGCCATGCTCATTTTCAAAAGTGATACTCCCCTGGTTACAATGAATGCTAGCTTTGTTTGCAATTAACCAATCCATCCCAAGGATTCCATCATAAATTCCTAGTGGCAAGACTCTAAAGTGACCATGAGTTTGCTCATTACCCAGCTCAAAATCAAGGTTTCCTATAGAGTGGCGAGATACTACTTCTTTCCCACTGGCTAACTCTACAATCATTTTTCTAGCTGTTTTTTGACTCAAGTTTAATTTTTGCAAGCACCTAGGAGAAAGGAATGAATGGGTACTGCCACAATCAATCAAAAGCTGAAATGGCTTACCGTGATGAGTGGCGGGGGTTTGGATTACACCAAATTGTTTATTCCAACCTTGGTGTTCTACTGCCGCATGGACGGTGGCGCGCTCTTCTTCAGCCATCTCCAAGGTCGGTTCTTCACTTATAACACAGGCAGTTCTAGCAACTGTTCCTCCGCGGCCACTGCCTCTTGCACCTTGGTGGGTAGGGGTTCCACGGCCTTGATTTCCTCTGTTACCTTGGGGAAATGATGTTGCCATCTTGGGACAGTTGGCTCTAAAGTGTCCCGGCTCATTGCACTCAAAACACAGAGGGCCTTCTCTGGAAGAAGCAGCATACGAGCGGGGGGCAAAAGAGTTGCCTTGTCGCCCTCTATTGTAGTAGGGAAAATTCTGTTGAGGTTTCTTGTAGGGTTGATCTCTAAGGTTTGCCTCAGGGTAAGATCTCTTTTGATTCTTCGGTTTGTTAGCCTTCATTTCTTTCACAAGGGGCTTAGCTCGTATGAGAGCATCCTGTAATGTGCTTGGCCTCATTGCTTCAAGGCGGGAATCTAGGGGTTCATTTAGCCCTTGGCAGAAACGAGCCACTTGCTGGGAAGTAGTAATAGCTGGGGCATACTTCCGAAGGGTAATAAATTTGGAATAGTAGTCCTCAAGAGTTAAGCTGCAAGTCTAAGACTAAAAAACTCATTCATCTTTATGGACTCATGGGATGGAGGAAGATATCTTTCCTTCACTGCCTGCTTGATGTCTTCCCACGTTTGAGAATGCTCGGTGACTTCCTTGTCACGGCACCACTGTTTCCACCAGAGTTTAGCATCTCCAATGAGGCGAAACCGTGCGAGCATAGACTAATTTGCTACTCCAGTACCGGCAGCAGAGAAATAATCGTCCATCGCCTCAATCCAGACTTCAGCATCCTTCTCAACCTTTGAACCTTCTCCTTTAAAGGAGGGAGGTTGCATTTGCTTGAGCAGGAGCTTCTTCTCCTGGGTATCGGTGTAAAGCGCATTGGGAGGTGGAGGGTGGTCATCCTGGCCATCATCGTAAAAATAATTTTTAAGATTACAAGATTCATATTTGCACAACGCTTAATTTTTGGAGAGTAAAACATTGAAATTATTTTATTTCCAAATATTTACAAGGACAAGTTTTATTACAAAGTTCTGAGACTATAATCAGTCTTATTTGCTATGAAGGGAAATTCCTAGGCTTGACTATGACATAAGGGTAGAGCGGTCCACATAGGTGAAATATGGGGGTTCCGCTGTAGTTTCTAAGACTCTAAAAACTGATGGTAAGGGTGGTAAACTCTGGATTGGGGTAGGTCCCAACACTGCTACTCTATCAGCAGGTAAGACCTGCATCACTTTGTCATACACCCAACGATCCTGAGGTATGCGAACCCCATCTATAGTCACCGAGGTGTCGGCCTTGGGGGTACTGACGAACCAAAATAAGCGGATCATCTTCAGCTTCTCAATCCAGCGAATCCGCTTAAGGTCGGTGGTGAGGTTCCTAATCTGATCTGCTCGGATGATGAAGTATCTCGGCCCACGACTCCAGAAATCTCTACCCCATCCTCTCTGAATACGAGAGAAATGAGGGAGGGATATCTTCTCTAATATCTGCACCATGGTGTCGCGGAACTCGAAATTCGAGGAGTGACTAGCAGTCTCAAAAAGATGCATTGGAAAACTAGAAATTTGGAGTAGGCATCTTCCTCTTCCTACAATCATTCAAACATCAATTTAATTTATTTGTTTTAGTAGGATGTCTTTACTAATTAGCATTATGTTAGGTAAAACATTTATTGCAAAACAATCCTTAAATGACAATCCCTAGGAGCTAAGATCGGCTCTGATACCAATTGTAAGGTTCCTCCCTTTAAAAATGGGAGAAACACTTAAGATAGTCCGCTAAGTCTTATCTTGGGAAAAATTTCCTATTCATCGACACCTTGACCTTATAGAGATTCAAGGATACGATTCATAGGTATGACCTAGCTCTATCTCGCAGGGGGAGCGTGATTTTCTAAACATCAAATCACCCATAGGGCAATTGATAAAAAATTGGGCAACTACTAGACTTGATATCTAGAGACAACGCTTTTTTCCTTATCTAATGCAAGGCACAGCCGCCGCCGCTGACCTAGTTTTCTAGAATAGAGTTGCCCAAGAACCTAACTATCTAACGTAGGGCTTTCACTTAATCTGTTGGAAAGCTACCCGACTAATCGGGTCCACCCGTCCGTAGGATGGTGCCATCAGGGCATTCCATCCACCCACTTTCCACCCTACTCACGCATCAATTTGTTTTCTAATTAATACTACCACACTGTTTGACATAAATAAACATATTCCTTAATTAGGGCCCTTCTTCACAAGGTTCGTTAAAACAGCCTTTTTACACAATACAATCATACCAAAGACAAGATGTAATTATATAAAAAGTTTATACATGAACCAATTTCCATACAAGCCAAACTGGCTCTCTTATTCTTATTCTGCCGATGATCTAGAATTCGGCCTTCCAGCCTCTACATGCTGGGCAAAATCCTACGGGACCATACACCTCATCGTCAGCCGCCGCTGGCGAGGACTCAAGCCGGCCTGTCGCCCTCTCAGGCTCCATCGCTCGATCCTCCCGCCCCTCAGAGGGATGTTTGCGCACTAGGGTGGGCTTATTTACCACACTAGCCTGGGCCCTCAGAACTAGGCAGCCTCATAATCTCTCGCCTCAATCGGCGATCCTTATTCTCCCAAAGGTATGAGGGATACCTTGGGCCATTCCCGGGCTTTGCTAACGACGTCGCCCGGCTACACAAGCACGGAACGGAGTTAGCGTTGAAGCCAAAAAAAATCTTGAATTCTAAAGATAACAACTTCAATGCAATTTACTAAATATAGCATTCACAATTCATGAAGATAACAATTTCAACGCAATTTATCGAATACAATCATCACATAATTCGTAACTTCATATAATTTTTATGTCCTCATTTTAAAAGAAAAAGACACCATTCATTAATACTAATTTAAGGAAAAATCTCTTCTTTTGAAAATTAACCAAGCTAACCTGGCCACCGTTTCCTTGAGGGGTTTGAAAAGGAAGGACTGGAGCCGCATTGGGCGCATCTTCCCCCATCTCGTTGTTGCGTGCTCCTCTTGAGGCAATATTTTGTTGTCTCCGGGATGAGTCCATCTTAGGCATCGCCTTGTAGAGCTCGCTGCTGCGATTGAAACGCTTCAGTCGGATCTGAATTCCGAGCTCGTTTGCTCACCGTACGAGCAAAAGAATATGGCGCACGAACCCTCGCTTGAGTCAAAAAACCCTTACTAAAGTCTACGCAATGTTGAGATATCGAGCTCGTCTAGTGAGGCGGTGGCCACTGATGACCCGCCTGGGGGATAGGCCCCACACTTACACCACTAGCATGGTTGGTGAGATCTTGGGTGATATGCGGCCAGTGGGATGACAGGTTGTGTGACAGCCACTCTAGAGACTGGCATAGTTATAGCGCCAGCTCATTTAGTCGGGTTCACACTATAGAGAACCCGTGTATGTATTGGTTGAGTACCTTTCATATTGTGTGTACTCTTATTCTTGTATATGGTGTGTTGAGTGTTGAGTAGAGAAGAAGAAGATTTTCAGCCTCTCACCTTGTGTGTTCTCTATTAGGGTTTTGTGAGTGTGTGTGTGTGCTTGCAAGAGCTCAAGCTCTCTTCCCCCCTGCATCTTTTCATGGTATCAGAGCATGGTTTGTGCTAAGGGCTGAGCTGCAAGCAAGAGAACCACAGGAAGCGGTACGAGGGTAAGAGCTTCAACTACTCTTCCCTATTGTGTTGGTGACTACACCCTTGTCGGGAGCTCTACGGGAGGCACCGGCAAACGATCTCTGATTGAGGAGCTTTCTTCGCGGGAGTAAAGCTATAGGGCAACTATATAGTCCTTTGGACTGAAATTTTCGGGCCGAAAACGCGTTTCGGGTGCGTCTGGACCTCCGTTTTTCAGAAAGCAGGCGATTTCGAGCACTGCGGGTAAGTCATCGATTCTCTGCAGAACTCTGTTTTACGAACTGCAGGAAGACAGATTGACTGTGCAGACACTGTGGGTGCTGCAAAGAGGTCTACAGTTGCCATTGGGTGTATGTATGCACATTGAAGTCACTGTTGGTGACATTTGAGAGTACTACAGTACCGCTGTGCAGAAAATACAGCAGTTGTGCAGAAAAACCAGAGTGCAGTTTCTGGTAAACTTGTGTGTTTCGCAAGATGTCTAATGATGGCATAACACAGATTGTGGCTGAGAAGCTGGACAAGAATAACTTCCATGCTTGGAGGTTCAGCTTGACGAATTTCCTGATGGGAAAAGGCTATTGGGACTACATAGAAGGTGAGCATGAAGAGGCACCGGAGATACCGGATATAAATCCGACTGCTGCAGATGTGAAAGAGTTTAAAGACTAGAACCAAGGAGCCAGGAAGGTTATGTATTGGCTTTCCATTAGTATACAGGACACCATGATTGGGCACATTCAGGATGCCAAGTCCCCCAAGGAGGCGTGGGACACCTTGGTAAAGCTCTATGAAACAAATACCAAGGCACGTAAGATACAGTTGAAGAATGAACTTCATACTGTGGAGAAAAAGAGCATGTCTGTGAATGACTATGCGCTGAAGATAAAGGGTATTGTGGAATCCCTTGCATCTATTGGTGTGTCAGTAGATGATGATGACAAAGTGGAAGTCTGTCTACGTGGTCTCGGGCCACAATACAAGGCGTTCAAGACGTCCATTCAGACTCGGGAAAACATTCCCAACTTTACAGATTTGGTGTCTATGCTGATTATCAAAGAGAAGAGCTTGGGTGAAGACAACAATCTTCACAAAGCAAAAACAGTTCAGAGCAACAGGCCTTCTACACGAGTTCAGGAAGAGGACGAGGTAGAGGAGGCCGTGGATGCGGTCAAGGAGGTGGCCGAACAGGTAATCAGAATTATGGTCAGCAGCAGCAGCAACAACAATAGTCCCAGAATCAACAACAACAACAACAACACGCAGGTGGAAGAGGCAAATTCAGAGGCAGGGGAAATCAAAGAGGCCGTGGAAATTGGCAAAGGCAATATAATGATGCACGTGAATGTTATTATTGTGGTAAGCCTGGACATGTGCAGTCAGAATGTTATAAGAAGCAGGCTGACATGCAAAATGGGAAAGTGCAGCAAAACAACTATGCATCCTCAAGCAGAAATAATGAGGATAATGAAAGGTTGTTTGTTATGCAGCATGTTGTGAATGCCATGTCTGAAAATGTTGATGCAACACAAAAAGATAATGTATGGTATGTGGATTCAGGCGCTTCGAACCACATGACAAGTCATGGGGAGTGGTTCAAGGAGATGAAAAACCCGCAAAGACCAGGTTTTGTGGAAATAGGGGATGACACTGCTCATCCAATTGCCCACATTGGAGATGTGCCATTGTCTATGCAGGATGGCAAAGTGAAGTACCTTGCAGATGTACTTCATGTATCGAACATAACAAAGAATCTGGTTTCAGTTGGCCAGATGATTGAGCAGGGTTTGCAGGTTCGGTTTAACCCTGATGGATGTTATGTTGAAGATTTTAAAGACAAGTGCAGGTTGGTTGCAAAAGGCAACAGAGTGGGCAGAATGTTTACGTTGGATGTAGACATGCCTGAGATGAGTGCTGTGATGTTTGCAAATGGTTCAGGAATTGTTGCAGACACAGACATATGGCATAAAAGAATTGGACATGTGAATGTGCAGAGATTGAAGTCTATGCAGACAAAAGGAATTGTGACAGGGCTGCCAAAATTTAAAGTGGAAGGTATGCATAAAATCTGTGAAGCATGCCAATTTGGGAAGCAAACAAAGCATGTGTTTCCACGTAACAGATATGTGAGCAGAAATGCACTAGATGTTGTGCATTCAGATGTATGGGGTCCTACGAAGACCATATCTATGGGAGGCTGCAGGTATTATGTGACTTTCATTGATGACCACACAAGGAAAGTGTGGGTATATTTCATGAAGGAGAAGAGTGAGGTGTTCACTCACTTTCAGAGTTTCAGAGTTTTGGTTGAAAAGCAAACAGGGAAATATGTAAAGTGCCTAAGGTCAGATGGAGGGGGAGAGTACTTCTCCAATGAGTTCTCTGAATACTTGAAGAAGAATGGTATTCGGAGACAGTATACATGCAGATACACTCCGCAGCAAAATGGAGTTGTTGAGCGGAAAAACAGGCACATTGCTAAAATTGCGCGAGCATTGATGGAAGAGAAGAATATGCCGCATTGCTATTGGGCTGAGGCTGTTTCTACAGCAGTATACATCATGAACAGGACTCCAACTGCAGCCATACATGATGTACTTCAGAGGAGAGGTTTACTGGCAGAAAACCAGATTTGTCTCATCTGAAAGTATTTGGATGCATTGCATATGTGCATGTGCCAGATGAGCTAAGAACTAAGCTGGATCCAAAAGCTGAAAAATGTGTGTTTATTGGATATTCCCTTGAGCAAAAGGGATACAGGTGTTATAACCCTGCTACACGTGAGTTGAGGGTAAGCAGGGATGTTGTCTTTGATGAGATGAGCAGCTGGTATGCTACTGAAAAAGAAGCTGTCGGGGCTGATGTGAGTGGAAGTGTGGTTGCACAGAATGCAGGTCAGCAATCACAGTCTTTGAGTGGACCAGGAGAGTCCTCATCTAGTGGGTCTATTGATAGACCATGGAGTGGCAGGCTGCGTCATAATACGAGCCCTGCAAATGTGATTAGTACATCACGTAAAGGAAAAGAGAAAGTGGTTGAGCCCCTTGGTATGCCTGACATTTCTGCAGGGCATTCTCATGTTGATGGAGAGTCTAGTGGCTCAGATATGAGCCTTGATGAGGAGCTTGGGATCCCAGCGATGAGAACACCTGGTGTAAAGAAGGCTATGGAAGCCATGAATGAAAAGCTGCGAAGATCAGGGAGAGTGAAGAACCCTGTGCAGAGATTTACATATGATGGTTATGTGGCACATCACTATGCATATATGGCAAAGGTTGTGCAGGTTGTTGAGCCCACATGCATTGATGAGGCTGTTGGAAATGTGTGTTGGGAGAAAGCTATGGATGAGGAGATGGATGCACTACACGGAAATGAAACTTGGGATTTAGTGCAATTGCCTGAAGGCAAGAAAGCCATTGGATGCAAGTGGGTGTACAAAGTTAAACATAACAGTGATGGAAGCATAAACAGGTACAAGGCTAGATTGGTAGCCAAAGGATATGTGCAGACATATGGGATTGATTATGAGGAAACTTTCAGCCCAGTTGCCAAGATGGCAACGGTGAGAGTTGTGATAGTAGTGGCTACGTCAAAGCAATGGTCTTTACATCAGATGGATGTAAAGAATGCATTCTTGCATGGGGATTTGCAAGAAGAGGTGTATATGTTGCAGCCACCTGGTTATGAGGATGAGGGTCACCCCGAACATGTTTGCAGGTTGAAGAAAGCCTTATATGGCTTAAAGCAAGCACCAAGAGCATGGTCTGACAAGATTTCTGAATATCTTGTCACTATTGGCTTTCATGTAGCCAATGCAGATTTCTCGCTGTATGTGAGACATGGTGATAGAGGAGTTGTGCTTGTTGTCATCTATGTAGATGACTTGATCATTACGGGGGACCATGATGCAGAGATCTTTGATGTAAAGATCTTGCTTAGACAGAAGTTTGAGATGAAGGATCTGGGGGAGCTCAGATATTTCTTGGGCATTGAGGTGATTAGGTCACCACATGGTATTGGATTACTGCAGAGACAGTATGGCTTGGACATGTTGTCCAAATATGGTATGACAGGCTGTAAGCCTATTTCTGTGCCATTGGATCAGAATGGCAAGTTGTCAGGAGAGATCTTGGAGGATCCTACTATGTACAGACGCATAGTAGGAAGTTTGATCTACATGACGATCACCAGACCAGATTTGAGCTATGCTGTTGGGTTGGTGAGTCAGTTTATGTAGGTTCCACGGAAACCGCATTTGGATGCAGTGAGACGCATACTGAGGTATGTGAAGTCTACTTTGCATTGTGGACTATTCTATGAGACTGGGACAGAGATATGTGTACATGGGTACACAGATGCTGATTGGGCTGGTAGTATCTCAGATAGAAGATCTACCAGTGGATTCATGTTATCTTTGGGGAGTGCTACTGTGACTTGGAGCAGCAAGAAGCAGCCTACGGTTGCTCTATCCAGTACAGAGGCCGAGTACAGAGGGAGCTACTTGCAGATTTGGGTCTATCAGTGGATAGACAGGTTGTCATTTTCTGTGACAACATTAGCAGTATACAGTTGGCCAGGAACCCAGTCTTTCATGCTCGTACGAAGCACATAGAGGTCCACTACCACTTTATCAGAGAGAAGGTCTTGGCAGGAGATCTTGACCTTGTTTATGTCAGCACAGAGGATCAGGTAGCTGACATCTTCACCAAAGCATTAGGTACAGAGAAGCTCCGCAGATTCAGGACTTCGCTTGGTGTACATGAGATGGAGTTGAGCTCGAGGGGGAGTGTTGAGATATCGAGCTCGTCTAGTGAGGCGGTGGCCACTGATAACCCGCCTGGGGGATAGGCCCCACACTTACACCACTGGCATGGTTGGTGAGATCTTGGGTGATATGCGACCAGTGGGATGACAGGCTGTGTGACAGCCACTCTAGAGACTGGCATAGTTATAGCGCCAGCTCATTTAGTCGGGTTCACACTATAGAGAACCCGTGTATGTATTGGTTGAGTACCTTTCATATTGTGTGTACTCTTATTCTTGTATATGGTGTGTTGAGTGTTGAGTAGAGAAGAAGAAGATTTTCAGCCTCTCACCTTGTGTGTTCTCTATTAGGGTTTTGTGAGTGTGTGTGTGTGTGCTTGCAAGAGCTCAAGCTCTCTTCCCCCCTGCATCTTTTCACGCAAATGGGGGGGGGGAATTGTGAGATGTCCTTAAGGGCAAAGGCAAAAACGTGGAGAGGGCTGGGAGGGGTTGCTGCAAGCCTCTCTGTAAGTCTATTCACACGGGGGGAGGGGGGGGGGGGAAGAGTTAAGGACACTGGCCTCTAGCAAGAGGGGGATGGAGGAAAATTGGCTTATCTGAAAAGAGCCAAATGAGGGGTGTGAGAGGGGTGGCTGCAAGGCAGCTGTACTTGCAGCAAGTACGCTACACAGGGACGGACGGCGGCACAACAGGGCATACGCTACACAGAAATGTGTGCCGTCTGTGGAGCACTCCGGGGTTTATATAGTTGAGGGGTGAGGGTACGGGCGCTGCGCAAAGCAAGGACGGAAGGACGGTGTACCTTCAAAGGCTATGGATCAGTGGCCTGCATGGGTCTAGGGGAAAGGTGCGGTGTCGGTTGTCTGGGAAAGGAGTGGTACGCATGTACCTTATCTGGTCTGGGTACGCGTGGACCATACAGTGGGCGGCCGTCCTTTGGTTCTTGGGCGGCCATTGTACGGGCATCCTAGTAAGTGTGTACGGACTAAATTTTGGGGCCGGGTACCCAAATTTGGGGCGCCCACCTCGATTTGCGTGCCGGACCGCCCCGGGGGGCGAAATTTTTTTTTTGTCCAGGAGGTTCTCCTGGTCGCAGGGGTTCAGACCGTTTGTCAATCGGACGTGCGGTCGTGCATTTATTAAGGTTTAAAGGTCGCCGTTTTTTAACTAAAATGATTGAAATTAGCGTATAGGCTTGATCCGGTGTCCGTTTTGGAGGCTGTAAAATCCTATATTAGGGTAAAATCGCGCGCAGATTCCAAATTTGGGCTCAAAATTTGAATATTCTAAGTAGAAATGACTCAAATAATAAAATCATTGATATTTATACCATAAAAACTCATAATTACATGGACATTTCTTTATTAGTGAAGATGGGTATGTTACATATCCTCTGAAAATCCTCTACAATTTGATGAGATTGGAGCTTCTCTCTCTCTCTTCAACCTTCTTTGGAGTCTTCATCAACATACTAAACCAATTGATTGGTTGGGGGCCTCTCCAATGACTAAAGAACCAAGAAAAATAAGTGGTAAAGTGTGATTTATGGTCCTTTTTCTTAATCTCTAAATGTTTCTCACTTCTCAACCCCTCTCAAGCTTGAGAAGTATTCAATTGAATGGCTCTTTAATGCAATTGAAGCTCTCTAATGAATTTTAGTGACAAATCTTATAAAGTTTCCATTTATGCTTAAATTAAAATATTTTTTAAGCATATCTCTCTCTCTCAATCAAGGAATGGTAATTCCTATGACCTATTCTATATTCAAATGATGCTTCTCATGAAGCAATTCTCAAATCTAAAAGTAAATTCTATGCTTGTCAAATTAGAAGCCAAAGAAGTGGCCTTTTTAATGCTTTTATGCTACTTAATTTATGAAAAACTTAGAAATCAAGTCCATAATTGGATATTGATCCAAATAATAGTTATTCTATCATATTGTATTACTAAAACGTTTTGCTTTCAAAATTATTGAAAATAATCAATAATAGCATCGGAGCTATGAATTTTTTTTGAAAAATTAACACATAAATCAATTTCATACATAATATGAAAAGAGGACTTCCTACCATATTCTAGGATTAATTATCCTAGGTTAATTGAATAATTCTCATCATAACCATGGAAAAATTGATTTTAATGTTTATGAATAAATAGTTAATTAGCAAAAAGAGAAATTTCTAGTAATTCATTTTTATAATGAAAGACGAATTCCCACAATATTTGGAATTCAATCATTTAAATGAGGAAAGTGGAATTTCTAGTATAATGGAATTAATGGAGATTTTTATGCATAGGTAAATTTAAATGATGAAAGAGGAATTCCCACCATATTTGGAATTCAATCATTTGAATGATAAAAGTGCAATTCCTAGCATATTGGAATCAATGGATATTTTATTTAAATTCAAAGATGAATTTTAGATAAATTTATTTTATCTCTGAGACTTCTCAATGTCATTAAACTCCTCTTTAAATTGAGACTCATCGCATGCACATAGCATACTTGTATGGAACAAATAATGGGTGAAACCATGATAAGGTGGTATGCTTTCTACCAGTTGCATTGGTTGCTACCACGCTTGAAGGCAATGAATATTAGTGGATTTAGTATCATCATAAGATGTATTTAGCAATTTATCTAGTGTCTCTTAGATATAATAAATGTGAAATGAGATTATAAAACCATGTTTTAATTCTCTAACTAAACATAAAAGTGTTTCACAACCAGTTGTAAACCATTCTCCACAACATAGGTTTTCAATCCACCTTATCATGCTTTCACCCTAATCCTTCAAGTTTGTTTTCACTATTGCCTCCTCATTCATTCTTGAAAAACAAACAAAACTAAACACATAAGAAAAATTCAATAAAAGTAAATATTTTTCACATGCAAAATTTTCAACATATCATTTTGAGAGTTGAATAACTTGCATGTTCAATCATTGCAAAGTAGCAACCAACTTTAGTTCCTCTTATTGAGTGGAAACTATGAATTAAGCTCTTGGACCCTTATGTGCATCTTCTTATTATTTTGAAATATCTTTCGTATGCATTCCATCCATGATGCAGTCCTATGATTGCTCTCCCAAACAAAAAATATCTTAGTTTGGAGGGCAAACCATCTCTTATTTTTACTTAAGTCCTCCTTAAACACTTTGTTAACCAATTGACAATTCTTATCCCATGATTTCTTTGTATTCTCATTCATGAGTCTTTGGTGGTCCCATTAGGCATGTTGATCGACAAGATAAAGCTACCTTTCATCACATAATATCATCATCCTCCAATATCCTTTTCAACAAAGATAAGTCTTGTCTCAGTTCCCTAACCCTCTCATTGATAATAAGTCTGCAAGTGGAACAAGCAATGTGATAATGCCCTCGTTCATTACTATGCTCTCTAAGAACTCTGAGCCCTATGGTTGAGAGACCAACAAAGGAATGACATCATCTGAATCCTCCTCTTTTTCTTTGTTCTCCACATCTTTGTTCACACAACCCTTGGCTTCTTTTGCATCTGCATCTATTTCTTTACTCACCCCAAGTGCATCTACCTCATGTTTCTTTGAAGCACTAACATCAAAATCATTTGCATCTATTGCTATACTCACCAAGAGGTGCTTCTCCCTCATGCTCCTTTTTTGAAGTCTTTTTTTTTTTGCCACCCCTAGTCGTGGAATGTGTCTTTTTCCTCTTTCCTACTTGAGACGACTGCAAGGAAAACTTTTTCCATACATAACTATACACAAAATCATAAACGAAAAAGACCATGACAACTTTATAAAATAAAGAATATGATAAATTAAAAGCTTCATCCCCATACGTGGCCTCTCTTCATGTATATGGGAGCTTGTTTTGTAGACCACAAAACAAGCAAGAAAATTTGCTAACACCTACAAATGGTGTGAACCAACACCTATAATCAAAAACATGTAGTAAAAATGAGTCAACTATGCTGGTGGAGGGAAAGAGATGGAGGGAAAGCAATACAAGGGATTGGGCTCCACAATATGATTTTACCAAAAAAACCATCTAGGAGAGGAGAAACTGCCAATGAGACCTTGGTTGGGTTGATTGATCCCTATGATATTTGGGGTTTCAAATATTTGCTACCATGGGGTTTCAAATATTTGTTTTGAAAATCAAATTTTTGAATATGAAGCGTTTTTGGAAATACTGTTCGAGTAAGATTGATAGCATGGGAATATTGGATGAGTTATATTTTGTCACAATTGACACATTCAGGCCTTGCAAATCAAAGCTCATATGAAAACCTAAAGTCTCACATTCAATGTGTCAATCAGAATACTCATATGCCATATATGGATTACTCTAGATAGGCTTATCTCAAATCTACCAAATCAAAAGATGTCTAGTATGATCATCCAAAATTCATGAGATTTATTTCTAAAACACATTCAAATCATCCGTTTCTAGCTTCATAACCATTTTGGAGGATATCAATTTCTTAATGAATCGTTAAGTTAGGAAGTAGCTGCAATAAAGCAAGCATATAATGCTAGTGTGGCAATAGCTTCGGTTATATTGTCATTATTGTTCAAAAATGATTTACTGCACTTAAAAAAATCATATTATGGGATTATAACTTTTTATGAAAGTCTAATGCTTTAATGCGTAGACGTTGTAACAATCAAGTATGCTTTTACATGAGCTTTCCTACTTATGCACATATTTTCTTTCCCCCAGGGTGATGATAATTTGTCTCTATTATGTAGCACCTCTATTGGCAATATTGGTTGTGGTGCATAATAAATCGATGAGGCGTTATACATCTTTATGTTGCGAGCACAGGTTGTGTGATAAACAAGTCAAGGGGTTGCAAAATCATCTATATTTCACTCAATGTTTCTCTGTCTTTCGCCATAATTCATCTCTCTGTCCCTACACATAATTAAATCTTTTCGTTGATTAAGTACTACCCTATGAAAAATATTCACACCTTCTCACTCTCTCTCTTGTACACGAACAACAATCTCTATATGTACCTGTGGTGCATAAATACTTGTGCCACAAGGTAGATATAGGGAGAATTAGGGTTACATAGACCATTGTGAACCCTCACAGGGTACTTTGGTGCATGCGAAGGATGGATTAATAACCATTGCCTTGAGGAAACAGGCCTATGAGAATGTTGTTAGTCACACCATGTAAAGCACAGGGGGTGCTGCTTTAGGGAATTCTTTAAAAAGCCCAACGAGAACTTTTGATTTCCCGGGTTCTACCTCTACCTCTACCTGAATTAGAGTAGAAGGTCTGGTCTGATGTGATCTTGTTTTATGAAGAAGAGTCCTCACTCAAAGACTTTTATTTTATGTGATCAGCATAGACACTAAGTCCCAAAAGATGGAAACATTCTTCTTGACTAAAATGGAGGTCTTTAACGGCTTGTACTCTTTGCCAAGCCCATTTAGACAAACGCTCCCTAAATCATTATCTTCCATCGATACTTTGATAGCCCAAAGGAATTCAATAATACCCTTTATCTTTAAATCATAATCATTAATAGACATGCTCTTCTTCTCTACACTTAGCAACTCTTGTTTTAGCTACAGTTTCCTTGCCTTTGTGTTGGTCTGGAACACCTACATCGAGATATACCATGCAATTGGTGGAGTGTTAGCATCTTGTATGTGTCCTATCATTGTGTCTATGACACTAATTGAAAGACAATATATGACTTTCCTTACACCCTGGTTCCAGTCCTTGAATGCCTTTACATATTGTGGAGTGACATTCTCATTAGGAAACTCTAGAGGCTCCTCATTATCTCCTTTGACATAATCTCAAAATCCTTTCAGCAATCACAAAATTGTTCATTCAGAACTTCCAAGCATGGAAGTTGTTCTTGTCTAGCTTCTCTATGGACAACCTGAGTCTATCATACATGTCTTTCTCTACAACAACCGAAACTTACAAACAAACAATTTTTGTATGCAACCTATAACACAGGAGCGGTACTTATTTACAACCTGTATGTCACCAGATGTGACCAAAATGCATGCACATAATACTATTAGAATTTTGTGGTGCTCATGCTAGATCAAAGATGTGGAGGAGAGAGACTCACAAAATACAAGAAAATATCTTGCTTATTATTAAGTTGCTCAAAATACAACTAGGCTTCTTGCTAGCTCCACCTTTAAATAGGTGAGCTATTGGACCATAAGTCCATTCACACACACCCCCTTCTTCTCCCCTTTTACAAGACCTTAGTCTCTTAATACCCCCCCTCAATACCAACTATGAAAGAAAATTGGAATAGGTGGTATTGGACATAAGTTGCCTTTTTAACATTAGGCATACAAGGTTAGGAATATAGGTGTGGTTACATTGAGATTTAAAACAATTTCTCAGTGGAGTTAGAGGCTGATACAGCCTCTGACTCTTTGTTAGGACATTTAGAAGTGATATGTCCCGTTTTTTTACATTTGTTACATTTCATTTTGTTGGGATATTTGATCCAATAGTTATTTGCCAAATGACCCACCTTTTTGCAATGGACACATCTTACTTTGATCAATTGATGTGACAAAGCTTGTTCAATATTCGATGAAGTTGTTGCATTTGAAGATTTAACTCCTCCCTTTGGCCTTTTTTCTTCATCAAGACAAGAGTGAATGACTTCTTCAAGAGTGGGATTAGGTATGTTCTTCAGGGTGGTGACTAAGGTGGGGTACACCTTTTTTCTTCATCAAGACAAGAGTGAATGACTCCTTCAAGAGTGGGATTAGGTATGTTCTTCAGGGTGGTGACTAAGGTGGGGTACACCTTCTTAACTGCTTTTAGCAAAACAGCCACTACATCATCTTCATCCATTCTCGCATTCACTGATGCAAGTTGAGCCATAAGGCCCTTCAAGTGAGAGATGAGGCTCCAATGCCGTCTCTCTCTTTGAGTTCCAGGCTAAAAAAATCAATTTTAAGTGAGATCTTGTAATTCTTACCATGAGCTCCATAGAGCTTATCAAGCTCATCCCATTTCTCCTTTGCAGTCGGAAGCTGGTCCACATGGTAAATGAGAGCCTCATCAAGATGAAGTATGATGATGGCTTGTGCCCTCTCATCATCTTCAATATCTTTAGCCTTAGTTCGATCAATAACCTTAGTTCCGGAGATGAATGGCCAAAAACGTTTGGACATCATCTTGTACTTGTCAAGGACTTGCCAAGTGTGAAAGCCCTCTCCCGAGAACATCTTAATTTGGGTGTTGTCCTTTGACATTGGGTATTGAAGGAGATTACTAAAGAGTAATGGGCTGATTTATGAAGAAGAAAAAATAAAAAATTTTGATATTTTGGCTTAAGAAGAAAGAGAAAGGCTTATGAGAGTACAACAACCCTTAGTCAAGCCAAGGATATTGCATAAAAAAGAAGATTAGGATGGTGAAACTTATGGTTTAGCATTTAGGGTTTGTGCCCTAACCACTAATTCTGATGGGGAGAGCTTCATTAGTGTCAAAGAACACTTTGTTTGGTGATTAAGATCACCAGTAGTGTTTAGAAACATGATTAGTGTTTAGAAACACATGATTAATGCTGAAGAGCACATTTCTAGCGTCTAATGACACTTGCATTGGTGATTAGATTCACCATTAGTGTTTAAGAGCACTCTTAGTGTTTAGAAACACTTTGGAATGGCTCCCCTCTACTGGATTAGTAGCCTCATTAGTGTTAATCAACACTATTAGTGCTTATGAACACTAATAGTGTTGATGAACACTATTAGTAGCCTCATTAGTGTTAATCAACACTATTAGTGTTTATGAACACTATTAACAAGCTTGAGCAAGGTTTCATGGAGAAGAGAAACAGTAGTAGTAGGCGCTTGGTTTTTTCACTCTCACAGCTGATTCAGCTCGCCATTAGGGCTAATATTCAAGCTGTAGGATCTTGGGACCATGGGCTTCAAAATCCCTAAGCTCTCTAGGGTTGCAATCGCCCACACATGGCGAATTGTTGTACGACATCAATTGCGCAGTTTTCATGTGCCGGTCTGCTCACGTGGCAATGCCACGGCTAGGAGAAGAGGAATCCGTCGATTGGCTATACGATCTCGAGTGCCTGGAGGTCTTCTTCAAGTTCCTAGTTGATATCACGCCGAGATCTTGCCTCCACGAGTTGCTGGAGTTGCTCCACTGGCAGGAGGTTCAGCTCCACAAAGAAAAAAGGATAAAATTGACCTATTCCACACCACAAAAGTGACCTAATCTTGCCAAGCTCTGATACCATGTTAGAATTTCGTGGTGCTCATTCTAGATCAAAGATGTGGAGGAGAGAGACTCACAAAATACAAGAAAATATCTTGCTTATTAAGTTGCTCAAAATACAACTAGGCTTCTTGCGCTCAATACAATGCCTTCTAGCTCCACCTTTAAATAGGTGAGCTAGTGGACCATAAGTCCATTCACACACACACCCTTCTTCTCCCCTTTTACAAGACCTTAGTCTCTTAATACATACACCCAAGATTAGCAATACATATATGCAAACATTATTTGCACTCTCAAAAATCACTATTTCACTATAATAACCAAGTTCCCACCAGAGATAGTTCTCAACCACCACAACTTTGCGAAACTGTAAAAAACACCATACAGTTGACCAAATGGAGATTGAGACATGCCCGAAACACGATTTTGGCTACAGAATTTGGTACAAAGTAATAGCCTACATACCACACAAAAACCTCCACGCCTATGAAGAACACTACTCAATCAGAGATGCATAGCTCTCGGAGGTACTCAAGGGGTGTTGTACCTAAACAAGAAGGGGGAGAGATGATGATGCTCAAGGGGTGTTGTACCTAAACAAGAAGGGGGAGAGATGATGATGCTCTTACCCATGTACACCGCTTCCTTTGCTTTTTTCTCATATCCTTAGCTTGAACCAGGCTTTGATACCATAAAAAGAATTCGAGGGAGAGCTTGAGTTCCTTTGGCAAAGTAAACACACAAGAAGGGGGAGAGATGATGATGCTCTTACCCATGTACACCACTTCCTTTGATTTTTTCTCATATCTTTAGCTTGAACCCCATAAAGAGAATGCAGGGGGAGAGGGAGAGCTTGAGTTCCTTGCAAAGCAAACACACACACACACACACAAGAGAGAGCAAGACATAACAGAGAGTATAAGATTCCTCCCTCTAGCTTTTGAGGTGTAAAGGTGTAAGAACCTCCCCTTCTATTCTTGTAATTATTCCCCTCTCTAAAATAAAAGAAAGATCTTGTTTTACCCTGTTTTGGCCTAGAGAGAGAAAATGTATAGAGAGAGGTAATCCAAAATTGAGATATTTTTGGCTATAAAAATCCTCCTAGTGTCTGAAATGGTTTCCCTTGAAACAGAAGTTGAAAATGAATTCTCCAAAGTGCATTAGGAATCAATTAAAAATGATTTAAAAGACCTTAGCCTAAGGATCAAGATTTTCTAAAAATTTTGGATTATGGTCCAAATAAGGTTCCTATGGGGCCAATAACATTAATCCAAGTGTTTGGATGAGATAAATTCAAAGAATAAAAGAAAATACCCAAAAATGAGTAAATGCTCACATAAGATGAAGAGTTGATTGAGTACAAGGTTTATTAGTTAAAAACTATGAGATATTACTACAAAAATGAGATATTTTGGAGGAATGATGAATTTTTGACACCTTGGTAAGGAAGGGGAGACCTTTAAGGTAGGTGCATATTTCAAACATGTGGATGAGTTTTTAATTCAAAAAATTGTGATATTTTTATCTCTCCTCTCTTTTGGATCAAACCGAATAAAAAAGGGAGCTAAACTGGTCCAAATCTTGTCCAAATTCAGCCAAACTAAAGCTGGAAAGCTCTAGAACTTACTTGGACTCAGTTAGCGGCCTCCCTCACTTATACATAGACCCTCATTCTTTTGTATTCTCATCTTTGAGCTATACCATGCCAGTATTACATTAAAATACTCATATTTTCTATTATCCCTTAAAAATCCTCTACTTTTGGAGAGAGTGGAGCTTCTCTCTCTCTTCAACCATCCTTTGAGATTTCCTCTCAACACACTAACCAATTAATTGATTGGGGATTCTTCTAAGATAGATAAGCAAGAAAAATCAAGAGGTAAGGTGTAATTCATGGTTTTTCTCTACTATTCTCAATGTTTTCACTCCTCAACCCCTCTCAAGCTTGATAAGTTTCTAAATTAAGTGTTTATAATGCAAATCAAGCTTTTCTTAAGAGTTGTAATGAATAATTAAGAAAAGTTTATCTTTATGCTTAATTTAGGATGTTTTTATGTATATCTCTCTCCCCCCAAAAGAATGGTCATTCCTATGACCAATTCTCTATTCAAATGATGCTTCTCATTGATAAATTCCCAATTCACAAATCAAACTCTAGGCTTGTGATGCTAGAGGTTAACAAAGGACTTTTTATACTTTTATACTTCTAGAATTATGATAATATTATGATTTAAATCCATAAATTGGGTTTAAGTTTAGAAGATAGGTATACTATCATAATTGTATTACTAAGTTTATTCTTTTCAACAATATTGAAAATTATCAATAATAGCAGTGGAGCTATGGCAAAAATTTTAAGAAATTGATACATAATTCATTCTTATGCATAATGTGAAAAGAGGACTTCCTACCATATTCTAGGATTGGTCATCCTATGCTAAAAGAATGATTTTCGTCACATTCAATGGAAAACTAATTTTTAAGGTTTATGCATAATTAAATACTTAAGAAAAGAGAAAATTATGGTAATTTTATTTAAATGATAAAAGAGGAATTCCCATGACATTTGGAATTCAATCATTTAAATGGAAAAAGTGGAATTCTTAGCATATTGAATTAATAGATATTTTTATTAAAATTCAAAGAGAAATTTTAGATAAATTTATTTTATGCATGAGAAATATTTAAATGATAAAAGAGGAATTCCCATGACATTTGGAATTCAATCATTTCAATGGTAAAAGTGGAATTCTTGGTAAAAGTGTAATAATGGATATTTTATTAAAGAAAAGAGAAATTTTAGATAAATTTATTTTATAATACTAAAGAAGAATATTGAATATATTCACTTGAGAAAATTAAGAAAGAATATGAAAATATCCGTTGAGAAAAAGGACCTTTACCTAGGCCAAGCAAATTGGCATCGGTATCAAAAATAGAAAATGTTACTAAATGTGAAATGGTCCAGGATGTGGATGTGAAAGAAGAGATGAGAATGAGATGTGAGGATATGTGAAAGGATGTGATATAAATGAATGTGGATGTGAATGAAGAGATGAGAATGAGATGTGAGGATATGTGAAAGGATGTGATATAAATGGATGTGGATATGAATGAAGAGATGAGAATGAGATGTGAGAATATGTGATAGGATTGAAAAGATGCAGGGGAAAAGAGAGCTTGAGCTCTTGCAAGCACACACACACTCACAAGACCCTAAAAGAGAACACACAAGGTGAGAGGCTGAAAATCTTCTTCTTCTTCACTCAACACACCATATACAAAGATAAGAGTACACACATATGAAAAGGTATACTAGGGTTCTCTATAGTGTGAACCCAACTAAATGAGCTGGCGCTATAACTATGCTAGTCTCTAGAATGGCTGTCACACAGCTTGCCATCCTCAACACACCATATACAAAGATAAGAGTACACACATATGAAAAGGTAATCAGCCAAATACATACTAGGGTTCTCTATAGTGTGAACCCAACTAAATGAGCTGATGCTATAACTATGCTAGTCTCTAGAATGGCTGTCACATAGCCTGTCAACCCACTGGCCACATATCACCCCATGATCTCACCAACCATGCCAGTGGTGTAAGTGTGGAGCCTATCCCCCCCAGGCAGGTCATCACCGCCTCACTAGATGAGCTCACATATCACCCATGATCTCACCAACCATGCCAGTGGTGTAAGTGTGGAGCCTATCCCCCCCCAGGCAGGTCATCAGTGTCCACCGCCTCACTAGATGAGCTCACATATCACCCATGATCTCACCAACCATGCCAGTGGTGTAAGTGTGGAGCCTATCCCCCAGGCGGGTCATCAGTGTCCATCGCCTCACTAGATGAGCTCAATATCTCAACACTCCCCCTCGAGCTCAACTCCATCTCATGTACACCAAGAAAAGCCGTGAATCTGTGGAGCTTCTCTGTACCTAATGCTTTGGTGAAGATGTCAGCAACCTGATCGTGTGTGCTGACATAAACAAGGTCAACATCTCCTGCCAAAACCCTCTCTCTGACAAAATGGTAGTGGACCTCTATATGCTTCCTACGAGCATGAAAAATTGGGTTCCTGGCCAACTCTATACTGCTAATGTTGTCACATAAAATGACAACTTGTCTATCCACTGATAGACCCAAATATACAAGTAGCTTTCTCAACCAAGCTACCTCACATGCTGCCATAGCAGCACCTCTGTACTCGGCCTTTGGTACTGGATAGAGCAGCCGTAGGTGCTTCTTGCTGCTCCAAGTCACAACACCACTCCCCAAAGAAAACATGAAGCCACTAGTAGTAGATCTTCTATCTGAGATACTACCAGCCCAATCAGCATCTATGTACACATATCTCTCTCCCAACACCACTCCCCAAAGAAAACATGAAGCCACTAGTAGTAGATCTTCTATCTGAGATACTACCAGCCCAATCAGCATCTATGTACCCATGTACACATATCTCTCTCCCAGTTTCATAAAATAGTCCACAATGCAAAGTAGACCTCACATACCTCAGTATGCGTCTCAATGCATCCAAATGCAGCTTCCGAGGAACCTACATAAACTGACTCACCAACCCAATAGCATAGCTCAAATCTAGCCTGGTGATCATTACGTAGATCAAGCTTCCTATTATGCGCATATACATAGTAGGATCCTCCAAAATCTCTCCTGATCAGCTTGCCATTATGATCTAATGGCACTGAGATAGGCTTATAGCCTATCATACCATACTTGGACATGTCCAAGCCATACTGTCTCTGCAGTAATCCAATACCATATGGTGACCTAATCACCTCAATACCCAAGAAATATTTGAGCTCCCCCAAATCCTTCATCTCAAACTTCTGTCTAAGCAAGATCTTTACATCAAAGATGTCTCCATCATGGTCCCCCGTAATGAGATCAGGTCATCTACATAGATGACAACAAGCACAACCCCTCTATCACTGTGTCTTACATACAGTGAGAAATCTGCATTGGCTACATGAAAGCCAATAGTGACAAGATATTCAGAAATCTTGTCAAACCATGCTCTTGGTGCTTGTTTTAAGGCATACAAGGCTTTCTTCAACCTGCACACATGCTCGGGATGACTCACATCCTCATAACCAGGTGGCTACAACATATACACCTCTTCCTACAAATCCCCATGCAAGAATGCATTCTTTACATCCATCTGATGTAAAGACCAATTGCTTTAATGCAGCCACCGCTATCACAGCTCTCACTATTGCCATCTTGGCAACTGGGCTGAAAGTTTCCTCATAATCAATGCCATATGTCTGCGCATATCCTTTGGCTACCAATCTAGCCTTGTACCTGCTTATGCTTCCATCACTGTTATGTTTTACTTTGTACACCCACTTGCATCCAATGGCTTTCTTGCCTTCAAGCAATTGCACTAAATCCCAAGTCTCATTTCCATATAGTGTATCCATCTCCTCATCCATAGCTTTCTCCAAACACACATTTTCAAAATAGCCTCATTAATGCATGTGGGCTCTACAACCTGTACAACTTTTGCCATGTATGCATAGTGATGTGGTGCCACATAACCATCATAGGTAAACCTCTGCACAGGATTCTTCACTCTCCCAGATCCTCACACCTTTGCATTCATGGCTTCCATAGCCTTCTTTACACCAGGTGTGTTCTCATAGCTGGTATCCCAAGATCCTCATCAAGGCTCATCTCTGAGCCACTAGACTCTCCATTAACATGAGAACGCCCTGCAGAAATGTCAGGCATACTAAGGGGCTCAACCACTTTCTCTTTGCCTTTATGTGATATACTATCCACATTTGCAAGACTGGTATTATAACGTAGCTTTCCACTCCATGGTCTATGAACTGAACCACTAGATGAGGACTCTCCTGGTCCACTCAAAGACTGTGATTGCTGACTCTTGCATTCTATGCAACCACATTTCCACTCACATCAGCCCCAATAGCTTCTTTTTCAGCAGCATACCAGCTGCTACAAAAACAACATCCCTGCTTACCCTCAATTCACGTCTAGCAGGGTTATAACACCTGTATCCCTTTTGCTCAAGGAAATACTCAATAAACACGCATTTTTTTAGCTTTTGGATCCAGCTTAGTTCTCAGCTCATCTAGCACATGCACATATGCAATGCATCCAAAGACTTTCAGATGAGAAAAATCAGGTTTTCTGCGAGATGAGTAAACCTCTCCCTGTGGAGTTACATCATGTAAGGCTGCAGTTGGAGCCCTGTTCATGATGTAAACTGCTATAGAAATAGCCTCAGCCCAATAGCTATGCGACATATTCTTCTCTCCTATCAATGCTCACGTAATCTCAGCAATGTGCCTGTTTGGCTGCAGTTGGAGCCATGTTCATGATATAAACTGCTATAGAAACAGCCTCAGCCCAATAGCTATGCGACATATTCTTCTCTCCCATCAATGCTCGCGCAATCTCAGCAATGTGCCTGTTTTTCCGCTCAGCAACTCCAATTTTGCTGCGAAGTGTATCTGCATGTAAACTGTCTCCGAATACCATTCTTCTTCAAAAATTTAGAGAGCTCATTTCAGAAGTACTCTCCTCCTCCATCTAACCTTAGGCACTTTACATATTTTCCTATTTGCTTTTTAACCACTATAACTCTAAAATTTTGAAAATGAGGGAACACCTCACCCTTCTCCTTCATGAAGTATACCCACACTTTCCTTGTGTGGTCATCATCATCAATGAATGTCACATGTAAACTGTCTCCGAATACCATTCTTCTTCAAAAATTCAGAGAGCTCATTTCAGAAGTACTCTCCTCCTCCATCTGACCTTAGGCACTTTACATATTTCCCTATTTGCTTTTTAACCACTATAACTCTAAAATTTTGAAAATGAGGGAACACCTCACCCTTCTCCTTCATGAAGTATACCCACACTTTCCTTGTGTGGTCATCATCATCAATGAATGTCACATAATACCTATAGCCTCCCATAGACATGGTTTTCCTAGGACCCCATACATCTGAATGCACCACATCTAGTGCATTTTTGCTTGGATGTGAATGTGACGTGATGTAAATAGATGTAAATGGATGTGATGTGATGTGATGTGAATCAACATCGATGTGAATGGATGTGATGTGATGTGATGTGATGTAGATGGATGAGATGTGATGTGAGTGAATGAGATGTGATGTGAATCGAGATAGATGTGAATGGATGAGATGTGATGTGAGTGGATGTAATGTGATGTGATGTGAATGAGATGTGATGTGAGTGGATGAGATGTGATGTGGGTGGATGAGATGTGATGTAAATCGGGATAGATGTAAATGGATGAGATGTGATGTGAGTGGATGTGAATCAGGATAGATGTGAATGGATGTGATGTGATGTGATGTGAATCAGGATAGATGTGAATGGATGTGATGTGATGTGATGTGAATCAGGATAGATGTGAATGGATGTGATGTGATGTGATGTGAATCAGGATAGACGTATACATATGAGATGTGATGAGAATAGGTGTGATGTGATGTGATGTGAATCAGGGTAGATGTGAATGGATGAGATGTGATGAGGATGGATGTGATGTGAATCGAGATAGATGTGAATAGATGAGATGTGATGAGAATGGGTGTGATGTGATGTGATGTGAATCAGGGTAGATGTGAATGGATGAGATGTGATGTGAATGGATGTGATGTGATGTGATGTGAATCAGGATAGATGTGAATGGATGGGATGTGGTGTGAATGGATGTGATGTGAATCGGGATAGATGTTAATGGATGGGATGTGGTGTGAATGGACGTGATGTGATGTGGTGATGTGGATCGGGGTAGATGTGAATGGATGAAGGACGATGAGAATACATATGATTGGATGTGGATTAAGTAAAGTGAATTGATTTAGAAGAATGTGCAATAACAGAAAATGATGTGGAATGATGTGAAAAGATGAGAGTTCGTTAGAAACTATATTTATGACCTATTTTTAAATGTCTGTTTTATGTCAAGAATGCTGGGGAAGCATTTTGAACATCTTGTGAATGAGGTCGTGGAGACCAAAGTGCTAAAGTTGCAACAGCTGACGGAGAGTCAATGGAGGACATCTCGTGTAGCAAGGTTGGTCGAGGTCTTGACCAGCCTTGGTTTGATTTAAATGGTGAGTTTCGGTACAATGGATGAGGGACTAAGGAAGCGGCCTATGAGTGAAGCGCTAGGTGACCTACGAAGGATCCTAGAGAGTGTTGAGCATACAGTGCTCGGGCTCTAGGTCGCCGAAGATACCCACGCATGCGTCGAGGAAGAAAAATGTTTTCTGAACTCGGGTATGGATCTGGTTGATTGACCTTGCTGGTCCTCAATGGATGAGTCCATGGCTCTTTTATATGGATCTGTTGGTTGATCTTGCGTCGAGGAAGAAAAATGTTTTCTGAACTCGGGTATGGATCTGGTTGATTGACCTTGCTGGTCCTCAATGGATGAGTCCATGGCTCTTTTATATGGATCTGTTGGTTGATCTTGCTGATCTTCAACAGAGAGTCCATTTGGATTTTTATAAGTGAATATATTTCCGGGTACTATGAGCTAGGAACTATTGAAAAGGCCCTTGAGTGGACAGGTGGTGAGTGTTCTGGTTGCCAATGATGCCATAGGTACACCGATGAAGGAATGATTGGAAATTAGAATTCAACCGGATATTTTGGAGGATTATGATCAGTGATAGTATAGTTTCATTAAAAGATTGTTTTAAAGACAGTTGAATCTGTGAAAACGGCAATTTCATATTGGGTGTGTAAGTGGTGTGACTATCTTGAAGTTTGCATGAAGCATCGCCTAGGGGGCCTGGGAACTCTTTTTCCTAGTACCCAGGACAAACATAACCAAATTCCTAAATGGATCCTATCACTACAGTGGTTGGGCGGTTGGTTAACACATGTACTGTTGAGATTCAAGCTCGATGTCAGCTTGTGCCAGTTGCACTATGTGCTGGCATGTTAGGTAGCAGCATGTGTGAGACATAAATGACCACGTCCAGCTGGTCATAGTGTGTGGACATTAGCTAGGGTTAGCTGTGTGTGGACACAACACATAATGTGAGTTGTGTATTATGGATTATGGCTTCATGCATTGTGTGAGAAGGGAGATGGCTTCCCTCTATGGTTAGGGTTTGTAATATACATTAGGGTTTGTCCTTTGTGTGTGTCTCCTCTCCCTCTACCTGTTTTTCATCATGGTATCAGAGCAAAGGATGAGGGTGTCATAGATTCTCTTGATGCTGATGTGCATGTGAACTTGTCACAAGCAAGTTCTATTTCTGTGTCTGGGCCAACAGAGTCTGAGAATAGCACTATACGTCCATGGTCAGGATGCTTGAGACATGAGAGTGTGAGCACTGGGAGTAGTGCTGTGGATAAAGGGAAAAAGAAGGTTGAAGGAATTGGAATTACAGGTTATGAGTCGTCAAGATCAAAGAGTTTGGATGAGGAACTTGGCATACCAGGTTTACGCACACCTGGTGCAAGGCAGGATAGATATGTGGCTCCACATGCTAGAGTGACAAGTGTTCAAAGTGATCCGCATGCATTGCAGAGATCCCAAAGGGTCAGGTATCCAGTTGACAGGTTGACATATCATAATTTTGCAATGCATTACGCATATATGACCTCTTTGGTGAAGCATGTGGAACCTACATGCTATACAAAAGCTATTGGGAAGCATGTATGGGAGAAGGCAATGGATGTTGAGATGGACGCATTGGTTCATAATAAAACATGGGATTTGGTTGCATTACCACAAGACAAAAATGTTATTTGTTGCAAATGGGTTTACAAAGTGAAATGCAAGTCAGATGGTTTCATTGAATGTCATAAAGCAAGATTGGTAGCTAAGGGTTATGCACAAACCCAAGGCTTGGACTATGATGAAACATTTAGTCTAGTGGCAAAGATGTGAACACTGAGAGCAGTCATTGCTATGGCTGCAGCAAATGGTTGGGAAATGCATCAAATGGATGTGAAAAATGCTTTTTTGAATGGTGATCTACAAGAAGAAGTTTATATAGCACAGCCAGAAGGATATGTACACCCAAGGTATCCCACTCATGTATGCACTCATGTATGTACACCCAAGGTATCCCACTCATGTATGCAGATTAAAGCAAGCATTATATGGTTTGAAGCAAGCACCTCATGCTTGGGGTGATAAGATAAGCCGATATCTTATCTCCCTTGGATTTCAGGTTTCTACAGCAGATTCTTCACTCTATGTGAAGAAAACAGATCATGGGATTGTCTTACTTGTCATCTATGTGGATGACTTGATTGTCACAGAAGATCATGCTACAGATGTTATGCATGTGAAGAAGGCATTGAGTGGGCAGTTTGACATGAAAGACTTGGGTGAATTGAGATACTTTCTTGGAATTGAAGTGATCAAAGACCATGCAGGTACATGGTTAGTGCAACACCAATATGCTTTGGATATGTTGGCAAACTATGGGATGACAGGGTGTAAGCCAATGAGTACACCTTTGGAGCATAATGTAAAGCTGCGGGCTTATTTTGGTGATGAGTTAGATGATCTATGTATAGAAATATGGTTGGAAGCCTTATTTACATGACTATCACACGCCTGGATCTCAGTTATGTTGTGGGGCTAGTAAGCCAATTTATGCAAAGCCCCAAAAAACCGCATTATGCGATATGTAAATACCACTGTACATTATGGTCTTCTTTATGAGCATGGTAAAGGCTTGGATATACATGGCTATACAGATGCAGATTGGGTAGGTAGCTTGTATGACAGGAGGTCCACTAGTGGTTATGCCTTTACATTTGGAAGTGCAGTGGTGAGTTGGAGTAGCAAGAAGCAACCTACTATTGATTTATCTAGTACAGAGGCTGAATATAGGGGTGCAGACATTGCTACGTGTGAAGGAGTATGGTTAAAGAGTCTCTTGGCTGATTTGGGTGAGCCTATTGATGGCAAGGTTGTCATTCATTTGTGACAACATGAGAAGCATACAGTTGGCCAAGAATCTAGTTTTTCACATGCGAACCAAACACATAGAGGTCCATTATCATTTTGTCAGAGAGAAAGTGTTGGATGGTACAGTGGACTTGCAGTATGTGAAGATGCTCCTGTGTGTGTGTCTCCTCTCCCTCTACCTATTTTTCATCATGTACCCGGTAATATATTCTCTTATAAAAATCAAGATGGAATCTCCATTGAAGATCAGCCAGATCAACCAACAGATCCATATAAAAAGGCCATGGACTCATCCATTGAGGACCAGCAACAAGTCAATCAACCAGATCCATGCCCGGTTTCAGAAAACAACTCTTACTCCTTGTTCCAATATCTTCCCCGACACCTGTGTGGGTATCTTTGGCGACCCAGAGCCCGAGCACCGTATGGTCAACACCCTCACGAATCCTTTGCAGGTGACCTAGCACTTCATTCATAGGCCGCTTCCTTGGTCCCTCATCCACCGTACCAGAAGCTCACCATTTAAGGCTCTTGACTACGTTAGAATAAAAATATCCTGGAGGAATTGCCCGTGCTTTTTGGGTGAGGGAAGTTTTTTCAGGTTCGATTTTGGAAGAATCGAGGGATTAGTCTCTTGTCCAGATATCTGTGGGTGAGGCCCCGAGTGAGAGGCTCTGCCCTGCACAAGAAGTGCTACATCCACTGCTAGCGCCCCCGAATTCGTTGCGCGAAGGGGGCAGGGATCTTTCAGAGAGATGAATGGCTAAATTTTCTTCTATCTTCTTCTCTTCTCTACCACACACCTAAAAATACAAGAGTATATATTATAAGGGAAATTACTATCCTACAATAACATACATTGGTCATTCCATAGTGTGACTCGACTATATGAGCTGGTGCTATAAGGGAAATTACTATCCTACAAAAACATACACTGGTCAATCTAGTGTGTGAACTCAATCGACTATATGAGCTGGTGCTATAACTATGCCATAACCCTAGAACTTCAAAGTGGCTATCACATAGCCTGTCGTCCACTAACAGCATATCAATTATAATCTCGTCAACCATGCCAGTGGCATAAGTGCATAAGATATCACCTAGGCAGGTCATTAATGTTTGTAGCACTATTTGAGCTCAACATCTCAACATCACCTACTAATATTGCCACACTTACCTCAAGAAATTTGAAGTTGACATTTGTTTATCCTCTAATTTCCTCAACATTTGACGACTTCTTAAGCCTACCCCAACTCTTCTTTGGTTCATTACTTTGAACATCAACATTTGGCTCTTTGGAATTTAAAAAATCTTTATGTCCCATAGCATGGTATAAAATTAGTCATTTAACTCCAGAAAGTCACACAAAACCATGCCATAAAATGATCAAAGATATGTTTCAAAAAATCTATAAAACTTGATGCAACTAGGGAAATTCAAAATGTCTCTCAAGGTCTATGTGAGGCACGTATCCACGCTAGTATCTAAACAACTTCCACCTTATCATCAATAAACATGCATCCTTTTCCATCCTGTCGCTCCACAAGCATACGATCATATGAAGGATCCAAGATCATATGCCTTGCCATTTTCTCTACATAACAAGTAAACTCACTATAATTGGGTAAGGCATAAGAAAAAGCACTACACATATCTAAAGTCAAGATAGTCTACTTACTAGTCAAGATGTGCATCATCCACAACAAATTAATCTTCATCAATGGCAAAAGTCACCTCCATGATGCTAGTAGCCACTTGCGTAGTACCACAATAATTCTCTACAAAAGGAGTAAGATAGCCCTCACATATCTCTTTGTCATTGTTAATGAGCATACAACCACGCCTTGTGTGTATAGAGGTTTTTAGCATAGCCCCCATGCCACCGCCAATCTCCAAAACACTACTTGTTGTTGGACACAATGCTTCCAAAAACAATAACATAAGAGAGGCACTTCTCTCAAGGGGACCTCACAATCCTCCAAGCTTATGACGTGCCCTCGTGGATGAAGGCATGTAATGGGTAAGTATCTTTGCATCATGATTTTTTCTAAGTAGTAGTTCCACCTATACACAGAGTACCAAATTAACTATTGGTTTCTTATAGCAAAAAACCCTTGCAAAGAATGAATATTAATGCACCTTTTTTTCCCTCTCATACCCATAAGGGAGACACATGGTAGCCTTGTGCAAAGACAATGCAAAGAATGTAGTCATATACAAGAAATTTCAAAAATTAATACAAGAAAATAATGTATACCTAAACAACATGGTACATAGCATACCTTAAACACACGAGTATACTTTGTAGATGTTCCATATGGCTCTCAGCAATCCAAGACCCATCTAAGACCAACCATCAACCCTGCATGTGAAGCCATGCACTCCACCAATGTGATAGATGAAAATGGACAAAATATAAGAATCCAACCCATGTCATCCATGACTATGGAATCCACCAAAAGTGAACTTGATATGGTCCTCTCACTGAGTTGATTCCATGCCAGTATGCCTTCTACCCCATACAAGGGCATGCTTCTTAAATATGCAAAGAGATGAGTGTGATGAATTACAAGAATAATTTACAAAGAGTACTTGTTGGAAGATCTATCATGCTTAAATCAACACTCCATGCACAAGGTTTTGAGTTGCGCAAATTTTCTCACCCTTGCCTAAGCTCATGTAGAACTCTCACATCACCGTCCGCAAATCCCTCTTTGAAATTTACGTCTATAAACTCTTTTCCTAGTAAAATAAAATCATAGTTCCACACCTTCACCTCTTGTAATGTGGTATTCTTCTCTAGTGCACCAAAGGTAGCCAATGGAGCATAGATATTTAGAGCCCTATCAAATTCTTTTATGTGAAAGAGCAAGATCACGAGAGGATCTTGTGTCTACAGAAGACAAAGTAGTCATTCAACACTAAAAAAAATTTTGAAACATGCCATGATACAACAAAGTAGTCATTCAACACTAAAAGAAAATTGAAACATGCCATGATACAACAAATAGGACGTTGATAACACAGAAGCGGTATAGCTGTATATGCCTTTATAGAGTGTCACACTTCCACACACACATACAAACACACCCAGAACACCAGACCCAAGAGCATAAACAAGCTTTATTTCAAAACAAGTCTTCATCTCTACAAAGTTGGACATCCATTACATCCTCAAAACCATCCTCATCTAGCACCCATTCACAATCTACCCACTCCCCTTCATCTATGTAAATTACAACTGACCAGTACCCTGTATCACTATCAGAGTATACAATCTCAAAGATAGAAGCATCCTCAAAGTACAATTCCTTGATACCTGGACCAAGCTCCAGAATAAGATACATATCTATGGTGGTAGGCTACCCTCAAAGCTTTACTTCAGGTTAATAAGACTGTATATTTAGGACTTTAACCATTACAAACAAACATGCAAGCATTCAGCTCCTGTTTTGATTCTTTACATTAAATTTCCCAGAAAACCCAAGCTTAGAGATTCCGTATGCAACTTCAATATCTTTGAACTAAAGACCATAAATCTCCATCATTTGCTATCAGTTGTGATTTGCATTTAGAGAAGACAATGACCACCACCTGAAGACACCAAAGGAAGTCCATAGGCTGGTCATACTGAGGAGATACCTTCTCCTCTCTTCCTTTGCAATCGGCATTCTCTCTCTTCTTCCCTGCTCTGCTGACACCTTCCCTCCCCTCTACTCTGCTTCAGTTGGCGTATTTCCCTTCACAGCTTTGTTGTTGACGTGCATCTTTTTCCTTTGCCTTGCCGCTCTCAACACCAGCACCACCCTCGCCTTTTTGCAGTGACTGCCACCACCCTCGTTTTTATGTTCACGCTCACTTTCTTTTTGGTTATATATAGTCACCGCCATCTCTTTTTTACGATGACTCTTCTTTCTGCTATGATGCAGTTGGCGCCACTGACTCCTCAACTCAGCTGCGCCCGACACCAGCAGACCTTCTTCCACTACTCATTCTCCTCTTCTCCGCCTCCACTTCTCTCTCCAGCTGCAATTGATGTCCTGTCGATGCTCTCCCTTGGTGACTCCCTCTCTCACCTCCACTTTGTTACAGTCGCCGCCACCTCGCTTCTCTCTGGAGTCGACAGCATACCCTTCATGACTTCTCTTCCCTCTGCCTTGCTCTTTTTGACACCACGTCTTCCCTTTTGTAGCTTCGCTGCAGTTGATATCCCATCATCCCTACTGTAGCTCCGGCAGACCAACCCTTCTTTTTTCTTGTAGTTCCCTCGTCACCTCTTCACTATTGATGCCACCCTCAAACAGCAAGTTTTTCTCCTATTGACGTGTGGCACTCTTCCATTCTCTTGGCGCATGCTGTGAGGGCAACTTGCCCGAGTGTTATTGGCAGCCACCACCCTCGTTTTTTCTAGAATCTTAAGGACTTTTATTTTCACATTAGAATTAATTTTGTTTAAGGCTGGCCACATTGCCTTAAGTCACACCCCCATAAATGCCCTTTATGCCATTTATCCTTTGCCCAGATGGCATCAGCACCCGCATCGCTATCTCCATCCATACTATACATTTACAAAGGACATACCTAAATACAAACGGTCAGCACCCATGCAGGCACTGACACACACACACACACTTGAAAGCTTGCTAACAAAGGCAACAAAACCTCCACATCATGTGAACAATGTAAGGCTTGATGGTTATGCCTCCACTCCCCCTGCTCAATCAGCAGATTTGATCTCAACCAAAACTCAAAACTGATCCAAAGTAATTACATATTTCTTGAAACTCTCAAAAACTCTTAGCCTCCATTTTTGTCCACACAACGTATCATTAGGAACTGGTAGAGTAAACTTACCCGTCATAGAAACATCTTTTGTGCCTGATGGTGAATGACCCCCCGGGGTTCTTCCTCCATTTTCTTCCTTTGCTCCTCGGTCATCTCTCCAGAAGTACTTGACTCTGATTTGCATTCACCTTCGAGGTGCCTAAGATAATTCTCTTCCTCCTCTTCCAAGCACTACTCCCCTTTCTTCATAATATCAAGCCCCCAAGAGTAGTGCTTTCGCTCCCAATCGGTAAGCAATAAAACTCCATTGACTGCATTATTCTCCCTAAATATGACTAAAATGTGCATATAATATGTAGGGGGCGAGATCACTATCCATGCTTTGTAAATATCCGGTAAGCATGGAATTATCTTTGATGATATGAGATACATCAAGAACCTATCATAATAAAGCAAAAAGAAAAGTCCCACCAAAAGTAACATATGAGACTATTGACATAAATAATTTCAGCATATTTACATATACCAATTAGTAATTAATAGTTACCTATAGACCAACCAACTTATTATTTTTGAGTTTAAAACTCCTCCACACATGTGAAATAGGTGCCTCCTTGAAGAGCCCCCTTCTTCTTACCAAGGTGTCAAAAATGTATCATTATACCCAAAATATCTCATTTTTTTAGTAATATTCATAGTTTTTTACTAATAAAACTTGTACTCAGTCAACTCTTCATCTTATGTGGGCATTTACTCATTTTTGGGTATTTTTCTTTTATAAACTAGATTTATCTCCTCCCCACACTTGGATTGATCCCATTGGCCCATAGGAACCTTAATTGGACCATAATCCAAAAATTTCTGAAAATCTAGACCCGTAGGCTAAGGTCCTTTATACCTATTTTCAATTAATTCCAATTGCACATTGCAAAGTTCTTTTTGAATTTTTGTTTCAGGGGAAACCATTTTAGACACTACGAGGATTTTTATATCCAAAAATATCTCAATTTTAGATTACCTCCCTCTAGACATTTTCTCTCTCTAGGTCAAAACAGGGTAAAACATCATTTTTCTTTTATTTCAGAGAGGGGAATAATTATAAGATCAAAAGGGGAGGTTCTTTTACCTGTACACCTCAAAAGCTAGAGGGAGGAATCTTACAGCCTGCATAGACTTGAGCCACTGTATATTCACATGACTAATGCGCTTGTGCCATATGTATTGATATCTGCAATGACACATGTTCTATGCACAAACATGGATGTTTTTACCTTAGGCATGTTCACATCCAAAATCAACATCCTACCTTTTTTGTTGCCCTTTACGGCCAAGCAAAACTGATTTTTGAAGTCTTCCACATAGTACCTTTGAAAATTGAACCTCACTTGTAGACCTTGGTTAACCATCTATCCAATAGAAATCAAGTTCTTTGTAATATTTGTAACATGAAGTACATCTACCATGTAACTTTGAGAATTGAACCTCACTTGTAGACCTTGGTTAACCATCTATCCAATAGAAATCAAGTTCTTTGTAATATTTGTAACATGAAGTACATCTGCCACGTAATTCATTTTTCCACCCTATAGAGATAATGTCACTTTACCAACATGCACAATGGGATGTACAGTATCCTCACATGTTTCTACATGACCTAGCTTTTCCATTTCTACATGTCTCTAAACCACTCACTATGATGACTGGTTATATGGTTAGAGGTGCAAAAATAAACAAATCATATATCTTTAGATCGAGACACATCTCTTGTGGAACTGAGCATATGTTGCATCACAAATAGCTACTCACTTTTGTTATCACCACCCTATTTACTTAAGGATGTATAGCTGCCTTATTGGAACTTTTCACTTTTAATGTCATTCTCCTTTTAAAGCATTCCTTTGCCATGTGCCTTGATTTGCCACAATAATAGCACTCTATGCTATTTGCACTCTAATTATTTTGTCAAACCACCTCGACCCCTCTAGCTTCTCCTGCCTCTAGACTGGCCTCTTCCACCTATGTATGATTAATGTTGGTGCTATGAATCATTGGACTATTGTTGTCCATAATTTTAGTTTCCATGTCGGCCACCACCTTGGCCTCGACCAAAACTCTACCTTGGCCTCGACCAAAACTCTACCTCTACCTCTATGTGAATTAGAGTAGAAGGTCTGGTCTGATGTGTTCAGAGTAAGACATAACAGAGAGATGGATGGCTGAATTTTCTTCTATCTTCTTCTCTTCTCTACCACACACCTAAAAATACAAGAGTATATATTATAAGGGAAATTAGTATCCTACAATAATATACAATGGTATAGTGTGACTTGACTATATGAGCTGGTGCTATAAGGGAAATTACTATCATACAATAACATACACTGGTCAGTCTATAGTGTGAACTCGACTATATGAGCTGGTGCCGTCACATAACCTGTCATCCACTAGCAACATATCAATTATAATCTCACCAACCATGCCAGTGGCATAAGTGCATAAGATATCACCTAGGTGGGTCATTAATGATTGTAGCACTATTTGAGCTCGATATCTCAACATCACCTACTAATATTGTCACATTTACCTCAAGAAATTTGAAGTTGACATTTGTTTATTCTCTAATTTCCTCAACATTTGACAACTTCTTAATAAGCCTACCCTGACTCTTCTTTGGTTCATTACTTTTTGAACATCAACATTTGGCTCTTTGGAATTAAAAAAATCTTCATGTCTCATAGCATGGTATAAAATAAGTCATTTAACTCCAAAAAGTCACACAAAACCATGCCATGAAATGATCAAACATATGTTTCAAAAAATCTATAAAACTTGATGCAACTACGGAAATCCAAAATGTCTCTCAAGGTCTATGTGAGGCATGTATCCACGCTAGTATCTAAAAAACTTCCACCTTATCATCAATAAACAAGCATCCTTTTCCATCATGTCGCTCCACTAGCATACGATCATATGAAGGATCCAAGATCATATGCCTTGCCATTTTCTCTGCATAACAAGTAAACCCACCATAATTGGGTAAGGCATAAGAAAAAGCACTACACATATCTAAAGTCAAGATAGTCTACTTACTAGTCAAGATGTGCATCATCCACAACAAATTGATCTTCATCAATGGCAAAAGTCACCTCCATGCTAGCAGCCACTTGCGTGGTACCACAATAATTCTCTACAAAAGAAGTAATATAGCCCTCACGTATCTATTTGTCATTGTCAATGAGCATACAACCACGCCTTATGTGTAAAGAGGATTTTAGCATAGCCCCCATGCCACCGTCAATCTCCAAAAGAGTACCTGTTTGTTGGACACAATGCTTCCAAAAACAATAACATAAGAGAGGTACTTCTCTCAAGGGGACGTCGCAATCCTCCAAGCTTATGACGTGCCTTCATGGATGAGGGCATGTAATGGGTAAGTAGTTATTCCACCTATACACATAGTACCATATAATTGTTGGTTTCTTATAGCAAAAAACCCATGCAAAGAATGAATATAAATGCACCTTTTTTTTCCTCTCATGCCCATAAGGGGGACACATGGTAGCCTTGTGCAAAGACAATGCAAAGAATGTAGTCATATACAAGAAATTTTAAAAATTAATACATGACAAGAAAATAATGTATACCGAAACAACATGGTACATAGCATACCTTGAACACACAAGTATACTTTGTAGATGTTCCATATGGCTATGAACAATCCAAGACCCATCTAAGACCAACCATCAACCCTACATGTGAAGCCATGCACTCCACCATAGTGATAGATGAAAATGGACAAAATATAAGAATCCAACCCAAGTCATCCATGACTATGGAATCCACCAAAAGTGAACTTGATATGGTCCTCTCACTGAGTTGATTCCATGCCAGTATGTATGCCTTCTACCCCCATACAAGGGCATGCTTCTTAAATATGCAAAGAAATGAATGTGATGAATTACAAGAACAATTTACAAAGAGTACTTGTGCTGGAAGATCTATCATGCTTAAATCAACATTGTTGCGCAAGGTTTTGAGTTGCGCAAATTTTCTCACCCTTGCCTAAGCTCATGTAGAACTCTCACATCACCGTCTACAAATCCCTCTTTGAAATTTATGTCCATAAACTCTTTTCCTAGTAAAATAAAATCATAGTTCCACACCACCTCTTGTGATGTGGTATTCTTCTCTAGTGCACCAAATGTAGCCAATGGAGCATAGATATTTAGAGCCCTATCAAGTTCTTTTATGTGAAGGAGTAAGATCACCAAAGGATCTTGTGTGTACAGAATACAAAGTGGTCATTCAACACTAAAAGAAAATGAAACATGCCATGATACAACAAATAGGACATATTATTAAGAACTGGTAGTAAACTTACCCTTCATATAGAAACATCTTTTGTGCCTGATGGTGGTGAATGACCCCTAGGGCTTCTTGCCTTGCTCCTTGGCATCTTGATCGTCTTTCCCCTTGAGAGATTTTAGTTCTTCCTCCATTTTCTTCCCTTGCTCCTCGGTCATCTCTCCAGAAGAACCTGACTCTGATTTGCATTCACCCTGAAGGTGCCTAAGATAATTCTCTTCCTCCTCTTCCAAGCACTACTCCCCTTTCTTCATATCAAGCCGCCAAGAGTAGTGCTTCTGCTCCCAATCAATAAGCAAGAAGACTCCATTGACTGCATTATTCTCCCTAAATATGACTAAAATATCCATATAATATGTAGGGGGCAAGATCACTATCTGCTTTGTAAATATCCGACAAGCATGGATTTATCTTTGATAATATGAGATACATCAAGAACCTATCATAATAAAGCAAAAAGAAAAGTCCCACCAAAAATAACATATGAGACTATATCGACATAAATAATTCCAACATATTTATCATAATAAAGTAAAAAGAAAATTCCCACCAAAAGTAACATATGAGACTATATCGACATAAATAATTTAAGCATATTTACATACACCAATTAGCAATTGATAGTTACCTATGACCAATAGACGAGATGAGTTCTTCAAGTCCACGTGCTTGGCAAGTGGAGTTTCCACATTCATCTCCTTTTGCAATGCATATAAAACAAGACACCCTTGTATCTACTCACCACATCACTAAAATATGCCTCCAAACTTGCACCAATAGGTAGCTCCACTTTATTGGCACCCCTTGTAGAATCTAAGACTTGTTTGTGAAAGCCTTTTTGCATCTTCCAATAGTTGATCCATCCATACCTCCTTTGCCAACCAAGGAATGTAGTGATGGTTCCCAAGTGGCATACCATAGCTCAACCAAAAATTCTCATCTTGCCCCAAAATTTTTAATACCCTTAGTTTTATCTCCATTGAACAACAAGCAGAAGAAATAGAATACAACTTTTTGACATGGTGATCTTTAAACCTATCATCCTCGAATGGAAGCTTCCATAAAATCTCAAACCACTCCAAGCCATTTGCAAGATTAACTATGGAGAGATTCTAGCATTGAAATAATAAAAACAAATACTAATTAATAACAAAAAGTCTCCAAAGAAGATATCACATATAATAGTTTACAAATATGGTGAAACATGACAATTATAACTTAATCTTGCTATCTTTTGATTGTAAGTCTTGATGACATTTCTCCTTGCATTATTTGTTGGCTGGATGAGCTCATCTTTGGCTAAATTGGGAGGTATCTTACTACAAGAAAACTCTAAATCCTTCTTCCACTTTCCCTAAAATGCAAAGAAACACATAAAGACACATGATTATGAAAAAACTAATTATACCGGATACAAGGTCTATAAAGTTTACCCCATACACCAAACAGGATGGGTAAGAGGATACCAAACCCTCTTGCTCGTGCTAGCCTCTTGGACTCTTGCCTTTGTAATAGAATTCTTCTCACTCTCATTAAACTCCTCTTTGAATTGAGACTTATCGCATGCACATAGCATACTTGTATGCAACAAGTAATGGGTGAAACCATGATAAGGTGGTATGCTTTCTACCAGTTGTATTGGTTGCTACCACACTTGAAGACAACAAATATTAGTGGATTTAGTATTATCATTCGATGTATTTAGCAATTTATCTAGTGTCTCTTAGATATAATAAATGTGAAACAAGATTAAAAACCATGTTTTAATTCTCTAACTCTGTATAAAAGTGTTTCACAACCATTTGTAAACCATTATCCACAACATAGATTTTTAGCCCACCTTATCATGATTTCACCCTAATCCTTCAAGTTTGTTTTCACTATTGCCTCCTCATTCATTCTTGAAAAACACATAAGAAAAATTCAATAAAAGTAAATATTTTTCACATGCAAAAATTTTCAACATATCATTTCAAGAGTTGAATAACTTATGTGTTCAATCATTGCAAAGTAGCAACCAACTTTAGTTCCTCTTATTGAGTGGGAACTATGAATTAAGCTTGGACCCTTATGTACATCTTCTTGTTATTTTGAAATATCTCTCGTATGCATTCCATCCATGATGCAGTCCTATGATTGCTCTCCCAAACAAAAAATATCTTAGCTTGAAGGGTAAACCATCTCTTATTGTTAGTCCTCTTTAAACTCTTTGTTAACCAATTGCTAATTGTAAGATTCCTCCCCAGCCTTCGAGGTATACAGGAGGAAGAACCTCCCTTTCTGATCTTATAATTATTCTCTCTCTAAAATAAAAGAAAGATTCTATTTAAAAAAGGAAGAACCTTTCCCCAGAATACTTCTCAGGAGTCCCACCTGTTTTAAGGATTCAGAACAATGAGTTCAGAAGTGAGAATAAATGTTTGGAAATCAAGGTTTTGGTCTTCATTCGAGTACGGCCCAAAAGAAGTTCTTTATCTCTTGGGAAGTATAAGAAGTTATCCCCCAGATATTGTGGACCAAAGAAAATAGGTGACTTAGCCTACGAACTTCTTTTATCTCCTCATCTCAAAGTTCATAATGTATTTCATGTGAACCTTCTATAGAAATATGTGCCAAACCCAAATCATGGAAAGATGGTAAAACTTTAGTGACAAGATACCGTTGGCTTCTAAGTTACGCTAGCTCCTTCCTTTATATAAGTCGTAACTTTTACTTGCCGCTCGCAGTAATCTTACTCCCATCGATCTCCTTTCTTTCTTAATCTCCTTCATGGCTTGGCAACAGGAATTAGTTTTATCCATGATGATTTCTCACCTTCAAGATGCAAGTGAGTCTGTGAAGAAGGATTTTATAGAACTGTATGAGCGCTCACTTTTCCCTCACTTGGGAACTTCTGTAGCTCAGACCAAATGGCGGACCTGTCAAGATATAACTAGGGTAACACCGTGGGGGCGACAGCACTTTCGTAACAATGTTTGCTTGTTGGCGATGGTTATTGAAGCCTTGGGTTTGGATCCCCGATACTACTGTGTGATGAGATCAAGGCATGGTGGATTTTTTGAGCGGGTCTTCTTACTAGCATGTTTTCTTCCTCACCAGAAGATATGCCTTTATCCTGTTTTTGGCTTGCCTCTCTCAGAGGTCCTTTTAATAGATCACCTCATACCAATGAGATAGGTGCTGCAATAACCAGCCGAATTATTCCCATAGATGAGTTACCTTATACGTGTGCAGCTTGTGAGTGCTGCTTTTGTGACCACATGATGGACGGACTTATGGAATTGTAAAGAGTTCTTCTATCTTTACTGTATATGTTCCAAGAATGAATAAAGTTAAAATCTTGTTCTTGTCTTGAATCTTGCTCTCTTTGAGACTTTTCTTGGTGGTTAATCTTAATTAAAAATTTTCTCTCAGTCTCATATTCATGCATCTTGCGAAATTACCCCCAGTTTGCGAGATGAGGGCATCTTACATTTTTCAAGTGGGAGAGAATGTAAGATTCCTCCCCAGCCTCTCAAGATGTCCAGCATCTTCCCCTATAATCAATTCCCTCTTCAGAAATATAAAAGATCTTGTCTCTGCCTATTTTGACATAGAGAGAGAAAATATTCTAGAGAGAGAATATTCAGATTTTTAATATTTTTGGATAGAAAATTATCTCATCTTATTAAAATAAGTTCCCTTGAAACAGAAATTCAAAAAGAACTTTCCAATGTGCAATTGGAATTAATTGGAAATGGGTATAAAGGACCTTAGCCTAAGGATCTAGATTTTCAGAAATTTTTGGATTATGGTCCAATTAAGGTTCCTATGGGCCAATAGCATCAATCCATGTGTAGGGAGGAGATAAATCCAATTTGTAAAAGAAGATACCCAAAAATGAGTAAATGCTCACATAAGATGAAGAGTTGAAAATGTACAAGGGTTATTAGTAAAAAACTATGAGCAATATTAAAAATATGAGATATTTTGGGTATCCAAAAATGAGTAAATGCTCACATAAGATGAAGAGTTGAAAATGTACAAGGTTTATTAGTAAAAAAACTATGAGCAATATTAAAAATATGAGATATTTTGGGTATCCAAAAAGGAGTAAATGCTCACATAAGATGAAGAGTTGAAAATGTACAAGGTTTATTAGTAAAAAACTATGAGCAATATTAAAAATATGAGATATTTGGGTATAATGATTCCATTTTGACACATATGTAAGGAAGGGGAGTTCTTTAAAGGAGGTGCATATTTCACATGCTTGAATGAGTTTTAAACTCATAAAAATTGAGATATTTCATCTCTCCTCTCTCCTCATTCAAGTCTAGTTCCAAAAAGTTAGCTTAACTGACCTAAAAATGGTCAAAAATTGACCAAACTGATTTGGAAAATTCTAGAATCAGTTTGTTTGGTTAGGAGCTCAAATTTTCCTATAAATAGAAGCCTCCCCCTTGTTGAAAAATATATAGTGTTTATGCATCGTTACTCTACTCCACCTAAGCCAAGAACTGTGAATTCATTAATAATTCACTAGTTTTTGGAGCTTCCCTCTTTCTTCAATCCCCATTAGTGGCTCCATCAACATACTTAACCAATTGATTGGTTGGGGGCCTCTACCGTGAACAAAGAATCAAGCAAATTGTAAGGTAAATGGTGAATTTTGATCTTTTCTATAATTCCTCAATGTTTCTCTCTTCTCAATCCCTCTCAAGCTTGAGAAGCTTAATTGGAATGGTTTTTGAATGCTATTGAAGTTAATTGATGAATGTTAGTGAAGAGTTACATAATTTGATGAATGCTATTGAAGTTAATTGATTAATGATAGTTAAGAATTACATAAATTTCCCTTTATGCTTAATTCTAATGGTTTTTATGTAATTTCTCTCTCTCACTCAAGAAATGGTCATACTCATGACCCATTCTCAATCCAAATGAAGCTTTTCATAAAGCTTTTCCTTAATCCAAGATTAAGCTATGCTTGAGGCCAAATTAATGGCTTTTTTCTATGCTTTTAGTTTATGTATATTGATGATTCAATCCATTATGGATTAATGATCCAATTAGGGATCATTCTAATTATTTCCTTAATGATAAGCTTTATCCCTTAGAAAAATTGAGATTTATCAGTCATAGCAGCGGAGCTATGGCAAAATTTTTATAAAAATTACGCATAAAATAATTTCATTCAAAGCATGAAAAGAGGACTTCCTACCATATTCTAGGAATTATCATCCTAGATTAATTGAAAGATATTCATTGTAATCCTAGAGAAATTGATTTTTATATCATCATAATTAGATTTCATGCATAGAGGTATGCATAAAAGATTATTATTTTAATGTAAAAGTGTTATTTTTATCATAATTGAATTTCATGCATAGAGGTATGCATAAAAGATTATTATTTTATTATAAAAGTGTTACTTTTATCATATTTGAATTTCATGCATAGAGGTATGCATAAAAGTTGATTATTTTATTATAAAAGTGTTACTTTTATCACAATTGAATTTCATGTATAGAAGTATGCATAAGAGTTGATTATTTTATTATAAAAGTGTTACTTTTATCACAATTGAATTTCATGTATAGAAGTATGCATAAGAGTTGATTATTTTATTATAAAAGTGTTACTTTTATCATATTTGGATTTCATGCATAGAGGTATGCATAAAAGTTGATTATTTTATTATAAAAGTGTTACTTTTATCATAATTGAATTTCATGCATAGAGGTATGCATAAAAGATGATTATTTTATTATAAAAGTGTTACTTTTATCACAATTGAATTTCATGCATAGAAGTATGCATAAGAGTTGATTATTTTATTATAAAAGTGTTACTTTTATCATATTTGGATTTCATGCATAGAAGTATGCATAAAAGATATTCTTTTTATACTAAAAGTGTGATTTTCATCATAAATGGATTTTATGCATAACTTAGATGCATAAGAGAAATTCTTTTATTCTAAAAGTGTAATTCCTACCAAATTGAATTTATGCATAAGAAGATGCATAAAGATTGATTTTTAATTCAAAAGTGTCATTCTCATCTAAATTGAATTTATGCATAGGAAAATGCATAAAAGATTGAATTTATGCATAGGAAAATGCATAAAATATTGAAATTTAATTCAAAAGTGTCATTTTTATTTAAAATGAATTTATGCATAGGAAGATGCATAAAAGATTGATTTTACTTTGAAAGTATTAATCTCCTTAAATAGAATTTATGCATAAATAAATGTGTAAAGAAATCTTATATCAAATATAAGAATTCTCTTGTATTCTATAAATAGATATCAGATGTGACAGGATGTGATAAGAGGTGTATAAGATGTGATAAGAGGTGATAAGATGCTTATGAAATAAGTTAGGAGGTGATAAGATGAATTAAGATGTGTATGGGATGAGGTAAGAAGTGTATGTGATAGGATAAGATGTATATGGGTTGTGATAGGGCGAGAATGGATGTGATGTAAAAGATTAGATGTGAAGGCATATGGGGTTATATGAATGGGAATGTGAAAATGGATGTATGTCTGTGGATGTGTGGATGTGGAGATGGGAGTGTGGATGTATGAATGTGAAAATGGATGTATGCATGAAGATGTATATGCATAGATGTGAATGTGGATGTAGATGTGGCTGTATAGATGTGAATGTGGATGTGGATGTATGTATGTATGTGGATGTAGATGTGTGAATGTGGATGTAGATGTGGATGTAGATGTGTGAATGTGGATGTAGATATGGATGTATAGATGTGAATGTGGAATGTGGATGTGGATGTATGTATGTATGTGGATGTAGATGTGGATGTATAGATGTGAATGGGAATGTGGATGTGGATGTATGTGAATGTGGATGTAGATGTGGATGTATAGATGTGAATGTGGAATGTGGATGTGGATGTATGTATGTATGTGGATGTAGATGTGGATGTATAAATGTGAATGGGAATGTGGATGTGGATGTATGTATGTATGTGGATGTGGATGTATGAATGAGGACGTGATAGTGGATGTATGCATGTGGATGTGGATGTATGGATGTGGATATGGATGTGTATGTATGAATGTGGATACGGGATGTGGATGTATAAATGAGGATGTGAAAATGGAGGTAAGCATATAGATGTGGATGTATGGATGTGAATGTGGATGTGGATGTGGGTGTGGATGTATGGATGTGGATATGGATGTGAATATATGATATGTGATGTGAAGGAATCTGAAGTGAAGAGATGGAAAATAATATGATTGGATGAGTACACATATAAATGGAATGTGGATTAATGAGGGATAATGTGGAAAAATGAGAGTTAATATAGAAATTGTATTTGTAAACTGTTTGTAAATGGCTGTTTTATGTCAAGAATGCTGGGAAAGCATTTTGACCGTCTTGTGATTAAGGTCGTGGAGACCTAACTGATAAAGTTGCAACTGCTGACGGAGAGTCAATGGAGGACGTCTCGCGTAGCAAAGTCGAGTGAGGTCTTGACCAGCCTCGGTTCGATTAAAATGGTGAGCTTCCGGTACGGTGGATGAGGGACGGCCTATGAGTGAAGCGCTAGGTCACCTATGAAGGATCCTAACTGATAAAGTTGCAACTGCTGACGGAGAGTCAATGGAGGACGTCTCGCGTAGCAAAGTCGACCGAGGTCTTGACCAGCCTCGGTTCGATTAAAATGGTGAGCTTCCGATACGGTGGATGAGGGACCAAGGAAGTGGCCTATGAGTGAAGCGCTAGGTCACCTGTGAAGGATCCTAGAGGGTGCTGACCATACGGTGCTCGGGCTCTGGGTCGCCCAGGATACCCACGCGTGCGTCGAGGAAGATATTGGAACAAGAAGTAAGAGTTGTTTTGTGAAACCGGGCATGGATCTGGTTGATTGACCTTGCTGGTCTTCAATGGATGAGTCCATGGCTCTTTATATGGATCTGTTGGTTGATCTTGCTGATCTTCAACGAGAGTCCATCTTGATTTTTATAAGTGATTATATTGCCGAGTATTATGGGCTAGGAACTATTGAAAAGGCCCTGAGTGGACAGGTGGTAAGCGTTCTAGTTGCCAATGATGCCATAGATACTCTGATGAAGGAATGATGGAAAATTATGAATCAACCGGATAAATTGGAAGATTGTGATCAGTGGCACTATGGTTTCATTAAAGGATTGTTTTAAAGTTAGCTGATGTTGAGAAAAAGGTAATTTCATATTGGGTGTGTAAGTGGTGTGACTAGTTTTATGTTTGCATGAACTTCCGGCTAGGGGGCCTTGGAACTCTTTTCCTTGGTACCCGAGACAAAACCTAACCAAATTCCTAATTGGATCCCATCACTACAGTGGTTGGGTGGTTGGCTAACCCATGGGATTTGGATGGGGCTAGGCTGGACTGATGGATCCGTAAATCGAGACTCAATTTTTGTTATTACGATAGATAAAGTAAATCTCGGACAGTAATTGTTCTATGGATAGGAATCAACGGCTGTGCCTCTTGAATGGGAAAAAAAGGGTTGATTCCAATGATCCAAGTGCAAGTTTCTTCGTTGATCTGACCGAGTATCTTTATAGATACAGTCGGATCAACTTGATCAGTAATGGTCTTGACTACGTTAGAGTAAAAAGTTATCCTGGTGGAATCGCCCATGCTTTCCGGGTAAAGGAAGTTTTTCTGGGTTTGGTTTTGGAACAACCGTCGGATTAGTCTCTTGTCCGGATATCCGTGGGCGAGGCCCCGAGTGTGGGACCCCTGTCCCGCGCGAGAAGTGCTACTTCCGCTGCTAGTACCCCGAATCTGTTGCTCGGTGTGGGAACAGGGATCTTACAGTAGGTATCAAAGATCTTGTCTCTGCCTATTTTGACATAGAGAGAGAAAATATTCTAGAGAGAGAATATTCAGATTTTTAATATTTTTGGATAGAAAATTATCTCATTAAAATAAGTTCCCTTGAAACAGAAATTCAAAAAGAACTTTCCAATGTGCAATTGGAATTAATTGGAAATGGGTATAAAGGTCCTTAGCCTAAGGGTCTAGATTTTCAGAAATTTTTGGATTATGGTCCAATTAAGGTTCCTATGGACCAATAGCATGAATCCATGTGTAGGGAGGAGATAAATCCAATTTGTAAAAGAAGATACCCAAAAATGAGTAAATGCTCACATAAGATGAAGAGTTGAAAATGTACAAGGGTTATTAGTAAAAAACTATGAGCAATATTAAAAATATGAGACATGCTCACATAAGATGAAGAGTTGAAAATGTACAAGGTTTATTAGTAAAAAACTATGAGCAATATTAAAAATATGAGATATTTTGGGTATCCAAAAAGGAGTAAATGCTCACATAAGATGAAGAGTTGAAAATGTACAAGGTTTATTAGTAAAAAACTATGAGCAATATTAAAAATATGAGATATTTGGGTATAATGATTCTATTTTGACACATATGTAAGGAAGGGGAGTTCTTTAAAGGAGGTGCATATTTCACATGCTTGAATGAGTTTTAAACTCATAAAAATTGAGATATTTCATCTCTCCTCTCTCCTCATTCAAGTCTAGTTCCAAAAAGTTAGCTTAACTGACTAAAAATGGTCAAAAATTGACCAAACTGATTTGGAAAATTCTAGAATCAGTTTTTTTGGTTAGGAGCTCAATTTTTCCTATAAATAGAAGCCTCCCCCTTGTTGAAAAATATATAGTGTTTATGCATCGTTACTCTACTCCACCTAAGCCAAGAACTGTGAATTCATTAATAATTCACTAGTTTTTGGAGCTTCCCTCTTTCTTCAATCCCCATTAGTGGCTCCATCAACATACTTAACCAATTGATTGGTTGGGGGCCTCTACCGTGAACAAAGAATCAAGCAAATTGTAAGATAAATGGTGAATTTTGATCTTTTCTATAATTCCTCAATGTTTCTCTCTTCTCAATCCCTCTCAAGCTTGAGAAGCTTAATTGGAATGGTTTTTGAATGCTATTGAAGTTAATTGATGAATGTTAGTGAAGAGTTACATAATTTGATGAATGTTAGTGAAGAGTTACATAATTTGATGAATGCTATTGAAGTTAATTGATTAATGATAGTTAAGAATTACATAAATTTCCCTTTATGCTTAATTCTAATGGTTTCTATGTAATTTCTCTCTCTCACTCAAGAAATGGTCATACTCATGACCCATTCTCAATCCAAATGAAGCTTTTCATAAAGCTTTTCTTTAATCCAAGATTAAGCTATGCTTGAGGCCAAATTAATGGCTTTTTTCTATGCTTTTAGTTTATGTATATTGATGATTCAATCCATTATGGATTAATGATCCAATTAGGGATCATTCTAATTATTTCCTTAATGATAAGCTTTATCCCTTAGAAAAATTGAGATTTATCAGTCATAGCAGCGGAGCTATGGCAAAATTTTTATAAAAATTACGCATAAAATAATTTCATTCAAAGCATGAAAAGAGGACTTCCTACCATATTCTAGGAATTATCATCCTAGATTAATTGAAAGATATTCATTGTAATCCTAGAGAAATTGATTTTTATATCATCATAATTAGATTTCATGCATAGAGGTATGCATAAAAGATTATTATTTTAATGTAAAAGTGTTACTTTTATCATAATTGAATTTCATGCATAGAGGTATGCATAAAAGATTATTATTTTATTATAAAAGTGTTACTTTTATCATATTTGAATTTCATGCATAGAGGTATGCATAAAAGTTGATTATTTTATTATAAAAGTGTTACTTTTATCACAATTGAATTTCATGTATAGAAGTATGCATAAGAGTTGATTATTTTATTATAAAAGTGTTACTTTTATCATATTTGGATTTCATGCATAGAGGTATGCATAAAAGTTGATTATTTTATTATAAAAGTGTTACTTTTATCATAATTGAATTTCATGCATAGAGGTATGCATAAATGTTGATTATTTTATTATAAAAGTGTTACTTTTATCACAATTGAATTTCATGCATAGAAGTATGCATAAGAGTTGATTATTTTATTATAAAAGTGTTACTTTTATCATATTTGGATTTCATGCATAGAAGTATGCATAAAAGATATTCTTTTTATACTAAAAGTGTGATTTTCATCATAAATGGATTTTATGCATACGAAAAATTCTTTTATTCTAAAAGTGTAATTCCTACCAAATTGAATTTATGCATAAGAAGATGCATAAAGATTGATTTTTAATTCAAAAGTGTCATTCTCATCTAAATTGAATTTATGCATAGGAAAATGCATAAAAGATTGAATTTATGCATAGGAAAATGCATAAAAGATTGAAATTTAATTCAAAAGTGTCATTTTCATTTAAAATGAATTTATGCATAGGAAGATGCATAAAAGATTGATTTTACTTTGAAAGTATTAATCTCCTTAAATAGAATTTATGCATAAATAAATGTGTAAAGAAATCTTATATCTATGAATAGATATGAGATGTGATAGGATGTGATAAGAGGTGTATAAGATGTGATAAGAGGTGATATGATGCTTATGAAATAAGTTAGGAGGTGATAAGATGAATTAAGATATGATAAGATGTGTATGGGATGAGGTAAGAAGTGTATGTGATAGGATAAGATGTATATGGGTTGTGATAGGGCGAGAATGGATGTGATGTAAAAGATTAGATGTGAAGGCATATGGGGTTATATGAATGGGAATGTGAAAATGGATGTATGTCTGTGGATGTGTGGATGTGGAGATGGGAGTGTGGATGTATGAATGTGAAAATGGATGTATGCATGAAGATGTATATGCATAGATGTGAATGTGGATGTAGATGTGGCTGTATAGATGTGAATGTGGATGTGGATGTATGTATGTATGTGGATGTAGATGTGGATGTATAGATGTGAATGGAAATGTGGATGTGGATGTATGTGAATGTGGATGTAGATGTGGATGTATAGATGTGAATGTGGAATGTGGATGTGGATGTATGTATGTATGTGGATGTAGATGTGGATGTATAGATGTGAATGGGAATGTGGATGTGGATGTATGTGAATGTGGATGTAGATGTGGATGTATAGATGTGAATGTGGAATGTGAATGTAGATGTGGATGTGGATGTATGTATGTATGTGGATGTAGATGTGGATGTATAGATGTGAATGGGAATGTGGATGTGGATGTATGTATGTATGTGAAAGTGGATGTATGAATGAGGACGTGATAGTGGATGTATGCATGTGGATGTGGATATGGATGTGTATGTATGAATGTGGATACGGTATGTGGATGTATAAATGAGGATGTGAAAATGGAGGTAAGCATGTAGATGTGGATGTATGGATGTGAATGTGGATGTGGATGTGGATGTGGATGTATGGATGTGGATGTATGGATGTGAATATATGTGTGATGTGAAGGAATCTGAAGTGAAGAGATGGAGAATGATATGATTGGATGAGTATACATATAAATGGAATGTGGATTAATGAGGGATAATGTGGAAAAATGAGAGTTAATATAGAAATTGTATTTGTAAACTGTTTGTAAATGGCTGTTTTATGTCAAGAATGCTGGGGAAGCATTTTGACCGTCTTGTGATTAAGGTCGTGGAGACCTAACTGATAAAGTTGCAACTGCTGACGGAGAGTCAATGGAGGACGTCTCGCGTAGCAAAGTCGACCGAGGTCTTGACCAGCCTCGGTTCGATTAAAATGGTGAGCTTCCGGTACGGTGGATGAGGGACCAAGGAAGCGGCCTATGAGTGAAGCGCTAGATCACCTGCGAAGGATCCTAGAGGGTGCTGACCATACGATGCTCGGGCTCTGGGTCGCCCAGGATACCCACGCGTACGTCGAGGAAGATATTGGAACAAGGAGTAAGAGTTGTTTTGTGAAACCGGGCATGGATCTGGTTGATTGACCTTGCTGGTCTTCAATGGATGAGTCCATGGCTCTTTATATGGATCTGTTGGTTGATCTTGCTGATCTTCAACGAGAGTCCAATTTGATTTTTATAAGTGATTATATTGCCGAGTATTATGGGCTAGGAACTATTGAAAAGGCCCCTGAGTGGACAGGTGGTGAACGTTCTAGTTGCCAATGATGCCATAGATACTCTGATGAAGGAATGATGGGAAATTATGAATCAACCGGATAAATTGGAAGATTGTGATCAGTGGCACTATGGTTTCATTAAAGGATTGTTTTAAAGTTAGCTGATGTTGAGAAAAAGGTAATTTCATATTGGGTGTGTAAGTGGTGTGACTAGTTTTATGTTTGCATGAACTTCCGGCTAGGGGGCCTTGGAACTCTTTTCCTTGGTACCCGAGACAAAACCTAACCAAATTCCTAATTGGATCCCATCACTACAGTGGTTGGGTGGTTGGCGAACCCATAGGATTTGGATGGGGTTAGGCTGGACTGATGGATCCATAAATCGAGACTCAATTTTTGTTATTACGATAGATAAAGTAAATCCCGGACAGTAATTGTTCTATGGATAGGAATCAATGGCTGTGCCTCTTGAATGGGAAAAAAAGCGTTGATCCCAATGATCCAAGTGCAAGTTTCTTCCTTGATCTGACCAAGTATCTTTATAGATACAGTCGGATCAACTTGATCAGTAATGGTCTTGACTACGTTAGAGTAAAAAGTTATCCTGGTGGAATCGCCCATGCTTTCCGGGTAAAGGAAGTTTTTCTGGGTTCGGTTTTGGAACAACCGTCGGATTAGTCTCTTGTCCGGATATCCCTGGGCGAGGCCCCGAGTGTGGGACCCCTGTCCCGCGCGAGAAGTGCTACTTCCGCTGCTAGTACCCCGAATCTGTTGCTCGGTGTGGGAACAGGGATCTTACAGTTGGTATCAGAGCGAATTGGTTAATAAAGATCAACTGAGAAGCCAAATATGTCAAAAATTTATCAAGAAGCACAAAAAGGTTGTAATTGTGTGATATAATTCATACAAGTTGATATGCAAACTGAAATTCGTAATTTGGTAATTGGGTCTTCAGATGGAAGTACCATAATTATATAGAATCCCTGACTTGCTTGAGGCCTAGACATGATGGTATTTACCTTATAATTCCAAGGGCCATGACTACCCGTATATACCGAGAGTATACTGCAGCTCTTTACTGACAGTATATACGAGTAAATCTAAGACTTGAAATTATAAGCGTTAATGCTATCCAGAGGATGATTTCGAATGTGGTTGATATGATTTTTAATTCTGTTTGAGAATTGATAAATTGATTTGGATTCTGATTGAAAAATGATGATCCCTGAAATTTGGTTGAAATGTAATAAGCTGAGCGAAACCTCAATGAGGATGAATGGGACGAGTCCCTGTGAATGATATTCATAACTGGAATGATGATACTGATTTCAGCAAATCACTATGAGATTAGTGGATTGTGCTGTCAGATTGCTACTATTAATACTTGACTTGGTGGATCAAGTTAAGGGATGACAAATTGAGAACTTGCTTGACTGAAATCCCTGTGGAGGAATCAGAAAGAAATTTTTTCAGTCTAATGGACCATTATCGTGTTAAAGATATGAATGATATGATCTGAATGAATTGTTATTTAATGATATGAATGATATGATCTGAATGAATTGTTATTTAAAGATGAGTTCTATATAAGGGATATTTATTCCCGTATTCTGTTGAGTTGACCAGAATATAAGGAACCCAGAATAAATTGGATCTTAAGAAAAAGAGTTGTCCTCTACTTTACGAGATGAGGACATCTCGTACTTTTTAAGTGGGGTAGAATGTAAGATTCCTCCCCAGCCTTCGAGGTATACAGGAGGAAGAACCTCCCTTTCTGATCTTATAATTATTCTCTCTCTAAAATAAAAGAAAGATTCTATTTAAAAAAGGAAGAACCTTTCCCCAGAATACTTCTCAAGAGTCCCACCTGTTTTAAGGAATCAGAACAATGAGTTCAGAAGTAAGAATCGATGTTTTGGATATCAAGGTTTTGGTCTTCATTCGAGTACAGCCCAAAAGAAGTTCTTTATCTCTTGGGAAGTATAAGAAGTTATCCCCCAGATATTGTGGACCAAAGAAAATAGGTGACTTAGCCTACGAACTTCTTTTATCTCCTCATCTCAAAGTTCATAATGTATTTCATGTGAACCTTCTATAGAAATATGTGCCAAACCCAAATCATGGAAAGACGGTAAAACTTCAGTGACAAGATACCGTTGGCTTCTAAGCTACGCTAGCTCCTTCCTTTATATAAGTCGTAACTTTTACTTGCCGCTCTTTCGCAGTAATCTTACTCCCATCGATCTCCTTTCTTTCTTAATCTCCTTCATGGCTTGGCAACAGGAATTAGTTTTATCCATGATGATTTCTCACCTTCAAGACGCAAGTGAGTCTGTGAAGAAGGATTTTATAGAACTGTATGAGCGCTCACTTTTCCCTCACTTGGGAACTTCTGTAGCTCAGACCAAATGGCGGACCTGTCGAGATATAACTAGGGTAACACCGTGGGGGCGACAGCACTTTCGTAACAATGTTTGCTTGTTGGCGATGGTTATTGAAGCCTTGGGTTTGGGTCCCCGATACTACTGTGTGATGAGATCAAGGCATGGTGGATTTTCTGAGCGGGTCTTCTTACTAGCATGTTTTCTTCCTCACCAGAAGATATGCCTTTATCCCCTTTTTGGCTTGCCTCTCTCAGAGGTCCTTTTAATAGGTCACCTCATACCAATGAGATAGGTGTTGCAATAACCAGCCGAATTATTCCCATAGATAAGTTACCTTATACGTGTGCAGCTTGTGAGTGCTGCTTTTGTGACCTTATGGAATTGTAAAGAGTTCTTCTATCTTTACTGTATATGTTCCAAGAATGAATAAAGTTGAAATCTTGTTCTTGTCTTGAATCTTACTCTCTTTGAGACTTTTCTTGGTGGTTAATCTTAATTAAAAATTTTCTCTCAGTCTCATATTCGTGCATCTTGCGAAATTACCCCCGGTTTGCGAGATGAGGGCATCTCGCGTTTTTCAAGTGGGAGAGAATGTAAGATTCCTCCCCAGCCTCTCAAGATGTCCAGCATCTTCCCCTGTAATCAATTCCCTCTTCAGAAATATAAAAGATCTTGTCTCTGCCTATTTTGACATAGAGAGAGAAAATATTCTAGAGAGAGAATATTCATATTTTTAATATTTTTGGATAGAAAATTATCTCATCTTATTAAAATAAGTTCCCTTGAAACAGAAATTCAAAAAGAACTTTCCAATCTACAATTGGAATTAATTGGAAATGGGTATAAAGGACCTTATCCTAAGGGTCTAGATTTTCAGAAATTTTTGGATTATGGTCCAATTAAGGTTCCTATGGGCCAATAGCATCAATCCATGTGTAGGGAGGAGATAAATCCAATTTGTAAAAGAAGATACCCAAAAATGAGTAAATGCTGACATAAGATGAAGAGTTGCAAATGTACAAGGGTTATAAGTAAAAAACTATGAGTAATATGAAAAATATGAGATATTTTGGGTATCCAAAAATGAGTACATGCTCACATAAGATGAAGAGTTGAAAATGTATAAGGTTTATTAGTAAAAAACTATGAGCAATATTAAAAATATGAGATATTTTGGGTATCCAAAAAGGAATAAATGCTCACATAAGATGAAGAGTTGAAAATGTACAAGGTTTATTAGTAAAAAACTATGAGCAATATTAAAAATATGAGATATTTGGGTATAATGATTCCATTTTGACACATATGTAAAGAAGGGGAGTTCTTTAAAGGAGGTGCATATTTCACATGCTTGAATGAGTTTTAAACTCATAAAAATTGAGATATTTCATCTCTCCTCTCTCCTCATTCAAGTCTAGTTCCAAAAAGTTAGCTTAACTGACTAAAAATGGTCAAAAATTGACCAAACTAATTTGGAAAATTCTAGAATCAGTTTGTTTGGTTAGGAGCTCAATTTTTCCTATAAATAGAAGCCTCCCCCTTGTTGAAAAATATATAGTGTTTATGCATCGTTACTCTACTCCACCTAAGCCAAGAACTGTGAATTCATAAATAATTCACTAGTTTTTGGAGCTTCCCTCTTTCTTCAATCCCCATTAGTGGCTCCATCAATCTACTTAACCAATTGATTGGTTGGGGGCCTCTACCGTGAACAAAGAATCAAGCAAATTGTAAGGTAAATGGTGAATTTTGATCTTTTCTATAATTCCTCAATGTTTCTCTCTTCTCAATCCCTCTCAAGCTTGAGAAGCTTAATTGGAATGGTTTTTGAATGCTATTGAAGTTAATTAATGAATGTTAGTGAAGTGTTACATAATTTGATGAATGCTATTGAAGTTAATTGATTAATGATAGTTAAGAATTACATAAATTTTCCTTTATGCTTAATTCTAATGGTTTTTATGTAATTTCTCTCTCTCACTCAAGAAATGGTCATACTCATGACCCATTCTCAATCCAAATGAAGCTTTTCATAAAGCTTTTTCTTAATCCAAGATTAAGCTATGCTTGAGGCCAAATTAATGGCTTTTTTCTATGCTTTTAGTTTATGTATATTGATGATTCAATCTATTATGGATTAATGATCCAATTAGGGATCATTCTAATTATTTCCTTAATGATAAGCTTTATCCCTTAGAAAAATTGAGATTTATCAATCATAGCAGCGGAGCTATGGCAAAATTTTTATAAAAATTACGCATAAAATAATTTCATTCAAAGCATGAAAAGAGGACTTCCTACCATATTCTAGGAATTATCATTCTAGATTAATTGAAAGATATTCATTGTAATCCTAGAGAAATTGATTTTTATATTATCATAATTAGATTTCATGCATAGAGGTATGCATAAAAGATTATTATTTTAATGTAAAAGTGTTACTTTTATCATAATTGAATTTCATGCATAGAGGTATGCATAAAAGATGATTATTTTATTATAAAAGTGTTACTTTTATCATATTTGAATTTCATGCATAGAGGTATGCATAAAAGTTGATTATTTTATTATAAAAGTGTTACTTTTATCACAATTGAATTTCATGTATAGAAGTATGCATAAGAGTTGATTATTTTATTATAAAAGTGTTACTTTTATCATATTTGGATTTCATGCATAGAGGTATGCATAAAAGTTGATTATTTTATTATAAAAGTGTTACTTTTTATCATAATTGAATTTCATGCATAGAGGTATGCATAAAAGTTGATTATTTTATTATGAAAGTGTTACTTTTATCACAATTGAATTTCATGCATAGAAGTATGCATAAGAGTTGATTATTTTATTATAAAAGTGTTACTTTTGTCATATTTGGATTTCAAGCATAGAAGTATGCATAAAAGATATTCTTTTTATACTAAAAGTGTGATTTTCATCATAAATGGATTTTATGCATAACTTAGATGCATAAGAGAAATTCTTTTATTCTAAAAGTGTAATTCCTACCAAATTGAATTTATGCATAAGAAGATGCATAAAGATTGATTTTTAATTCAAAAGTGTCATTCTCATCTAAATTGAATTTATGCACAAAAAAATGGATAAAAGATTGAATTTATGCATAGGAAAATGCATGAAATTTTATTCAAGTGTCATTTTCATTTAAAATGAATTTATGCATAGGAAGATGCATAAAAGATTGATTTTACTTTGAAAGTATTAATCTCCTTAAATAGAATTTATGCATAAATAAATGTGTAAAGAAATCTTATATCAAATATAAGAATTCTCTTGTATTCTATAAATAGATATGAGATGTGATAGGATGTGATAAGAGGAGTATAAGATGTGATAAGAGGTGATAAGATGCTTATGAAATAAGTTAGGAGGTGATAAGATGAATTAAGATGTGATAAGATGTGTATGGGATGAGGTAAGAAGTGTATGTGATAGGATAAGATGTATATGGGTTGTGATAGGGCGAGAATGGATGTGATGTAAAAGATTAGATGTGAAGGCATATGGGGTTATATGAATGGGAATGTGAAAATGGATGTATGTCTGTGGATGTGTGGATGTGGAGATGGGAGTGTGGATGTATGAATGTGAAAATGGATGTATGCGTGTGTGGATGTGGAGATGGGAGTGTGGATGTATGAATGTGAAAATGGATGTATACATGAAGATGTATATGCATAGATGTGAATGTGGATGTAGATGTGGCTGTATAGATGTGAATGTGGATGTGGATGTATGTATGTATGTGGATGTAGATGTGGATGTATAGATGTGAATGGGAATGTGGATGTGGATGTGGATGTATGTGAATGTGGATGTAGATGCGGATGTATAGATGTGAATGTGGAATGTGGATGTGGATGTATGTATGTATGTGGATGTATAGATGTGAATGGAAATGTGGATGTGGATGTGGATGTATGTATGTATGTGGATGTGGATGTATGAATGAGGACGTGATAGTGGATGTATGCATGTGGATGTGGATGTATGGATGTGGATATGGATGTGTATGTATGAATGTGGATACGGGATGTGGATGTATAAATGAGGATGTGAAAATGGAGGTAAGCATGTAGATGTGGATGTATGGATGTGAATGTGGATGTGGATGTGGATGTGGATGTATGGATGTGAATATATGATATGTGATGTGAAGGAATCTGAAGTGAAGAGATGGAAAATGATATGATTGGATGAGTACACATATAAATGGAATGTGGATTAATGAGGGATAATGTGGAAAAATGAGAGTTAATATAGAAATTGTATTTGTAAACTGTTTGTAAATGGCTGTTTTATGTCAAGAATGCTGGGGAAGCATTTTGACCGTCTTGTGATTAAGGTCGTGGAGACCTAACTGATAAAGTTGCAACTGCTGACGGAGAGTCAATGGAGGACGTCTCGCCTAGCAAAGTCGACCGAGGTCTTGACCAGCCTCGGTTCGATTAAAATGGTGAGCTTCCGGTACGGTGGATGAGGGACCAAGGAAGCGGCCTATGAGTGAAGCGCTAGGTCACCTGCGAAGGATCCTAGAGGGTGTTGACCATACGGTGCTCGGGCTCTGGGTCGCCCAGGATACCCACGCGTGGGTCGAGGAAGATATTGGAACAAGGAGTAAGAGTTGTTTTGTGAAACCGGGCATGGATCTGGTTGATTGACCTTGCTGGTCTTCAATGGATGAGTCCATGGCTCTTTATATGGATCTGTTGGTTGATCTTGCTGATCTTCAACGAGAGTCCATCTTGATTTTTATAAGTGATTATATTGCCGAGTATTATGGGCTAGGAACTATTGAAAAGTCCCTTGAGTGGACAGGTGGTGAGCGTTCTAGTTGCCAATGATAGATACTCTGATGAAGGAATGATGGGAAATTATGAATCAACCGGATAAATTGGAAGATTGTGATCAGTGGCACTATGGTTTCATTAAAGGATTGTTTTAAAGTTAGCTGATGTTGAGAAAAAGGTAATTTCATATTGGGTGTGTAAGTGGTGTGACTAGTTTTATGTTTGCATGAACTTCCGGCTAGGGGGCCTTGGAACTCTTTTCCTTGGTACCCGAGACAAAACCTAACCAAATTCCTAATTGGATCCCATCACTACAGTGGTTGGGTGGTTGGCTAACCCATGGGATTTGGATGGGGTTAGGCTGGACTGATGGATCCATAAATGGAGACTCAATTTTTGTTATTACGATAGATAAAGTAAATCCCGGACAGTAATTGTTCTATGGATAGGAATCAATGGCTGTGCCTCTTGAATGGGAAAAAAAGCGTTGATCCCAATGATCCAAGTGCAAGTTTCTTCCTTGATCTGACCGAGTATCTTTATAGATACAGTCGGATCAACTTGATCAGTAATGGTCTTGACTACGTTAGAGTAAAAAGTTATCCTGGTGGAATCGCCCATGCTTTCCGGGTAAAGGAAGTTTTTCCGGGTTCGGTTTTGGAACAACCGTCGGATTAGTCTCTTGTCCAGATATCCGTGGGCGAGGCCCCGAGTGTGGGACCCATGTCCCGTGCGAGAAGTGCTACTTACGCTGGTAGTACCCCGAATCTGTTGCTCGGTGTGGGAACAGGGATCTTACACCAATTCTTATCCCATGATTTCTTAGTATTCTAATTCATGTCTTTGCTGGTCCCATCAGGCATGTTGATGGACAAGATAAAGCTACCTTTCATCACATACTATCCATCATCCTCCAATATCCTTTTCAACAAAGATAAGTCTTGTCTCAGCTCCCAAACCCTCTCATTGATCATAAGTTTGCATAGTGGAACAAGCAGTGTGATAATGCCCTTGTTCATTGCTATGCTCTCTAAGAACTCTGAGCCCTATGGTTGAGAGACCAACAAAGGAACGACATCATCTGCATCCTCCTCTTTTTCTTTGTTCTCCACATCTTAGTTCACACTACCCTTGGCGTCTTTTGTGTCTACATCTATTTATTTACTCACCCAAGGTGCATCTCCTCATGTTTCTTTGAAGCACTAACATCAAAATCATATGCGTCTATTGCTCTACTTACCAAGAGGTGCTTCTACCTCATGCTCTTTTGAAATCTTTTTTGATGACTGCAAGGAAAACTTTTTCCATACATAAAAAGCATGATAATTGTACACAAAATCATAAACTAAAAAGACCATGACAACCATACATATCTATTTCCCTTAATAACTTTATAAAATAAAGAATTTGGTAAATTAAAAGCTTCATCCCCATACTTGGCCTCTCTCTTCATGGCTATGGGAGTTTGTTGTTGTAGACCATAAAACAAGCAAGAAAATTTGCCAACACCTACAAAGGGTGTGAACCAACACCTATAATCACAACATGTAGTAAAAATGAGTCAACTATGTTGGTGGAGGGAAAGAGATGAAGGGGAAAAGAGATGGAGGGAAAGCAAGAAATTGGGCTCCACAAGATGATTTCACCAAAAACAACCATCTAGGAGAGAAGAAACTGCCTGAGACCTTGGTTGGGTTGATTGATCCCTGTGATATTTGGGGTTTTAAATATTTGCTACCATGGCATTTCAAATATTTGCTACCATGGCGTTTCAAATATTTGTTTTGAAAATCGGATTTTTGAATTTGAAGCATTTTTGGAAAGACTATTTGAGCTAGATTGATAGCATGGGAAGATTGGATGAGTTATATTTTGTCATGATTGACACATTCAGGCCTTGTAGATCAAAGCTCATCTGAAAAACTATAGTCGCACATTCAATGTGTCAATCAGAATACTCATATGCCATATATGGATTACTCCAGAAAGGCTTATCTCGGGGGATTTTTTTGCGAGCTTTTTTTTGCCGAGCTTTTTGGAGCAATGAACAAGGAGTCCGAGCTTTGCAAAGGACCATGAGCTTACTATGAGCTTTGTAAAGGACCAAGAACTTACTTACATATAAATAACAAGCTTTGAAAGATCAACAATACAAATTTCAGTCTTTTGATCCACATCATACTTATTGATATAATTACATATATTCATATATGTAACTAAATTCATGCACCTCATACATATACACATACAAAATATACATATACATACATACATGCAAGAGCACCTACATACTAACATATATACATACATACATACATACATACTTTCTTACTTACTTAAATATAAAAAATAATCCTTTAAAGATAAAAAATGTATATATCGATCTGTAAAGTTCCAAACCATGAAAATCTCGATTACAAAGTCTTTTGATCCACATGATACTTATTGATATAATTATATATATACATATATCTACCTAAATTCATACACCTCATACATATACATATACATACATACAAGAGCTACCTACGTAGCACTAACATATATACATACATTACATACATACAAGAGCTACCTACGTAGCACTAACATATATACATACATTACATACATACTTTCTTAATCCTTTAAAGATAAAAAATGTATATATCGATCTGTAAAGTTCCAAACCATGAAAATCTCGATTACAAAGTCTTTTGATCCACATCATACTTATTGATATAATTATATATATACATATATCTACCTAAATTCATACACCTCATACATATACATATACATACATACAAGAGCTACCTACGTAGCACTAACATATATACATACATTACATACATACTTTCTTACTTACTTAAATATATAACACAATCTTTTAAAGATCAAAAATGTATATATCGATCTTTAAACTTCCAAACCATGACAATCTCGATTACAAAGTCTTTTGATCCACAAATTATAGCATTCTTCTACGTGTCATCCTGACCTAATGAGAAATCTCCCAAACATGCTTTGGCTACCTCCATGTCATTCTCTATCCCCATATAATGCCTTTTTAACTCTTGGCATGCACGTCCCAAGCCTCCACATCCCGCAAAAACGTCCAAGACACCATCTCCTTCACTTGAGAAGTTCTCCACTAGCCACCTACAATGAAATACAATCATAAACATGCATCTAAGTATTTTGAAAAAGTAGCTATGAAAATGAACAGAATGAAAATTGTCTCACCTAAAGAACATAGGAGATCTTTCTGCACCATTTCGAATGTAGCGCTCCAAGACCATCGTGCGTTGGAATGGATGCTTCTTATTCTTCTCAAAAATGAAATTTCGTTAAGTGTTGAATAACTTCTTTGAAACATTTTGCCCAGCCTCATGATCAATAATAGGGACATGGCAATTTACTCGATAGAACATACTAAGCGCCAATGTATCGACCTACCATAACGAGAAAACATTATGTTTGGATATCCATACCACATAGCATGTATACACAAAATGTATACACAAAGGGAAATATTTGAGAGATTATGACTTACCCGTTCTCCATTGTCATACAAATAACTTGATTCCACATGAACAGACATTGTTTGATGCATGACCAATCCAACTTTCTTTCCCATGGAATATATTTTAGGAAGTTGATCCATTAGACTCAAACACACAAACCAATCCTCATCAGCCACAAACAAACCAACAAAACTGAGTGTGGCACGTATCAATGATGAAGAAACTTGATTCCATGAGGGACACCCATCTGTATCTACATCAACAACCTATAAACCTGTAGGAAAGTCAGCCCATACGAGGCGAGCCACTGTATCTGAGGGAGCACCTCTATGAGATAGAGCCTTGGGAATCTTCATCAAGAATTCTTCCACACTACATAAAAGATTTATGATGTTTGGTTTTGGTAAGTAGAACTTGGAAAACTAATTATATGGTGAAATTATTCTTTTTACCTATCTGAGCCCTCCGAAAGAGTGTGGATGTCTACCAGCAATATATGTGTGAAAAACATCTCTCACCTGCAAGTAAACAAGACAAAAAATGAGATGCATTTCGAAAGCACACACTTCTCAAAATAAATTTACGATGGAAAGTACTCTTACTAGTCATGTCCATGATGTCACATTGTCCTGACACCTCCCCCTCTTGAAGATGCTCTGGAGGGTCTCTCTCTTGATCTTCATTTGTGGGGTCTCCCTCTTGAACATCATGCATAATGTCAAGACGTCTCTTTGTTTGCCTCTCACGTTTCACTTGAGACGATGTAGATGTATGCTCTTGGTGTGATTGTGGCACTCGTGACAGTGGTGTGGATGGTTTTGGGGCCACGCGTGAGGATCCAACTACTAGAGACTGGGTCAAGATTGTTGGCTACGGGGAAGGTATTCTAGAGTCTTCTTGAGTTGGGGGCTCTCTTTCAAGCTCAGATTGGCAATTCTTAAATTCTTCAAGAAATAGATCAAGATAATTAGTAAAAAGGTAAAAATCCCCATACCTTTTTGTCAATGTATGTGTATGTAGATGTATATGTATCTATGTATATGTATATGTACATGTATGTGTATGTGTATGTGTATATGTATATGCATATGTATATGTATATGTATGTAGGTATGTATCTATGTATATGTATGTGTATGTAGGTATATGTATCTATTTATATGTATATGTATGTAGGTATGTATATATCAAAACTTAACAACGTTTCTTTAAAATTTGATATGCCAAACCTTAAATGTAACATGAACTATGTATGTACGTATGTATGTATGTATGTACAAATTTGTAAAAAATTTGGACAGCATCTCCTTTGCATTCTCCTAAAATATCCCAAAATAAACTTCAAAACTTAACAATGTTTCTTTAAAATCTAACATGCCAAATCCTAAATGTAACATGAACTTTGTATGTAACATGCCAAATCTTAAATGTAACATGAACTTTGTATGTATGTAGGAATTTAGTATATAATTTAGTGTATGTATATAGGTATGTATTTATGTATGCATATGTATATATACATATGCATATACATATGTATTTGTATATGTATATATCTGTATGTATATGTATCTAATATGTATATGCATATGGATAGTTTACATATGTATAGGTAGGAAGGTTTACATAAACATATACATTTACATTTACATGCATATAATTCAACAGAAAGCAAAAAAGTACCTTTTTCTAGGAGCTCCTCACTTGGAGGCACATGATTTAGAGGATAGTCCAACCACCAAGGACATCTCTTAAATTCCCAATCAGACACCCCTCTCTCAACCCATTCCTTTGGGTACATTGTTTTCGAGGAATTTGGATCTACCCATTCTTTGATTGCTTCCGTCTCTTCGTCCATTAGACCTTGGCCAATGAGTAGCTGCACCCACCTACATATCCAAAATAAAACAAACAGCACTAAAATATTTTTTTAAATGCGTATATGTATTTTCTACAAAAATGTAATGGCATTAGAAGATATATACCTGTAGACAACCTCTTTGCGGCATTCTCCACCTCAGGTTGCTTTTGGCCTTCCTTCACTTTTCCAATCTTTGCCCCCACACCTCGTGGAAGGCCCATGGTATGTTTTTCGATCGCTCCTCTTGCACCCATTGCATAAATGGTGGGACATAGATAACATCATCATATACCAATAAACCCTCCAAAATAGAGTCCGCCTCCCCTATTAGCTCTTCCCAATACAACTCTTTCTTCATATGCAGCAACGTCTTTTTGTTATCCCCAAACATCTCTGAAATTACCTTGTCCTTTTCCCTCCTGGTCATAAGAATTTGAAGCAATTCCATCTTCCTATTGACATGTCACATACCTTTGAGTTGAAATCTGAGATATGGCGACTGTGTAGAGCTTTTCTTTGGTCAGAGCAACCGATCCCTTCTTAGACCAATCATAGTTATATATGAGTTGAAAGAATGCATCACCATTGGATGGGTTTGCAATTATGAGCATCTTGTACGCTCTATCTCGAAATGTTTGCTCTACACCACGTCTGGATTTCTCACATTTTGTCTCATATTCTTACAACCCCATGGCATGTCTATCAATGCATGATATAGCTTGCTTCACCACATTTTCAAATAATGTCTACGTATAACAAAAAGGACTCATTATCACTCACACGATTAAAAAACATTGATAATCCGTTTATTAATAAAAGATGGGAAACGCAAACACTACCTTCCACACAAGCTGTGCCAAGATTGTAGCTGGAGCATTGTACCATTGCTCTCCACTTCGTTGCTCCAAACTAAGCTCCATTAAAGCCCACCTCCTTTTGATTTCTCTTAGCGAGGCAAAAACCTAATTAAGTAGAGAGAGATCACTTACTCATTTTGAGATCGTAAAGCCAATAGCAATTCTCCTTCTTGCTTCTTGTCCACAACCAAAAATTGACATTTAACCCGGACATGGCGTGAGGGGCTTTGAGACCAAGCTAGAGAAAACAAAATAAAGATATTACAATATATTACTTTTAATGTTGCACAAAACCACTCTATGGCATTCAAAAGAACATACCTTCATGCACTCAAGACATCCATGCCTTCACACGATGATTGCCATCCCAAACAAGAAACTTCTTACCAATGAGATCCTCCCACTCAGTTCCTCTGATTTCATCCTCAAATCTATCATTTTGTACCACCCAGTTTGGTCCCCATTCTTGCAGGTCTATTTGTGTGACTGCAAAATACATAGAGCTTCCGGGATGTGTAAGTGAAACTAAAAAAGGAGGAGATGCTTCGACATAACCATGGCAGTCAAAGGAATCACGAAACACCTCAAGTTGGCTAGAAACTGTACGGATGGATTCATTTGGAATCAGCCTGCATAAAGGGACCAATGGGGTAGAGGAATTGCGTTGCACAAAAAACTTAGTGAATCATCAGCAATCCCAATTCAATAGATTTTCCAAGAAGCCTTCTATGGGTCTCCCCTTGACCAGTACTAGATTCAAGAATCTCCATGTGAGTTGGAGGAGGTGAGCTCATTTCGTTCTCTAACACAAGTGCTTCTTCCTCATGAATAAGAGAATTATGCGCTTCTGTTTCCTCTCTAACAGAGATACATGTGAGGACACAGGTGTCCGGGATTGAGCTTCCTCGCTCTAAGAGTCAAACAAAAACGCCCAGATCATCTAAGTGAGTATCCCCTGTTGTCTGTAAGACACACACACACCAAGCCCAAGTAAGCATATCTAAAACATTAAAACACAATCTCAAAAGAATCTTGGCTATTCACATCATATACCTTTCTTAGTCTTTGCGTGTTGTTTTCCTGGTTTTCTTGGAGCCATCTCTCTCTCTTTTGCCCTGAATATGAGTAGCAAAACAGTTTGAGCTGAATGACATATAGCGATGATCAACCTCACACATAAACCCTACTTCATGTCCATAAGAAAACATCAACCTCACACACAAACCTTACTACATGTCTAAGAAAACATTCAGGATGATCGTGAAAGCTTTAGAGGCTAGCACACAACTTCAAAGAGTAGATCAGTAAGCTCACAAGGCCGGATACCAAAACCAAGATCAGGCCATAACTATAGGCCCTATTCAAAGAAAGGTACCTCTAGGAAAGAAACATTCACCCATCATCAACTTGAGGAATATGATCACAATCGTGCATATTTGCCAAGTGTGACAAATTTTGAGTAGTATTCCTCCAAGGTTAAGCTAAGCTGCTTGAGGCTGAAGAACTCGTTCATCTTAATAGATTCATGAGATGGCCACACATCCATATAAAAGAGCCATGGACTCATCCGTTGAGGACCAGCAAGGTCAATCAACCAGATCCATGCCCGGTTTTGGAAAACAACTCTTACTCCTTGTTCCAATATCTTCCACGATGCACGTGTGGGTATCTTCGGCGACCCAGAGCCCGAGCACCGTATGGTCAGCACCCTCTAGGATCCTTCGCAGGTGACCTAGCGCTTCACTCATAGGCCGCTTCCTTGGTCCCTCATCCACCGTACCGGAAGCTCACCATTTAAATCGAACCGAGGTTGGTCAAGACCTCGGTCGACCTTGCTACGCGAGACGTCCTCCATTGACTCTCCGTCAGCAGTTGCAACTTTAATAGTTAGGTCTTCATGACCTTAATCCACAAGACGGTCAAAATGCTTTCCCAGCATTCTTGACATAAAACAATCATTTACAAACAGTCACAAAATACAGTTTCTAAATCAAACTCTCGTCTTTCCACATTATCCCTCCTTAGTCCACATTACTTATTCCACATTCCATTCATTCTCATCCATTTCCTCATATCGACGACACATTAATTCATATACACATTCACATTCACATCCATATATCCACATCTACATACATACATCCATTTTCACATCCTCATTTATACACCCACATCCCATATCCACATTCATACATACACATCCATATCCACATCCATACATCCATATCCACATCCACATCCACATTCATACATCCACATCCACATCCCCATTCTATGAAGCATTGAGAAATTATAGAAAAGATCAAAATTCACCATTTACCTTACAAATTGCTTGATTCTTTGTTCACGGTAGAGGCCTCCAACCAATCAATTGGTTAAGTATGTTGATGGAGCCACCAATGGGGATTGAAGAAAGAGGGAAGTTCCAATTTCTTCAATTTGGAGAGAATTTTAGAGAATAGTAAAAACTAGCATTATTTCAGCATAACTCTAGTATAGTAAAATTCTTCTCCTTTTTTCAAAGGACTCATGTTCTATTTATAGGAGAGGGAAGATCTAACCAAAGCTAACTGAATTCTAGAATTTTCCAAATTCAGTTTGGTTGAATTTAGACTAGATTTAGACCTAGTTTGGTTACTTTTTGATTCAGTTTGGTTCCATTTTGATTTGGTTTGGTTCAAGAGAGAGGAGAGACAAAAATATCACATTATTTTAGAGTTTAAAACTCATTCAAGCATGTGAAATATGCACCTCCTTTAAAGAATTCCCCTTCCTTACATATGTGTCAAAATGGAATCATTATACCCAAAATATCTCATATTTTTAATATTGCTCATAGTTTTTTACTAATAAACCTTGTACATTTTCAACTCTTCATCTTGCGTGAGCATTTACCCATTTTTGGATACCCAAAATATCTCATATTTTTAATATTGCTCATAGTTTTTTACTAATAAACCTTGTACATTTTCAACTCTTCATCTTATGTGAGCATTTACTCCTTTTTGGATACCTAAAATATCTCATATTTTTAATATTGCTCATAGTTTTTTACTAATAAACCTTGTACATTTTCAACTCTTCATCTTATGTGAGCATTTACTCATTTTTGGATACCCAAAATATCTCATATTTTTAATATTGCTCATAGTTTTTTACTAATAAACCTTGTACATTTTCAACTCTTCATCTTATATGAGCATTTACTCATTTTTGGGTATCTTCTTTTACAAATTGGATTTATCTCCTCCCTACACATGGATTGATGCTATTGGCCCTTAGGAACCTTAATTGGACCATAATCCAAAAATTTCTGAAAATCTAGACCCTTAGGCGAAGGTCCTTTATACCCATTTCCAATAAATTCCAATTGCACATTGGAAAGTTCTTTTTGAATTTCTGTTTCAGGGGAATTCATTTTAATAATATGAGAAATTTTTCTATCTAAAAATATTCAAAATCTGAATATTCTCTCTCTAGAATATTTTCTCTCTCTATGTCAAAATAGGCAGAGACAAGATCTTTTATATTTCTAAAGAGGGGATTGATTACAGGGGAAGATGCTGGACATTTTGAGAGGCTGGGGAGGAATCTTACAATGTGAATCAGATAGATGTGAATGGATGGATGAATGTGATGTGAATAGAGGTGATAAAATGTGAGGTGAATAGATGTGATGTGAATCAGATAGATGGGAATGAAAGGATGGATGGATGTGATGTGAATAGAGGTGATGAGAATGTGAGGTGAATAGATGTGATGTGAATCAGATAAATGTGAAAATGAATGGATGAGATGTGATGTCATGTGAATCAAAACGTAAATGAATGATATGGGATGTGAGTAAATGTACGTGATGAGAATGGATGTGAATGTGTATGTGAAGAATGGATGTAAGTGTGCATGTGAAGGATGGATGTGAATACTTGAGTATGGGAAAGAATGGATGTGGATGAATGAGATGAGATGTGTATGAATGAGATATGATGTGGATAGAAGTGATGGATATGAATGAATGTGAAAGTGATGGCCATGAATGACTGTGAATGTGACGGATAGGAATGAATGTGATGGATATGAATGAATGTGAATGTGATGGGATGTGAATCGGGATAGATGTGCATGAATGAGATATGAGGTAAAATGAATGAGAAGTGATGTGGTCTGAATGAGATGTGATGTGAGTGAATGTGATGTGGTCTGAATGAGATGTGATGTGAGTGAATGTAATGTGGTCTGAATGGATGAGATGTGAATGAATGTGATGTGATGAGATGTGGATATGGGTAAATGTGAATGAATGTGATGTGATGAGATGTGGATATGGGTAAATGCGAGTGAATGAGATTTGACGAGGTTAAATAGATGAAAGATGTGATCAGATGGATATGGGTAAATGGGTAAATGCAAGTGAATGAGATTTGATGAGGTTAAATAGGTGAAAGATGTGATCAGATGGATATGGGTAAATGCGAGTGAATGAGATTTGATGAGGTTAAATAGATGAAAGATGTGATCAGATGAAAATGATGCGATTGGATGAGAATAGGAATAATTATGAAATGGTTGTGGAAAGATGAGAATTCGTTATAGAAACTGTATTTTTGAATTGTTTTTTTTAATGATGACTGTTTTATGAAAATGATGCGATTGGATGAGAATAGGAATAATTATGAAATGGTTGTGGAAAGATGAGAATTCGTTATAGAAACTGTATTTTTGAATTGTTTTTTTTAACGATGACTGTTTTATGTCAACAATGCTAGAGAAGCATTTTGACCATCTTGTGAATGAGGTCGTGGAGATCTAATCTAATAAATTTGCAACAGCTGACAGAGAGTTAATGGAGGACGTCTCGCGTAGCAAGTTCGTCGGCCGAGGTCTTGACTAGCCTCGGTTTGATTAAAATGGTGAGCTTTCGGTACGGTGGAGGAGAGACCAAGGAAGCAGCCTATGAGTGTAGTGCTAGGTCATCTGCGAAGGATCCTAGAGGGTGCTGACCATACGGTGCTCAGGCTCTGGTCGTACCCACACATGCATCGTGGAAGATATTGGAACAAGGAGTAAGAGTTGTTTTCTGAATTCGCGCATGGATTTGGTTGATTGACCTTGGTGGTCCTCAACGGATGAGTCCAGGGCTTTTTTATATGGATCCATTGGTTGATCTTGCTGATCTTCAATGAAGATTCCATTTTTGATATGTGAATATATTGCCAGTTACTATGAGCTAGGAACTATCGAAAAGGCCCCTCAGTGGTGTGGTCAGGTGGTGAGCGTTCTGGTTGCCAATGATGCCATAAGTACACCGATGAAGGAATGATTGGAAATAAGGATTCAACCGAAGATTTTGAGGATTATGATCATCATTGACACAATGGTTTCATTAAAAGATTGTTTTTAGAAGATGCTGATTTTGTGAAAAAGGCAATTTCATATTGTGTGTGTAAGTGGGGTGACTAGTTTTAAGTTTGTATGAATATCCGGCTAGGGGCCCTGGGAACTCTTTTCCCTGGTACCCGAGACAAAACCTAACCAAATTCTTAATCGGATCCCATCACTATAGTGGTTGGGTGGTTGGCTAACCCACGGGACTAGATGGGGTTAGGCTGGACTGACGGATCCCTAAATTGAGACTCGATTCTATTATGGTACGATAGATGAAGTAAATCCCGGACAAAAATTGTTCTATGGAAAAGAATCAACGGCTATGCCTCTCAATGACGAAAGAAGCATTGGTCTCTATGATCCAAGTGCAATCTTTTCCCTCCCTAATCTGACTTTGGACTTATGGGTTTGGTCAAATTAGTTCAGTTAGTTAAGGCTTTTAACTATGTTAGAGAAAAATTTATCCCGGAGGAATTGCCCATGCTTTCCGGGAAAGGGAAGTTTTTTCGGATTTGATTTTGGAAGAACCGAGTCTCTTGTCCGGATATCCGTGGGAGGCCCCGAGTGTGGGATCCTACCTCGTGCAAGAAGTGCTTCTTCCACTGCTAGTACCCCTGAATTTGTTGCGTGGTGGGGACAGGGATCTTACAGCAGCAGGATCAACTATGGAGAGATTCTAGCTAGTTAATACAAAAAGGTCTCCAAAGAAGAGATCACATATAATAGTTTACAAATATGGTGAAACATGCCAATCATAACTTAATCTTGCCATCTTTCGATTGTAAGTCTTGATGACATTTCTCCTTGCATTATTTGTTGCCTGGATGAGCTCATCTTTGGCTAAATTGGGACTCTAAATCCTTCTTCCAATTTCCATATAATGCAAAGAAAACTCTAAATCCTTCTTCCAATTTCTGTATAATGCAAAGAAACACATAAAGACACATGCTTTATGAAAAAACTAATTATAGGGGATACAAGGTCTATAAAGTTTACCCCATACACCAAATGGCCAAGGATTGGATGGGTAAGAGGATACCAAACCCTCTTGCTCGTGCTAGCCTCTTGGAGTCTTGCCTTTGTAATAGAATTATTCTCACTATCATTAAACTCCTCTTTGAATTGAGACTGCATGCCCCATCCTTTGTTAGGATGGTTTCGCCAGTGAAATGGTTTGGGAGAGTAAACGACCACCTTGGAGATCAATGGAGGAAGAACTAGGAGTGTGATAACGAAGAGAAAACTTTAGGGTTTTTAAAACATTTTTTTAAAAACTAAACCATTATGTAGTGGCTTGGTGGTTAAATAAATCTAATTGTCCATGCATGCATCATTAATTTAGGATCATTACAAATGCAGTTTTCAAGTAGTGAGGGAAGTTTAATGCTAATAGGATTGTTATAACTTTTAAAATCTAAAATTATCTCCAAATTGAATTATGTCAGGATCTCTAATCTGACTGTAAAACTTGAACGTACAAAAGCTTGGAGATTTTGAGAGGCCACAAAAGAAATTTTAAGATATAATTTAACTAATTATTTACTAAATTTTAAATAAAATTTTTCAAACACTTATCTCAAAATGTAGAACTTTTCATATTTTAGCCAAAGCACTCATGGTAGTGAAAGGGATATTATGGGTGAGCTAAGTGGAGAGCAAAGTTGAGCTTTTTTAACAATTTGTTTTGGTTGTAGCTAAAGCTACTTCATGCTCACAAGGATTGGTTAGCTTTTAAGTTTACACTGAGCAAGATGAATACTGCGATGATAAGAGCTCAAAGAGGCACTTATCAAATAGAGCTTGCAACTGCAGAGGAAATTCTCGAGTTTTCTAGAGAGGAGTAGGCAGCACTATTTGGATTTATAGAAGATACTATTTGATTACATCAGCTTGTAGGTGCAGAATCAAATGGCCTATCATTTGAGATGCCAATAATAAAGAGGGGAGATAAATTAATGTTTCACCTAGATATATAGTTTAGAAGATCCTTTGTGGTGCATGGAGAAATATCAAGTAGCTAGATAACCACCATCACTGTTAAGGAGGAGTCATTCACTCACCTAGATTTGAAGAAGTCCACAAGCATCACAAGAACTTTTGGTGAGGAGTCTTCTAGTATCACCATTGTAAATATATTAAGAAACCTTCTAGAAAAAAACTCTTGAAAAAACAAGTTTCTCTTTGGTAAGAGAGATCCACCAAGTAGAAGAGCTTCTAGCCAGGTACGATGGAAATATTCTATTTGAGTTACCCTGTCTTCACCCAAAAAAAAAACAATTGGTAACATTGATAGAAAATTTGATGGACATGTCTAGGCTGATGCTATCAAAAGTAATGTGATAGGGTTTCCAAGGATTGTACGATACAGAATGTGTGGTGCGTCATTTGCAATGCATGAATGAATTATGCATTGGGTTATTAAGATCAAAACAAAGAAATGAGTTGCATTGGGTGGGTTGTTTGGCCAAAGAATGTCCCTTTGGCAGCAAAACTAATAAATTTGGGTCTCTGAAATGCTTTACTGCTCAATGGTAACGCAATACTTCCAATGGTAACACGATACTTTCCAATCTTGTTTGACCATGCTCTTGGTGCTTACTTCAAGCCATAGAGGGCTTTACGTAACCTACACACAAACTCTAGGTACGCATCACTCTCATAACTTGGTGGCTGTATCATGTATAATTTTTCTTGCAAATCGCCATACAAGAAGGCATTCTTTACATCCATCTCATGTAAAGACCAACCCTATGCTGGGCAGCCATATGAATGATAGCTCTCATGGGTGCCATTCTCGTAAATAACTGGGTTGAATGTCTCCTCATATTCAATGCCATAGGTTTGCACATAGCCGTTGGTAACCAATCTTGCCTTATACCTACTCACACCAAACCATCTACGTTATACTTAACTATATGCATCCACTTACATCTAACTACCTTCTTTTCCTTAGGCAAAGACAATAACTCCCATGTTGCATTTGCATCCAATGCTTTCATCTTCTCATTCATGGCATTTTCCCATTTTGTATTTCCAAGTGCTTTCTCAAAACAAGTGGGCTCCAGATCATGTATTGCTTTAACCATGTAAGCATAATGATGGGCTATATATCCATCATATCTCAACCTATCAACAGGGTACCTAAGCCTTTTAGACTTGCGCACACATGCATCACTGCCATGTGTCCTCAAAACAGCTCTAGTTCTTCTTACACCAGGAGTAACCATAGATGGAATGCCAAGCTCCTCATCAAGACTCTACTCCATCAAGGCTCTGCTTAGAGCCACTAGAGTCATCATCCACATATGAGTGATCTGCCTGACAAATCAGGCACCAAAGGTTAATCTAGCTTTTCCTTCCGTTTTTGTGATACATGTTTACCTATATCTATCCTCAACTTGCGCGTGACCATGGACTAACACTGAATCTAATGTTCAAGGACTCTCAAGGTCCACTAAGCACCTGTGATGATTGCTACTCTACATGTGGTGCAGCATCAATATTTCTTACATCTATAATCTTTTTGCTCTAAATTATAACCAATGAAGTGCATTTCTCTGCCTTTGGATCTAAGTTTGTTCTCACTTTGTCACCAACATACACATATGTAATACACCCAAACACTTTCAAGTGAGACACATCCAGTCTTATGCCTATAAACTTTTGTTCCGATATCATACCATGAACAACAATAGCGGGGGTCTTGTTCATAATGTACACAACAAAATTGCTACTCCTTGTACCCAAAAATAATATGTCATATTCTTTTCAGACATCAAGGAACATGCCACTTCTACAATACGCCTATTGTTTCTTTCTGCACCACCTTTCTACTATGGAGTATACCTACATATAAACTGTCTCTCAATTCCCTACTTCCAATAAATCACTGAATGCACTGGAGAAATACTCTCCCCCGCCATCTAATATCAGGCATTTTATTTGTATGTGTTTTTCCTTCTCGACCAAGACTTTAAATCTCCGAAAGTGAGCAAAAACCTTTAAACTTTGGTAAACCTACAATAATATTTTTGACCTGCATAGACTTGAGCCACTGTATATTCACATGACTAATGCGCTTGTGCCATATGTATTGATATCTGCAATGACACATGTTCCATTCACAAACATGGTTGTCTTTATCTTAAACATGTTCACATCCCAAATCAACATCCTACCTTTTCTATTGCCCTTTACGGCCAAGCAAAACTGATTTTTGAAGTCTTTTACAAAGTACCTTTGAGAATTGAACCTCACTTGTAGACCTTGGTTAACCATATGTCCAATAGAAATCAAGTTCTTTGTAATATTTCTAACATGAAGTACATCTGCCAAGTACTTTATTTTTTCACCCTGAAGAGATAATGTCACTGTACCAACATGCACAATGGGATGTACAGTATCATCACATGATGTTTATACATAACCTAGCTTTTCCATTTCTACATGTCTCTAAGCCACTCACTATGTGACTGGTTATATGGTTAGAGGCAGGGATTTCATTAACGTCTTCACAATTTCGTGATCACGTTAACAAAACCTAGTGTTAACATATTAAAACTTGTGATCACATTGTATATTCACATGACCTGAGAAATGACCTGCCGGAACCCACTAGTCCAGTAACACCTCCGGGCTTCTATCTTTCCCGGCGGGCCCGCCGGGATACAGAGTTTTCCCGGCGGGCCCGCCGGGAAAGACAAAAGCCCGACGGGCCCGCCGGGAAAAACAAGGAACACCGGCGGGGTATTATTCTGTATATAAACACTGCCCGACACCCATCGTACAACTTTTGGGAAGATAGTCCTTGTTTTGGGGGCGTGATATCTCTCCTCAAAGTACTTGTAGAGCTCTCGAGTTGCTAGAAGTGTCCTCTTGGGAAGAACGTCCTTATTTTAGGGGCTGTCGTCTTTCCTTGTAGGCACTCCTAAGGCTATTGGGCCACTCGTCCTTAGTTCTTTGAACTGGGGGCAGGGTGTGGTTCGTAGCTAATACTTGCGGAGATTTAGGGACAAATTGGAGTCATTCAGCCTTGCATTTGAGCCACGTACGTAATCTACCTACCTCATTCTGCTTTATGAATGGTTTGATGGAGCCAAGAGTCCTGCTTAAGGGCTTGTATTGGTTCTTGATACTTGATATAGTTTAGAGTAGACAAGGGTCTATTGTCCTATACTAGAGTATTGGGCAAGCATAGATCTTTGATTTTTTTTGTGAATGTTAGAGAAGGTCTATTGTCCTATACTAGAGTATTGGGCAAGCATAGATCTTTGATTGTGTAAAGTATCCTTAATTGGGTACAAAAGGCATCCTTCATCGGGGGTGCAATGTGCATGATAGTCTCGAAGTAGTTTTGTAGTAAGACCTTGCAAGATAGTTTGAAGTAGTTTTATGTTATGTGATGATCTTTTGTATTTGTCAAGATAGTTTCGAAGTACTTTGTCTGCAGATGTATGTTTTGTCATACGTGAGTGATTTGTTGTTTTTTCATTTGTGTATTCATTGTTATATGCTTGGTTGAATAGGTTATTTGTTGAGATGGAGGACAATGTTGGATCCAGTGATACCTCCAATAGAGTCCAAATTTCAAATAGCAAAAAAAAAAAAGCACCTGGGATAGAGTGGCAATATGCAATTAACGTTGGTGATCGATTCATAGATTGGGAGTGTAAGCTATGCCATGCAGTAAAATCAGGTGGGGCGCCTCGACTAAGAGAACACTTTTTAGGCGGACCGAAGAAAAAGTCATGTACCCACCCCTCTGCACCTATAGTGGCCAAACGCATAAGAGAAGAAATTCAAAAGAAAGATTCAAGAAAACATGACACTCCTACCGTTAATGTATCAAGGCAGCAAGAACACTGTTGTTCTAATCATCAAACTCCCGCTACATCGCCTACTTGTACCCCGAACGGCAATGTGCAACCAGAAAGTAATCTACCCAGTGCATCTTCTTGCAAGCGTAACTTTGACGTAGGAAATATACCAAGCGTCAAACTTCATTGCAAGAAATCCTACGTCAAGGTCGACTCGATGATGCACAACTCGTCCTTGCTGAAGCGATTTACTTTTCTGGGAGTGCTATGATGATGGTGGACAGTGAGCATTGGAAGAGAGCATGGAAGAAAATTGGTGAGTTTGGACCAGGGTTTTCACCGCCTACGTACCATGCTATGCGAAATGATCTATTAGAGAAATGTTATGCGCAGGTAAAAGAACGTGTACAAAGAATAATTCTTAGCAATGTAGAGCTTTCTGGATGTAGTATAGTAAGTGATGGATGGTCTAATGTGCAAAGAAAACCATTAATTAATGTAATGGTTATTTCACCTAGAGGTGAGACTTTCATCCGTGCCGTGGATTCAGCTGGTTCAATCAAAACTGGGGCTTACATTTCTCAAGTCATTAGCTCTGTGATAGAGGAAGTGGGTGCCAAAAATGTAGTCCAAGTCGTCATGGACAATGCAAAAATTTGTAAAAATGCATCCAGAATCCTACAGCGACAATATCCACATATTTTTCCGGTAGGCTGTAATACTCATAGTTTGAATCTTGTATTAAAAGATTGGTATAAATCTGATGATACCAAATGGTTTGCCTCAATCGTCGACACTGCTCGCCAGCTTGTGAAATTCATGCTCAAGAGACAGAGAGTTTTAGATATGTTTCGACCTCGCATGTCAGTTATGTTAAAGCTTCCAGCGCGGAGACTAGGTTTTGCACTCACTTTTACACTTTTGAGTCTCTTCTTAGAAATAAAGATGCAGTTTGTGAAACATTTACATGCATGGCATTTCATGACTGGGAGAACACTCAACTTGAAAAAGTGAAAGAGAAAATCAAAGTCTTGAAGGGAGCACTTACGAGAAGAAGTTGGTGGAACAGTGTGATGGATGCATACCATGTAATGATGCCTGTTATGTATGCTGTACGAAGTCTTGATCAAAGAGCGCCTAATCTCGGAAAAGCATGGATGCAATGGTGGACTGTCCAGCGGAGTTTGGAGTGTCCTGAGAAATTAGAGCATTCAGTGGTGGAAAAGCAATGGCGTGTACCATTCTCCAGTAGACAAAGAAAAGTTCTGTTGAAGTACTTTCATGCTAGATAGATTGGAGCGCATTCACCACTGCACAGTGCTGCTTACATGTTAGATCCTGAATATTGGAATATGGATTTGATGTCCAACGTTGAGGTGGTGCAAGATTTTTATAAAGTGGTAAACACTTTCTATAATAATGATGATGATCGTGTACAGTGCATAAAGGACATGACCTCATTTCGGTTGAAAGAGGGTGTAAGATCCCTATTCCCACCGAGCAACGGATTTCGGGTACTGGCAGCGAAAGTAGTGCTTCTCGCGCGGGACAGGGGTCCCACACTCGGGGCCTCGCCCACGGATATCCGGATAAGAGACTAATCCGTCGGTTGTTCCAAAACCGAACCCGGAAAAACTTCCTTAACCGGAAGCACGGGCGATTCCACCAGGATAACTTTTTACTCTAACGTAGTCAAGATCATTTCTGATCGAGATGATCCAATTACATCTATAAGATACTTAGTCAGTTCAAGGAAGAAACTTGCACTTGGATCATTGGGACCAACGCTTTTTTCCCCATTCAAGAGGCACAGCCGTTGATTCCTATCCATAGAACAGTTACTGTCCAAGATTTTTTTTTTTCTATCGTAAAAACAAAAGTTTGAGTCTCGATTTACGGATCCATCAGTCCAGCCTAACCCCATCCGATCCCATGGGTTAGCCAACCGCCCAACCACTGTAGTGATGGGATCCAATTAAGAATTTGGTTAGGTTTTGTCCCGGGTACCAAGGAAAAGAGTTCCAAGGCCCCCTAGCCGGATGTTCATGCAAAATAAATCTAGTCACACCACTCACACACCCAATATGAAATTGCCTTTTTCAACCAGATTCAACCAGTTTAAAACAATCCTTTAATAAAACCATAGTATCATTGATCACCATCTTCCAATTTATCCAATTGATTCTTAATTTCCCATCATTCCTTCATCAGAGTATCTATGGCATCATTGGCAACTAGAACACTCAGGAGCCGTTTCGATAGTTCCTAGCCCATAATACTTGGCAATATAATCACTTAACAAGATGGACTCTCGTTGAAGATCAGCAAGATCAACCAACAGATCCATATAAGGAGCCATGGACTCATCCATTGAAGACCAGCAAGGTCAATCAACCAGATCCATGCTCGATTTCAGAAAACAACTCCAACTCTGTTCCAATATCTTCCTCGACGCACGCGTGGGTATCCTAGGCAACCCAGAGCCCGAGCATCGTATGGTCAGCACCCTCTAGGATCCTTCGCAGGTAACCTAGCGCTTCACGCATAGGCCGCTTCCTTGGCCCCTCATCCACCGTACCGGAAGCTCACCATTTTAATCGCACCGAGGCTGGTCAAGACCTCGGCCGACCTTGCTACGCGAGACGTCCTTCATTGACTCCCCGTCAGCAGTTGCAACTTTCTCATCACGACCTTAATCACAAGACGGTCAAAATGCTCCCCCCAGCATTCTTGACATAAAACAATCATTTACAAACAGCATTTACAAACAGTTTACAATACAATTTCTATTTTAACTTTCATTTTTCCACATTATCCCTCCTCAATCTACATTACTTATTCCATATTCCATTTATAAGTATTCTCATCCCATCACATCATTTCCATCTCATCACTTCAGATTCCCTCACATCACAATCGTATATTCACATCCATACATCCACAACTATATGTGTACATTCACATCTACATGCATACATCTACATCCCTATGCATACATCCACATCCACATTCACATTCACCTCCATACATCTACATCTACATGCATACATCCACTCCACATTCACATCCACATCTATACATCTACATCTACATGCATACATCCACCTCTACATCCACATCTACTTCTATACACCTACATCTACATGCATACATCCACATCTACATCTACATGTATACATCCACATCTCCATTCCCATCTACATCTATACATCTACATCCACATGTATACATCCACATCTCTATTCACATCTACATCTATACATCTACATCTACATATATACATCCACATCTCCATTCTCATCTACATCTATACATCTACATCTACATGTATACATCCACATCTCCATTCCCATCTACATCTATACATCCACATCTCTATTCACATCTACATCTATACATCTACATCTACATGTATACATATACATCTCCATTCACAACTACATCTACATGCATACATCCATATCTCCATTCCCATCTACATCTATACATCTACATCTACATGCATCCATCCACCTCCACATCCACATCTACATCTATACATCTACATCTACATGTATACATCCACATCTCCATTCACATCTACATCTATACCTCTACATCTACATGCATCCATCCACATCTCCATTTACATCCTCATCTACACATCTATTTCTACATGCATACATCCACGTCCCATGCATACATCCACCTCCACATTCACACTCACATCCATACATCTACATCTACATGCAACATCTACATCTCCATGCATAATAAAATTCTTTTAATTAATCTAGGATGATAGTTCCTAGAATATGGTAGGAATTCCTCTTTTTATACTTTGAATGAATTTATTTTATGCGTAATTTCTATAAAAATTTTGCCATAGCTCCGCTACTATGACTGATAAATCTCAATTTTTTTCTAAGGGATAAAGCTCATTATTAAAGAAATAATTAGAATGGTCTCTAATTGGATCATCAATCCATAATGGTCTCTAATTGGATCATCAATCCATAATGGTCTCTAATTGGATCATTAAGAAAACAATTAGAATGGTCTCTAATTGGATCATCAATCCATAATGGTCTCCAATTGGATCATCAATCCATAATGGTCTCTAATTGGATCATTAAGAAAACAATTAGAATGGTCTCTAATTGGGTCATCAATCCATAATGGATTGAATCATCAATGTGCATAAACTAAAAGCATAGCAAAAAGCCATTAATTTGGCCTCAAGCATAGCTTAATCTTGGATTAAGAAAAGGCTTTATGAAAAGCTTCATTTGGATTGAGAATGGTTCATGAGTATGACCATTTCTTGAGTGAGAGAGAGAATTTACATAAAAACCATTAGAATTTAAACATAAATGGAATTTAACTTCTATAGCATTTATTAAATTATGTAACTCTTCACTACTATTCACCAATTAACTTCAATAGCATTTAAAAAACCATACCAATTAAACTTCTCAAGCTTGAGAGGGGTTGAGAAGAGAGAATCATTGAGAAATTATAGAAAGATCAAAATTCAATATACTTACCTTATAATTTGCTTGATTCTTTATTCACGGTAGAGGCCCCCAACCAATCAATTGGTTTAGTATGTTGATGGAGCCACCAATGGGGATTGAAGAAAGAGAGAAGTATCAAAAACTAGTGAATTATTAAAGAATTCACAGTTCTTGGCTTAGGTAGAGTAGAGTAACAATGCCTAAGACACTCTATATTTTGGCTTAGGTGGAGTAGAGTAATAAAGCATAAGACACTATATATTTTGGCTTAGGTGGAGTAGAGTAACAAGCATAAGACACTATATATTTTGGCTTAGGTGGAGTAGAGTAACAAAGCATAAGACACTATATATTTTGGCTTAGGTGGAGTAGAGTAACAAAGCATAAGACACTATGTATTTTGGCTTAGGTGGAGTAGAGTAACAAAGCATAAGACACTATGTATTTTGGCTTAGGTGGAGTAGAGTAACAAAGCATAAGACACTATGTATTTTTCAACAAGGGAAGGCTTCTATTTATAGGAAAATTTGAGCTCCTAACCAAACAAACTGATTCTAGAATTTTCCAAGTCAGTTTGGTCACTTTTTGACCATTTTTAGGTCAGTTAAGCTAACTTTTTGGAACTAGACTTGGATTAGGAGAGAGGAGAGATGAAATATCTCAATTTTTATGAGTTTAAAACTCATTCAAGCATGTGAAATATGCACCTCCTTTAAAGAATTCCCCTTCCTTACATATGTGTCATAATGGAATCATTTTAATATTGCTCATAGTTTTTTACTAATAAGCCTTGTACATTTTCAACTCTTCATCTTATGTGAGCATTTAAGGGACTTCCCTTCCTTACATATGTGTCATAATAAAATCATTATTCCTAAAATATCTCATATTTTTAATATTGCTCATAGTTTTTTATTAATAACCCTTGTACATTTTCAACTCTTCATCTTATGTGAAATATGCACCTCCTTTAAAGAACTCTCCTTCCTTACATATGTGTCATAATGGAATCATTTTAATATTGCTCATAGTTTTTTACTGATAAACCTTGTACATTTTCAACTCTTCATCTTATGTGAGCATTTAAGGGACTCCCCTTCCTTACATATGTGTTATAATAAAATCATTATTCCCAAAATATCTCATATTTTTAATATTGCTCATAGTTTTTTACTAATAAACCTTGTACATTTTCAACTCTTCACCTCATGTGAGCATTTACTCATTTTTGGATATTTTCTTTTTACAATTTGGATTTATCTCCTCCCTACACATGGATTGATGCTATTGGCCCATAGAAACCTTAATTGGACCATAGTCTAAAGATTTCTGAAAATCTAGACCCTTAGGCTAAGGTTCTTTATACCTATTTCCAATTAATTCCAATTGCACATTGAAAAATTCTTTTTAAATTTCTGTTTCAGGGAAACTCATCTGAATTATAAGAGATATTTTTCTATCCAAAAATATTCAAAATCTGAATATTCTCTCTCTAGAATATTTTCTCTCTCTAGGTTAAAACAGCCACAAACAAGATCTCTTATATTTCAGAAAAGGAATTGATTATAGGGGAATATACTAGACATCAAAAAGGGGTTGGGGGAGGAATCTTACATTCTACCCCACTTAAAAAACGCGAGATGTCCTCATCTCGCAACTTGGAATAATTTCGCAAGATGCACGAATATGAGACTTAGAGAAAAATTTTAATCACGATTAACCACCAACAAAAGTCTTAAAGAGAGCAAGATTCAAAATAAGAACAAGATTTAAACTTTATTCATTCACGGGACTTATACAGTAAGGATAGAAGAACTCTTTACACTTCCATAAGCCCGTCCATCATATGGTCACAAAAGCAGTCCTCACAAGCTGCACAAGTATAGGGTAACTCATCTATGGGAATGATTCTGCTGGTTATTGCCGCACCTATCTCAGTGGTATGAGGTGATCTAACAAAAGGATCTCTGAGAGGCAAGCCAAAAACGGGGTAAAGGCATATCTTCTCATGAGGAAGAAAACATGCCAGTAAGAAGACCCGCTCAGAAAACCCAAGATGCCTTGATCTCATGACACAGTAGTATCGGGGACCCAAACCCAAAGCTTCAATAACCATGGCCAAGCGGACATTGTTACGGAAGTGTTGCTGACCCCAGGGTGTTACCCTAGTTATGTTTTGATAGGTCCGCCATTTGGTCTGCGCTACAGAAGTTCCTAGGTGAGGAAAAAGTGAGCACTCATACTGTTCTATAAAGTCTTTCTTCACAGACTCTCTTGCGTCTTGAAGGTGAGAAATCATCAGGGATAAAACTAATTCCTGTTGCCAAGCCGCCATGAAGGAGATTAAGAAAGAAAGGAGATTGATGGGAGTAAGATTACTGTGAGTGACAAGTAAAAGTTACGACTTATATAAAGGAAGGAGCTAGCGTAACCTAGAAGCCAACGGTAACTTACCACTGAAGTTTTATCGTCTTTCCATGATTTGTGTTTGACACATTTTTCTATAGAGGGCATTAAGAATTTTGAGAAGAGGAGATAAAAGAAACTTGTAGGCTAAGTCACCTACTTTCATTGAATTCAGATATAAGGATCACAACATCTGGGGGATAACTTCTTATACTCCCCAAGAGATAAAGAACTTCTTTTGGGCCATACTCGAATGAAAACCAAAACCTTGGTATCCAAAACACCGATTCTCACTTCTAAACTCATTGTTCTAAATCCTTAAAATAGGCGTGACTCCTGAGAAGTATTTTAGGAAAAGGGTATTCCTTTTTTAAACAGAAACTTTCTTTTATTTTAGAGAGGGAATAATTATAAGATCCGAAAGGAAGATTCTTACTCCTATATACCTCGAAGGCTGGGAAGGAATCTTACATCCTACCCCACTTAAAAAGTGCGAGATGTCCTCATCTCGCAAGGTAGAGGACAGCTCTTATTCTTAAGATCCAATTTTTATTCTGGGGTTGCTTATATTCTGGTCAACCCAACCGAACACTGGGATAAATATCCCTTATATAGAACTCATCATTAAATAACAATTCATTCAGATTATATCATTCATATCTTTAACATGATAATGGTCCATTAGACCGAAAAGTTTCCTTCGGAACATTCCTCCACACGGAAATTTCAGTCAAGCAAGTTCTCAATTTGACATCCCTTAACTTGATCTACCGGTCAAGTATTAACAATAGCAATCTGACAGCACAACCCACTAATCTCATAGTGATTTGCTGAATTCGTTATCATCATTCTAGTTATGAATATCATCACAGGGACTCGTCCCATTTCCCCTCATTGTGGTTTCATTATATTTCAACTAATTTTTAAAAATCAACATTTTTCAATCAGCATTTTCAATCAGAATCCAAATCAATTCATTCATTCTCAAACAGAATTAAAAATCATATCAATCACATTCGAAATCATCATCTAGATAGCATTAACGCTTATAATTTCAAGTCTTAGATTTACTCGTATATACTGTCAGTAAAGAGCTGCAGTATACTCTTGGTATATACGCGTAGTCACGGCCCTTGGAATTATAATGTAAATACTATCATGTCTAGGCCTCAAGCAAGTCAGGGATTCTATATAATTGCGGTAATTCCATCTGAAGAACCGATTACCAAATTATGAATTTCAGTTTGAATATCAAATTGTATGAATTATATCACACAATTATAACCTTTTGGTGTTTCTTGATAATTTTTTGACATATTTGTCTTCTCAGTTGATCTTTATTAACCAAATGCTCTGATACCAACTGTAAGATCCCTATTCCCACCGAGCAACGGATTTCGGGTACTGGCAGCGGAAGTAGTGCTTCTCGCGCGGGACAGGGGTCCCACACTCGGGGCCTCGCCCACCACGGATATCCGGATAAGAGACTAATCCGTCGGTTGTTCCAAAACCGAACCCGGAAAAACTTCCTTAACCGGAAGCACGGGCGATTCCACCAGGATAACTTTTTACTCTAACGTAGTCAAGATCATTTCTGATCGAGATGATCCAATTACATCTATAAGATACTTAGTCAGTTCAAGGAAGAAACTTGCACTTGGATCATTGGGATCAACGCTTTTTTCCCCATTCAAGAGGCACAGCCGTTGATTCCTATCCATAGAACAGTTACTGTCCAAGATTTTTTTTTTCTATCGTAAAAACAAAAGTTTGAGTCTCGATTTACGGATCCATCAGTCCAGCCTAACCCCATCCGATCCCATGGGTTAGCCAACCGCCCAACCACTGTAGTGATGGGATCCAATTAAGAATTTGGTTAGGTTTTGTCCCGGGTACCAAGGAAAAGAGTTCCAAGGCCCCCTAGCCGGATGTTCATGCAAAATAAATCTAGTCACACCACTCACACACCCAATATGAAATTGCCTTTTTCAACCAGATTCAACCAGTTTAAAACAATCCTTTAATAAAACCATAGTATCATTGATCACCATCTTCCAATTTATCCAATTGATTCTTAATTTCCTATCATTCCTTCATCAGAGTATCTATGGCATCATTGGCAACTAGAACGCTCAGGAGCCGTTTCGATAGTTCCTAGCCCATAATACTTGGCAATATAATCACTTAACAAGATGGACTCTCGTTGAAGATCAGCAAGATCAACCAACAGATCCATATAAGGAGCCATGGACTCATCCATTGAAGACCAGCAAGGTCAATCAACCAGATCCATGCTCGATTTCAGAAAACAACTCCAACTCTGTTCCAATATCTTCCTCGACGCACGCGTGGGTATCCTAGGCAACCCAGAGCCCGAGCACCGTATGGTCAGCACCCTCTAGGATCCTTCGCAGGTAACCTAGCGCTTCACGCATAGGCCGCTTCCTTGGCCCCTCATCCACCGTACCGGAAGCTCACCATTTTAATCGCACCGAGGCTGGTCAAGACCTCGGCCGACCTTGCTACGCGAGACGTCCTTCATTGACTCCCCGTCAGCAGTTGCAACTTTCTCATCACGACCTTAATCACAAGACGGTCAAAATGCTCCCCCCAGCATTCTTGACATAAAACAATCATTTACAAACAGCATTTACAAACAGTTTACAATACAATTTCTATTTTAACTTTCATTTTTCCACATTATCCCTCCTCAATCTACATTACTTATTCCATATTCCATTTATAAGTATTCTCATCCCATCACATCATTTCCATCTCATCACTTCAGATTCCCTCACATCACAATCGTATATTCACATCCATACATCCACAACTATATGTGTACATTCACATCTACATGCATACATCTACATCCCTATGCATACATCCACATCCACATTCACATTCACCTCCATACATCTACATCTACATGCATACATCCACTCCACATTCACATCCACATCTATACATCTACATCTACATGCATACATCCACCTCTACATCCACATCTACTTCTATACACCTACATCTACATGCATACATCCACATCTACATCTACATGTATACATCCACATCTCCATTCCCATCTACATCTATACATCTACATCCACATGTATACATCCACATCTCTATTCACATCTACATCTATACATCTACATCTACATATATACATCCACATCTCCATTCTCATCTACATCTATACATCTACATCTACATGTATACATCCACATCTCCATTCCCATCTACATCTATACATCCACATCTCTATTCACATCTACATCTATACATCTACATCTACATGTATACATATACATCTCCATTCACAACTACATCTACATGCATACATCCATATCTCCATTCCCATCTACATCTATACATCTACATCTACATGCATCCATCCACCTCCACATCCACATCTACATCTATACATCTACATCTACATGTATACATCCACATCTCCATTCACATCTACATCTATACCTCTACATCTACATGCATCCATCCACATCTCCATTTACATCCTCATCTACACATCTATTTCTACATGCATACATCCACGTCCCATGCATACATCCACCTCCACATTCACACTCACATCCATACATCTACATCTACATGCAACATCTACATCTCCATGCATAATAAAATTCTTTTAATTAATCTAGGATGATAGTTCCTAGAATATGGTAGGAATTCCTCTTTTTATACTTTGAATGAATTTATTTTATGCGTAATTTCTATAAAAATTTTACCATAGCTCCGCTACTATGACTGATAAATCTCAATTTTTTTCTAAGGGATAAAGCTCATTATTAAAGAAATAATTAGAATGGTCTCTAATTGGATCATCAATCCATAATGGTCTCTAATTGGATCATCAATCCATAATGGTCTCTAATTGGATCATTAAGAAAACAATTAGAATGGTCTCTAATTGGATCATCAATCCATAATGGTCTCTAATTGGATCATCAATCCATAATGGTCTCTAATTGGATCATTAAGAAAACAATTAGAATGGTCTCTAATTGGGTCATCAATCCATAATGGATTGAATCATCAATGTGCATAAACTAAAAGCATAGCAAAAAGCCATTAATTTGGCCTCAAGCATAGCTTAATCTTGGATTAAGGAAAGGCTTTATGAAAAGCTTCATTTGGATTGAGAATGGTTCATGAGTATGACCATTTCTTGAGTGAGAGAGAGAATTTACATAAAAACCATTAGAATTTAAACATAAATGAAATTTAACTTCTATAGCATTTATTAAATTATGTAACTCTTCACTACTATTCACCAATTAACTTCAATAGCATTTAAAAAACCATACCAATTAAACTTCTCAAGCTTGAGAGGGGTTGAGAAGAGAGAATCATTGAGAAATTATAGAAAGATCAAAATTCAATATACTTACCTTATAATTTGCTTGATTCTTTATTCACGGTAGAGGCCCCCAACCAATCAATTGGTTTAGTATGTTGATGGAGCCACCAATGGGGATTGAAGAAAGAGAGAAGTATCAAAAACTAGTGAATTATTAAAGAATTCACAGTTCTTGGCTTAGGTAGAGTAGAGTAACAATGCCTAAGACACTCTATATTTTGGCTTAGGTGGAGTAGAGTAATAAAGCATAAGACACTATATATTTTGGCTTAGGTGGAGTAGAGTAACAAGCATAAGACACTATATATTTTGGCTTAGGTGGAGTAGAGTAACAAAGCATAAGACACTATATATTTTGGCTTAGGTGGAGTAGAGTAACAAAGCATAAGACACTATGTATTTTGGCTTAGGTGGAGTAGAGTAACAAAGCATAAGACACTATGTATTTTGGCTTAGGTGGAGTAGAGTAACAAAGCATAAGACACTATGTATTTTTCAACAAGGGAAGGCTTCTATTTATAGGAAAATTTGAGCTCCTAACCAAACAAACTGATTCTAGAATTTTCCAAGTCAGTTTGGTCACTTTTTGACCATTTTTAGGTCAGTTAAGCTAACTTTTTGGAACTAGACTTGGATTAGGAGAGAGGAGAGATGAAATATCTCAATTTTTATGAGTTTAAAACTCATTCAAGCATGTGAAATATGCACCTCCTTTAAATAATTCCCCTTCCTTACATATGTGTCATAATGGAATCATTTTAATATTGCTCATAGTTTTTTACTAATAAGCCTTGTACATTTTCAACTCTTCATCTTATGTGAGCATTTAAGAGACTTCCCTTCCTTACATATGTGTCATAATAAAATCATTATTCCCAAAATATCTCATATTTTTAATATTGCTCATAGTTTTTTATTAATAACCCTTGTACATTTTCAACTCTTCATCTTATGTGAAATATGCACCTCCTTTAAAGAACTCTCCTTCCTTACATATGTGTCATAATGGAATCATTTTAATATTGCTCATAGTTTTTTACTGATAAACCTTGTACATTTTCAACTCTTCATCTTATGTGAGCATTTAAGGGACTCCCCTTCCTTACATATGTGTTATAATAAAATCATTATTCCCAAAATATCTCATATTTTTAATATTGCTCATAGTTTTTTACTAATAAACCTTGTACATTTTCAACTCTTCACCTCATGTGAGCATTTACTCATTTTTGGGTATTTTCTTTTTACAATTTGGATTTATCTCCTCCCTACACATGGATTGATGCTATTGGCCCATAGAAACCTTAATTGGACCATAGTCTAAAGATTTCTGAAAATCTAGACCCTTAGGCTAAGGTTCTTTATACCTATTTCCAATTAATTCCAATTGCACATCGGAAAATTCTTTTTAAATTTCTGTTTCAGGGAAACTCATCTGAATTATAAGAGATATTTTTCTATCCAAAAATATTCAAAATCTGAATATTCTCTCTCTAGAATATTTTCTCTCTCTAGGTTAAAACAGCCACAAACAAGATCTCTTATATTTCAGAAAAGGAATTGATTACAGGGGAATATACTAGACATCAAAAAGGGGATTTATCTCCTCCCCTAACCCCTTTTTGATGTCTAGTATATTCCCCTGTAATCAATTCCTTTTCTGAAATATAAGAGATCTTGTTTGTGGCTGTTTTAACCTAGAGAGAGAAAATATTCTAGAGAGAGAATATTTAGATTTTGAATATTTTTGGATAGAAAAATATCTCTTATAATTCAGATGAGTTTCCCTGAAACAGAAATTTAAAAAGAATTTTCCAATGTGCAATTGGAATTAATTGGAAATAGGTATAAAGAACCTTAGCCTAAGGGTCTAGATTTTCAGAAATCTTTAGACTATGGTCCAATTAAGGTTTCTATGGGCCAATAGCATCAATCCATGTGTAGGGAGGAGATAAATCCAAATTGTAAAAAGAAAATACCCAAAAATGAGTAAATGCTCACATGAGGTGAAGAGTTGAAAATGTACAAGGTTTATTAGTAAAAAACTATGAGCAATATTAAAAATATGAGATATTTTGGGAATAATGATTTTATTATAACACATATGTAAGGAAGGGGAGTCCCTTAAATGCTCACATAAGATGAAGAGTTGAAAATGTACAAGGTTTATCAGTAAAAAACTATGAGCAATATTAAAATGATTCCATTATGACACATATGTAAGGAAGGAGAGTTCTTTAAAGGAGGTGCATATTTCACATAAGATGAAGAGTTGAAAATGTACAAGGGTTATTAATAAAAAACTATGAGCAATATTAAAAATATGAGATATTTTGGGAATAATGATTTTATTATGACACATATGTAAGGAAGGGAAGTCCCTTAAATGCTCACATAAGATGAAGAGTTGAAAATGTACAAGGCTTATTAGTAAAAAACTATGAGCAATATTAAAATGATTCCATTATGACACATATGTAAGGAAGGGGAATTCTTTAAAGGAGGTGCATATTTCACATGCTTGAATGAGTTTTAAACTCATAAAAATTGAGATATTTCATCTCTCCTCTCTCCTAATCCAAGTCTAGTTCCAAAAAGTTAGCTTAACTGACCTAAAAATGGTCAAAAAGTGACCAAACTGACTTGGAAAATTCTAGAATCAGTTTGTTTGGTTAGGAGCTCAAATTTTCCTATAAATAGAAGCCTTCCCTTGTTGAAAAATACATAGTGTCTTATGCTTTGTTACTCTACTCCACCTAAGCCAAAATACATAGTGTCTTATGCTTTGTTACTCTACTCCACCTAAGCCAAAATACATAGTGTCTTATGCTTTGTTACTCTACTCCACCTAAGCCAAAATATATAGTGTCTTATGCTTTGTTACTCTACTCCACCTAAGCCAAAATATATAGTGTCTTATGCTTGTTACTCTACTCCACCTAAGCCAAAATATATAGTGTCTTATGCTTTATTACTCTACTCCACCTAAGCCAAAATATAGAGTGTCTTAGGCATTGTTACTCTACTCTACCTAAGCCAAGAACTGTGAATTCTTTAATAATTCACTAGTTTTTGATACTTCTCTCTTTCTTCAATCCCCATTGGTGGCTCCATCAACATACTAAACCAATTGATTGGTTGGGGGCCTCTACCGTGAATAAAGAATCAAGCAAATTATAAGGTAAGTATATTGAATTTTGATCTTTCTATAATTTCTCAATGATTCTCTCTTCTCAACCCCTCTCAAGCTTGAGAAGTTTAATTGGTATGGTTTTTTAAATGCTATTGAAGTTAATTGGTGAATAGTAGTGAAGAGTTACATAATTTAATAAATGCTATAGAAGTTAAATTTCATTTATGTTTAAATTCTAATGGTTTTTATGTAAATTCTCTCTCTCACTCAAGAAATGGTCATACTCATGAACCATTCTCAATCCAAATGAAGCTTTTCATAAAGCCTTTCCTTAATCCAAGATTAAGCTATGCTTGAGGCCAAATTAATGGCTTTTTGCTATGCTTTTAGTTTATGCACATTGATGATTCAATCCATTATGGATTGATGACCCAATTAGAGACCATTCTAATTGTTTTCTTAATGATCCAATTAGAGACCATTATGGATTGATGATCCAATTAGAGACCATTATGGATTGATGATCCAATTAGAGACCATTCTAATTGTTTTCTTAATGATCCAATTAGAGACCATTATGGATTGATGATCCAATTAGAGACCATTATGGATTGATGATCCAATTAGAGACCATTCTAATTATTTCTTTAATATTGAGCTTTATCCCTTAGAAAAAAATTGAGATTTATCAGTCATAGTAGCGGAGCTATGGTAAAATTTTTATAGAAATTACGCATAAAATAAATTCATTCAAAGTATAAAAAGAGGAATTCCTACCATATTCTAGGAACTATCATCCTAGATTAATTAAAAGAATTTTATTATGCATGGAGATGTAGATGTTGCATGTAGATGTAGATGTATGGATGTGAGTGTGAATGTGGAGGTGGATGTATGCATGGGACGTGGATGTATGCATGTAGAAATAGATGTGTAGATGAGGATGTAAATGGAGATGTGGATGGATGCATGTAGATGTAGAGGTATAGATGTAGATGTGAATGGAGATGTGGATGTATACATGTAGATGTAGATGTATAGATGTAGATGTGGATGTGGAGGTGGATGGATGCATGTAGATGTAGATGTATAGATGTAGATGGGAATGGAGATATGGATGTATGCATGTAGATGTAGTTGTGAATGGAGATGTATATGTATACATGTAGATGTAGATGTATAGATGTAGATGTGAATAGAGATGTGGATGTATAGATGTAGATGGGAATGGAGATGTGGATGTATACATGTAGATGTAGATGTATAGATGTAGATGAGAATGGAGATGTGGATGTATATATGTAGATGTAGATGTATAGATGTAGATGTGAATAGAGATGTGGATGTATACATGTGGATGTAGATGTATAGATGTAGATGGGAATGGAGATGTGGATGTATACATGTAGATGTAGATGTATAGATGTAGATGTGGATGTATGCATGTAGATGTAGGTGTATAGAAGTAGATGTGGATGTAGAGGTGGATGTATGCATGTAGATGTAGATGTATAGATGTGGATGTGAATGTGGAGTGGATGTATGCATGTAGATGTAGATGTATGGAGGTGAATGTGAATGTGGATGTGGATGTATGCATAGGGATGTAGATGTATGCATGTAGATGTGAATGTACACATATAGTTGTGGATATATGGATGTGAATATACGATTGTGATGTGAGGGAATCTGAAGTGATGAGATGGAAATGATGTGATGGGATGAGAATACTAATAAATGGAATATGGAATAAGTAATGTAGATTGAGGAGGGATAATGTGGAAAAATGAAAGTTAAAATAGAAATTGTATTGTAAACTGTTTGTAAATGCTGTTTGTAAATGATTGTTTTATGTCAAGAATGCTGGGGGGAGCATTTTGACCGTCTTGTGATTAAGGTCGTGATGAGAAAGTTGCAACTGCTGACGGGGAGTCAATGAAGGACGTCTCGTGTAGCAAGGTCGGCCGAGGTCTTGACCAGCCTCGGTGCGATTAAAATGGTGAGCTTCCGGTACGGTGGATGAGGGGCCAAGGAAGCGGCCTATGCGTGAAGCGCTAGGTTACCTGCGAAGGATCCTAGAGGGTGCTGACCATACGGTGCTCGGGCTCTGGGTTGCCTAGGATACCCACGCGTGCGTCGAGGAAGATATTGGAACAGAGTTGGAGTTATTTTTTGAAATCGAGCATGGATCTGGTTGATTGACCTTGCTGGTCTTCAATGGATGAGTCCATGGCTCCTTATATGGATCTGTTGGTTGATCTTGCTGATCTTCAACGAGAGTCCATCTTGTTAAGTGATTATATTGCCAAGTATTATGGGCTAGGAACTATCGAAACGGCTCTTGAGCGTTCTAGTTGCCAATGATGCCATAGATACTCTGATGAAGGAATGATGGGAAATTAAGAATCAATTGGATAAATTGGAAGATGGTGATCAATGATACTATGGTTTTATTAAAGGATTGTTTTAAACTGGTTGAATCTGGTTGAAAAAGGCAATTTCATATTGGGTGTGTGAGTGGTGTGACTAGATTTATTTTGCATGAACATCCGGCTAGGGGGCCTTGGAACTCTTTTCCTTGGTACCCGGGACAAAACCTAACCAAATTCTTAATTGGATCCCATCACTACAGTGGTTGGGCGGTTGGCTAACCCATGGGATCGGATGGGGTTAGGCTGGACTGATGGATCCGTAAATCGAGACTCAAACTTTTGTTTTTACGATAGAAAAAAAAAATCTTGGACAGTAACTGTTCTATGGATAGGAATCAACGGCTGTGCCTCTTGAATGGGGAAAAAAGCGTTGATCCCAATGATCCAAGTGCAAGTTTCTTCCTTGAACTAACTAAGTATCTTATAGATGTAATTGGATCATCTCGATCAGAAATGATCTTGACTACGTTAGAGTAAAAAGTTATCCTGGTGGAATCGCCCGTGCTTCCGGTTAAGGAAGTTTTTCCGGGTTCGGTTTTGGAACAACCGACGGATTAGTCTCTTATCCGGATATCCGTGGGCGAGGCCCCGAGTGTGGGACCCCTGTCCCGCGCGAGAAGCACTACTTCCGCTGCCAGTACCCGAAATCCGTTGCTCGGTGGGAATAGGGATCTTACAGAGGGTTTATTTTCCAACTCCCTTGTTCAACAAATGGCTAAAGAGCAACCTGCCTGGAAGTGGTGGATGATGAATGGTGGTGAGCATTATGCTTTATTGCGCAACCTTGCGATGAAGGTTCTAAGTCAGTGCTCTTCAAACTCAGGCTCAGAAAGAAACTGGAGCATGTATAAATATATTCATAGTACTATTCGCAATCGACTTCTTGCAGATCGAGCAGATAAACTTGTTTACATGTACTGCAATGAAAAGATTTTGCGAGACATCGAAAGCGAAGAGTATGAAGAAGATATGCCCAGATGGATGTACAATTGTGAAGATGTAGTAGACGAGAACTTTGATGTTGGACGTACGTTGTGCACCACCCTTGAGATAGAAGACAATTTAGACATTGACTTAGATGAGCTTAATTTAGCAGACGAGAGAGTAAACGGTGAAAGAATTTTGGAGCAAGATATTGACATAGAGGAAGAAGTCATAAAGCTCTGGGGCTATCCACGGCCGTTTATTTCGCTCTCTGTCTGCGTGGGAGACTGCCTGTGCCACCTTCTCGGGGTTCTTGTCTGCTTCAAAAACAAAATTGAGAGACACCCGTTTTTTGGGCGCTCTCAGCAGCAACCCCCAATCGATGATACCTATGCGTGGCTTTAGCTCTTTTGTATAATCCAACACTACATTGAAAGGATGTAGGTCGGTATGTACAATACCTGCCATATGTGCTGTCGCTAAACCTTCCACCAGGGCATGCATAATATGTGGCATATTTATTACTACCTCTTTTATTTTTGAAAGTTCTAGATGACCTAAAGGGATATTATCAGGCGGGGGTTGTCTCCATCCTCGATCCAAACGAAAAATGGCTCTGGTGAACTCACTGAATCTGAAGGGAACCTTCAGAAGAGTATCACCAAGAGCGCCGCCATTATAGTACGGGAAAATTGTGATCCATGGAGCCTCTTTTGTAAAGGCAATGCATCGGACAATCGATGGATGTAGCACTTGCATACCCTGCTCTGCCTGGAAGCTTTCGAACTTCGCGCTGCCTTCTCCTTTGTAGTGCTTTCCGCAAAAAGTGATGTGCTCCGGTAAAAATGATATACCTTTAATTGCATACTCTTTTACTATTCCAAACACACCGAAGCCTATTATTCGTCCTTTGTGAAGAGCTTCGTGCGGGATGCCAATAAGATGTGTGCACATAGAATTGTAGATGGTACGATTAATGACACGTGTACCACTTGCATCTGCCTGACTGGACGTTGCAGCGACGTCCTGGGCAATGCGCACTCTTTTGGGGAGGGACTCTGCATCCAACGCCTTCATGCGCTTGCTCTTGGCTCTTTGCTCGCTCCATACAACGTCCCATAACTGTAGACGTTGCATATTGGCTTCAGGCGGGGCAGCATCTCTAAGATCACTGCATGCTACACGCATGCTCCCCAAAATGGTTCGTGTTATGTGCTGATGGTTGAAATCTGCTATCTTCTGTCTATCTAGCAGCTCAGCGTTGCCTTCGCTTCGAAGCCGACGCTGTGCATTTTCCCATATTTGGTCTATGAGATCTCGCATGAGTATCTCAGACTCATTGATCTTTTTGACGACATCATCAGTACATTGTGATACTGTGATGACCGCTTCAATGCGAATTGCTCGCAGAACAATTTTGCGCTCTTCGGGAGAAAGCATGTTGATCGTCTTCGTAAATCTAGCAAATAATACTAAACACAAAAAAATAGAATATCAAACATTACTGAAATAAACATCAAGCAGACGTGAGAGAACAGCAACAAGTATATCAATATCGTCAATGTTCATACAAAAACGGAATATCAAATAATTTTAATGAACTCAACATCATCCAATACATCATCAAACGTGAGAAAACAGCAATAAGTGTATCATTACTTATCAATGATCAAACAAAAACAGAATATATCAAACAACATTACTGAACTCAACATCATGCAATACATTATCGAACGTGAGACAACCGCAACAAGCGCATTATTACTTACGAAGTGTATACATTGTCGAATGAGAGAGAGAGAGGGGGGGGAGGAAGAGAGAGAGGTGTGACAGATAGAGAGAGGAAACATTAAATGACATTTTTTATAGTTTTGTGAGTTCCTAAAGAGAGAAAAATAATGTTTTGTAATCCTAAAGCACTCCTCATCTACATACCTATCGTGATAGAGAGAGATGTGAAGTGTATCATGAGAGAGAGAGAGAAAGAGTTGTGAAGTGTATCATTGCAAGAGAGAGAGAGAGAATTGTGAAGTGTATCATGAGAGAGAGAGAGAGAGAGGAGAGGAAGAGAGAGTTGTGACAGATAGAGAGAAGAAACATTAAATGACATTTTTAATGTTTTTGTGAGTTCCTAAAGAGAAAAATAATGTATTGTTTTAATTTTTAAGTAAATAGAGGGAGAAAAAAGAAATTATTAAGAATTATGTATATTTTAAGAGAAATAAAAAAAATTTATTATCTACACATCTATCGTGTTGTGAAGTGAATCATGAGAGAGATAGAGAAAGAGTTGTGAAGGGTATCATGAGAGAGAGGGGGGTAAGAAGAGAGAGATTCATATTTTTCGAGTTACGAATCACGATATTATAAAATAAAACGTTAAGACAATATGATGTAAACTTTGATCCATGAAATACTAATGTCGCGTTAGCAACCAAGTATCGCATGGATCAAACACAATAAAAACAATACAAGTCAAATCAAACAAATTTACGACATTTATTCGACCGCGTTAACGATCATATGCCGAAATACGCAAGCAAATTTACGACACTTTTTCGACTGCGTTAACGATCAAATGCCGCAATATGCAAAAAACATTTTATGCACTAGCGGACGACACCAAGTTGCCGTGTTAACGACAAAATGCCGCCCGATTCTATGGGAATACCAATAGGATACGAACATACACTGGCCGCGTTACCGACCATATGTCCGCATTTGACAAAGGGAAGGGAAGGGAAGGTGACATCGCCATAACGATACTATGCTTGCCGCGTTACCGACTAGTACCGCTACGGCGTGTCATACTTACCATAGGACACAGACTAGCCGCGTTACCGACTAAGTGCCCCAGGGTAAGCACCATTCCGAAGAATGGCCTTACACACACACCAGTCGTGTGGCGGGCCACCCAAATCCTGCCGCGCATTGCGACAATGGGCGGCTGCCCGCACGAACTCACCCACACACACATCCCTCGTGTGGCGGACCACCCACATCCTGCCGCGCATTGCGACAGTGGGTGGCTGCCCGCACGAACACACCCACATACACACACACACACACAAGTTTTCATTACTTGTGTATGCTGTCAGCAATGAAATCCCAAAGGGCCCCCCGGGCCCATATATATAGAAAATTGTACCCCGCCGGGCTATATGACGACCCCGCAGGGACCCGCCGGGCTTTTGCTATACCCCGGCGGGCCCGCCGGGTATAGCAAAAGCCCGGCGGGATTTTTCCCGGTTACCAGGTTGCTTGCCACCGGCTTTTTTGAGAACATGTGAACATGTTAATAACATGTTCACACATGTTATTAACAAAAAAAATTTGTGATCACGTGAATATAAAATCAGAGGTTAGAGGTGCAAAAATAAACAAATCATATATCTTTAGACCATGACACATCTCCTCTTCTGGAACTTAGCATATGCTGCATCACAAATAGCTGCTCACTTTTGTTATCATCCACCCTATTTACTTAAGGATGCATAGTTTCCTTTGGAACTTTTCACTTTTAATGTCATTCTCCTTTTAAAGCATTCCTTTGCCATGTGCCTTGATTTTCCACAATAATAGCACTCTATGGTATTTGCACTTTAATTATTTTGTCAACCACCTCGACCCCTCTAGCTTCCCATGCCTCTAGACTGGCCTCTTCCACCTATGTAGGATCAATGTTGGTGCTATAAATCATTGCACTATTGTTGTCCGTAATTTTGGTTTCCATGTTGGCACCAACTTGGCCTCGACCACAACTCTACCTCTACCTCTACCTCTACCTCAATTAGAGGAGAAGGTCCAGTCTGATGTGTTCTTGTTTTGTGAAGAAGAGTCCTCACTCAAAGACTTTTATTTTATGTGGTCAGCATAGACACCAAGTCCCAAAAGTTGGGAACATTCTTCTTGACTAAAATGGAGGTCTTTAATGGCTTGTACTCTTTGCCAAGTCCACCTCCCTAAATCATTATCTTCCATCGATACTTTGATAGGCTGAAGGAATTCAGTAATACCCTTTATCTTGAAAGCATGATCATTAATAGACATGCTTTTCTTCTCTACACTTTGCAACTTGTGTTTTAGCTACAGTTTCCTTGCCTTTGTGTTGGTCTTGAACATCTACACCGACGAGCTATACCATGCAATTGGTGGAGAGTTGGCATCTTGTATGTGTCATATCATTGTGTCTATGACACTAATTGAAAGACCAAAATACATGTACATAAACCCAATATTAGCAATACATATGCAAACATTATCTGCACTCTCAAAAAGCACTATTGCACTATAATAACCAAGTTTCCACCAGAGATAGTTCTCAATCAAAACTTCCCAAAACTGTAAAAAAACCTTAGAGTGACCAAATAGAGATTGAGACATGCCCGAAACATGATTTTGGCTGCAAAATTTGGTACAAAGTAGTAGCCTATATACCACACAAAAACCTCCATGCCCATGAAGAATGCTACTCAATTAGAGATGCGTAGCTCTTGCAGTCCAACTACTCAAGGGGTGTTGTACCTAAACAGCAAGGGGGAGAGATGATGATGCTCTTACCCATGTACACTGCTTCCTTTGCTTTTTTCTCATTTCCTTAGCTTGAACACCAAGCTTTGATACCGTAAAGAGAATGTGGGGGAGAGGGAGAGCTTGAATTCCTTGGCGAAGCAAACACACAAGAAGGGGGAGAGATGATGATGCTATTACCCATGTACACCGCTTCCTTTACTTTTTTCTCATATCCTTAGCTTGAACCAGGCTTTGATACCATAAAGAGAATGCGGGGGAGAGGGAGAGCTTGAGTTCCTTGTTGCAAAGCAAACACACACACACAAGAGAGAGCAAGACATAACAAAGAGATGGATGGCTGAATTTTCTTCTATCTTCTTCTCTTCTCTACCACACACCTAAAAATACAAGAGTATATATTATAAGGGAAATGACTATCCTACAATAACATACAATGGTCAGTTCATAGTGTGACTCAACTATATGAGCTGGTGCTATAAGGGAAACTACTATCCTACAATAACATACACTAGTCAGTCTTCTATAGTGTGAACAAATCTATATGAGCTAGTGCTATAACTATGCCATAACTCTAGAACTTCAAAGTGCCTATCACATAGCCTGTCGTCCACTAGCAGCAATTATAATCTCACCAACCATGCCAGTGGCATAAGTGCATAAGATATCACCTAGGTGGGTCATTAATGTTTGTAGCACTATTTGAGCTCGATATCTCAACATCACCTACTAATATTGTCACACTTACCTAAAAAAATTTGAAGTTGACATTTTTTTATTCTCTAATTTCCTCAACATTTGACTTCTTAAGCTACCTTGACTCTTCTTTGGTTCATTACTTTTTGAACATCAACATTTGGCTCTTTGGAATTAAAAAAATCTTCATGTCCCATAGCATGGTATAAAATAAGTCATTTAACTCCAGAAAGTCACACAAAAAATCTTCATGTCCCATAGCATGGTATAAAATAAGTCATTTTACTCGAGAAAGTCACACAAAACCATGCCATAAAATGATCAAACATATGTTTCAAAAAATCAATAAAACTTGACGCAACTAGGGAAATCCAAAATGTCTCTCAAGGTCTATGTGAGGCATGTCCACGCTAGTATCTAAACAACTTCCACCTTTCATCAATAAACATGCATCCTTTTCCATCCTGTCACTCCACTGGCATATGATCATATGAAGGATCCAAGATTGAAAGATCCCTGTCCCTTCCGCGCAACGAATTCTGGGGTGCTAGCAGTGGAAGTAGCACTTCTTGCATGGGACAAGTCCTTCATTCGAGGCCTTGCCCACGTATGTCCGGACAAGAGACTAATCCCTCGATTCTTCCAAAACCGAGCCCGAAAAAACTTCTCTCGCCCGAAAAGCACGGGCAATTCCTCTAAGATATTTTTACTCTAATATAGTCAAGAGTCTTAACTAGCTGAACTGATCTAACCAACCCATAAGTTCCCATTGTCAAATCAAGGAAAAGACTTACACTTGGATCATAGAGACCAATGCATTTTTCCTCATTGAGAGGCACAGCCATTGATTCTTTTCCATAGAACAATTTTTATCTGGGATTTACTTCATCTATCGTACCATAACAGAATTGAGTCTCAATTTGGGGATCCATCAGTCTAGCAACCACTGTAGTGATGGGATCCATTTAAGAATTTGGTTAGGTTTTGTCCCGGGTATGAGGGAAAAGAGTTCCCATGCCCCCTAGCCAGATATTCATGCAAACTTAAAACTAGTCACACTACTTACAATCCCAATATGGAATCGCCTTTCTCATAGATTCAGCTGTCTTTAAAACAATATTTCTCATAGATTCAGCTGCCTTTAAAACAATATTTCTCATAGATTCAGCTGCCTTTCTCATAGATTCAGCTGTCTTTAAAACAATATTTCTCATAGATTCAGCTGCCTTTCTCATAGATTCAGCTGCCTTTCTCATAGATTCAGCTGTCTTTAAAACAATATTTTAATAAAACTATAAAATCATTGATCATAATCTTCCAAAATATTGGGTTGAATCCTAATTTCTAATTTTTCCTTCATCGTTGTACCTATGGCATCATTGGCAACTAGAACGCTCACCACCTATCCACTTAGGGGCCTTTTTTCGATAGTTCCTAGCTCATAGTACCCGGCAATATAATCACTTATAAAAAATCAAAATGGAATCTCCGTCGAAGATCAACCAATAGATCCATATAAAAGAGCCATGGACTCATCCGTTGAGGACCAGCAAGGTCAATCAACCAGATCCATGCCCGAATTCAGAAAACAACTCTTACTCCTTGTTCTAATATCTTCCATGACATACGTGTGGGTATCTTCGGTGACTCAGAGCCTAAGCACCGTCTGGTCAATACCCTCTAGGATGCCTCGCAGGTCACCTAGCGCTTCACTCATAGGCCACTTCCTTAGTCCCTCATCCACCATACCGAACCGAGGCTGGTCAAGACCTCGGCCGACCTTGCTATACGAGACGTCCTCCGCTAACTCTCCATCAGCTATTGTAACTTTATTAGATAGGTCTCCATGACCTCATTCACAAAATGGTCAAAATGTTTCCCCATCATTTTTGACATAAAATAGTCATTTAAAAACAGGTCATAAATACAGTTTATATAACAAACTCTCGTCTTTCCACATTGTTCCACATCAGTCCTCTTTTATTTCATATGTAGTCCCATTCTCATCACATCATTTTCTATCTCGTCACATCTTTCCTCATTTATCTGCATCAGATCTAATCCACTCTCATCTACCTATATCCACTCTTATCTACCCATATCCACATCTCATCACATCATATTCATTCACATCACATATCCCATCTATCCTAATTTACATCACATCTCATTCACTCACATCCTGATTCACATGACATCACATCTCAATTCACATCACATCACATCACATCTATTCACGTCCATCACATTCATTTAGATCACATCCATCACATCACATTCATTCATATCCATCACATTCATTCATTTATATCCACCACATTCATTCTCATAACCATTCCATCACATACATTTTATCCACATTATATCACATCACTTTTATCCACATTATATCACATCACTTCTATCCACATCATATCTCATTCATACACATCTCATCTCATTCATCCACATCCATCCAATCGTTCACATGTACGACTACTCACATCTATCCATACATTCATATCTATCACTTCACATCCACATATATTCATGTCACATCACATTCTTTCACATACACATCCACATCCATTCTTTCACATACATTCACATCCATTCTTTTACATACTCATTCACATCCATTCGTCACATACACATTCACATCCATTCTTCACATACACATCCATATCCATTCTTCACATACACATTCACATCCATCTTCACATACACATTCACATCCATTCTTCACATACACATTCACATCCATTTTCACATACACATTCACATCCCATTTCACATCACATTATATCTCATCCATTCATTCATTCACATCTATCTTGATTCACATCGCATCTCATCACATCTATTCACATCACATCTATTCACATCACATATCATCACATCTATTCACATCACATCACATTTCTATGCAAGTTTTCAGTTTGATTTTCTTTTGAATACAAGCAGTATTTCTTAAATGAGTATCCCCAAAACTTCTTGATCGGAATTCTGAATTTCATACCAGAATTCCTCAAATTCTATAACCTTGATCCACAAATCAATTCGAAGGGCCTCAAACTTAGTTTCAAATTTGGCGGGAGTTTTTCTAAACTGGTCACACCTTCTTTCCTCGTGAAACTGGACGAAAGAGCTTGGTCTTGGTCATAGTCTGATTCAATATTGAAGTCGGATAAGATTTTTCTTGATCTATCTTTCTCGAAAAGGTTTGATAATTCAATTACTATTTTACTGAATTTCTTTCTTTTGAATATTCACTTAACTGATTTCTAAATTAGTTATGAATTCCAATGAGGAATAGATTAATCATTTATCTAAATATTTTGATCTCGATAGATTTCTTGAATTCTCTTTTTACAATCCATGTGAATATAAAACAATAGAAATTTCTCTCTTAGAGTATTTAATTATTCATTTATCAAATACTCATAGAATTTAAACATAGAATTGAAGAGAATTCTAATTTTGATATAAAAATTCTTTATGCATCTATTTATGCATAAAAATCAACTTCAGTGGGAATAACACTTTTATAAAAAAAAATCCTTTTATGCATAAAATCAAATTTAATAGGAATAACACTTTTAAAATATAAAAAATTCTTTATGCATCTATTTATGCATAAAAATCAATTTTCATAAGAATAACGCTTTTATAATAAAACAAATTCCTTTATGCATCTTTCTATGCATAAAAATCAATTTTAATGAGAATAACACTTTTGTAATAAAAAAATTTACTTTATGCATCTTTCTATGCATAAAAATCAATTTTAATGAGAATAAAACTTTTGTAATAAAAAAATTCATTTATGCATCTTTCTATGCATAAAATCAAATTTAATGAGAATAACACTTTTGTAAGAAACAAATTTTCTTTATGCATCTTTCTATGCATAAAAAATAAAATTTAATGAGAAAAACACTTTTGTAATTAAAAAATTCCTTTATGCATCTTTCTATGCATAAAAATCAAATTTAATGAGAATAACACTTTTGTAATAAAAAAATTCTTTTATGCATCTTTCTATGCATAAAAATCAAATTTAATGAGAATAACACTTTTGTAATAAAAAAATTCCTTTATGCATCTTTCTATTCATCAAATTTATTGAGAATAACACTTTTGTAATAAAAAAATTCCTTTATGCATCTTTCTATGCATAAAAATCAATTTAATGAGAATAACACTTTTGTAATAAAAAAAATTTCTTTATGCATCTTTCTATGCATGAAAATCAATTTTAATGAGAATAACACTTTTGTAATAAAAAAAAATTCCTTTATGCATCTTTCTATGCATTGAAATCAATTTTAATGAGAATAACACTTTTGTAATTAAAAAAATTCCTTTATGCATCTTTCTATGCATAGAAATCAATTTTAATGAGAAAAACACTTTTGTAATAAAAAAATTCCTTTATGCATCTTTCTATGCATGAAAATCAATTTTAATGAGAATAACACTTTTAAAATATAAAAAAATCCTTTATGTATCTTTCTATGCATAAAAATAAATTTTAATGAGAATAACACTTTTGTAATAAAACAAATTCCTTTATGCATCTTTCTATGCATAGAAATAACTTTTAATGAGAATAACACTTTTGTAATAAAAAAATTTTCTTTATGCATCTTTCTATGCATAAAAATCAAATTTAATAATTAATTCAGTGATATCCATGCATATTCAAAGGTGAATATGTACATGGAGTAATTAGAATATTTCTTTTAGATGCAAAAATGGTGGGAATTACTCTTTTGGAATAACATAAAAACAAACTTTCTTTTCCACAAAATTTTGAAATTTTTTCCATAACCTCCTTTGTATGGCTGACCATTCTCATTTTTATCATTCTTTATTTAACTTAAATTAACCCAAATTAGATTTATAGAACTCTAATCTACACAATTTTCTAAATTCAAGAGAGTAAACCATAGGAAGAGTTTAATTAATCCTTTAGTTAATCTTTCTAGGATTGAGAAAAGTTGGAATGTAAAGAGGAGAAGGAGATGGCCTTTTTATCAAAGGCATAGCATTTGAATTTAATTCAACATTTGCAAAACATAAAAATTAAGAAAACCATAGATTTTTCATTAAACAAGTGAGAAAATTAGCTTACATGGAGCTTGTAAGCTCTCCTTTGGCCACCAATTCACTTTGGAGAGGATTAGGCCAAAAGAACAATTGAATTATTAAAAAATTCAATGTGATAGCTCAGGATAGGAGCAGAGTAACAGTGCATAAACACCATTAAACTTTTACAAAGGGGGAGGCTTCTATAAATAGGAAAATGTGAGCCTCTAACAAAGCAAACTTATTCTAGAATTTCCTAGATCAGTTTGGTCAATTTTTGACCATTTTTGGGTCAATTCAGCTTACTTTTTGGATTTCGTTTTGAAACAGGAGAGAGGAAAGATGAAAATATCTCATTTTATTGATTAAAAATTGGGGGTAATGATGAGAAAAATGTGCCTACTTCATAAGGGGAGATCCCCACACTAAGGTGTCAAAATTTAATTTTTTTAATTCTTTTCTTTGGTCCTGGAGGGAGGAATCTTACAGCCACAATAAAAGCACTCTATGCTATTTGCACTCTAATTCTTTTGTCAACCACCTCGACCCTCTAGCTTCCCCTACCTCTAGACTTGCCTCTTCCACTTATGTATGATTAATGTTGGTGCAATGAATCATTGGACTATTGTTGTCCATAATTTTGGAATCTTACAAAGATCACATGCCTTACCATTTTCTCTACATAACAAGTAAACCCACTATAATTGGCTAAGGCATAAGAAAAAGCACTACACATATCTAAAGTCAAGATAGTCTACTTACTAGTCAAGATGTGCATCATCCACAACAAATTGATCTTCATCATCAATGGAAACAGTCACCTCCATGCTAGCAGCTACTTGCGTAGTATCACAATAATTCTCTACAAAAGGAGTAAGATAGCCCTCACATATCTCTTTGTCATTGTCAATGAGCATACAACCACACCTTGTGTGTATAGAGGCTTTTAGCATAGCCCCCATGCCACCGCCAATCTCCAAAACAGTACCTGTTTGTTGGACACAATGCTTCCAAAAACAATAACATAAGAGAGACGCTTCTCTCAAGGGGACCTTGCAATCCTCCAAGCTTATGATGTGCCCTCATGGATGAAGTCATGTAATGGGTAAGTATCTTTGCATCAAGATTTTTTTGAAGTAGTTGTTTCACCTATACACATAGTACCAAACAACTATTGGTTTCTTATAGAAAAAAAACCCATGCAAAGAATGAATATTAATGCACATTTTTTTCCCTCATGCCCATAAGGGGGACACATGGTAGCCTTATTGTGCAAAGACAACGCAAAGAATGTAGTCATATACAAGAAATTTCAAAAAAAAATACATGACAAGAAAATAATGTATATCTAAACAACATGGTACATAGCATACCTTGAACACACAAGTATACTTTGTAGATGTTCCATATGGCTTTGAGGAAATCAAGACCCATCTAAGACCAACCATCAACCCTACATGTGAAGCCATACACTCCACCAATGTGATAGATGAAAATGGACAAAATATAAGAATCCAACCCATGTCATCCATGATTGTGCAATCCACCAAAAGTGAACTTGATATGATCGTCTCACTGAGTTGATTCCATGCCGGTATGTATGCCTTCTACCCGCATACAAGGGCATGCTTCTTAAATATGCAAAGAGATGAATGTGATGAATTACAAGAACAATTTACAAAGAGTACTTACTTGTTGGAAGATCTATCATGCTTAAATCAACACTCCAAGCGCAAGGTTTTTAGTTGTGCGAATTTTCTCACCCTTGCCTAAGCTCATGTAGAACTCTCACATCACCATCCGCAAATCCCTCTTTGAAATTTATGTCCATAAACTCTTTTCCTAGTAAAATAAAATCATAGTTCCACACCTTCACCTCTTGTAATGTGGTATTCTTCTCTAGTGCACCAAAGGTAGCCAATGGAGCATAGGTATTTAGAGCCCTGTCAAATTCTTTTATGTGAAAGAGCAAGATCACGAGAGGATCTTGTGTGTACAGAAGAAGACAAAGTAGTCATTCAAAACTTAAAGAAAATTGAAACATGCCATGATACAACAAATAGGACATATTATTAGGAACTGGTAGTAAACTTACTCTTCATATAGAAACATCTTTTGTGCCTGATGGTGGTGAATGACCCCCTGGGGTTCTTGCCTTGCTACTTTACATCCTTCCCCTATAATGCAAAGAAACACATAAAGATACATGCTTTATGAAAAAACTAATTATAGGGGATACAAGGTCTATAAAGTTTACCCCATACACCAAACGGCCAAAGATTGGATGGGTAAGAGGATACTAAACCCTCTTGCTCGTGTTCTTGGGCTCTTGCCTTTGTAATAGAATTCTTCTCACTGTCATTAAACTCCTCTTTGAATTGAGACTCATTGCATGCACATAGCATACTTGTATGGAACAAGTAATGGGTGAAACCATAATAAGGTGGTATGCTTTCTACCAGTTGTATTGGTTGCTACCACACTTGAAGACAACGAATATTAGTGAATTTAGTATCATCATTAGATGTATTTAGCAATTTATATAGTGTCTCTTAGATATAATAAATGTGAAACAAGATTAAAAAACCATGTTTTAGTTTTCTAACTCTGCATAAAAGTGTTTCACAACTAGTTGTAAACCATTGTCCACAATATAGGTTTTCAGTCCACCTTATCATGCTTTCACCCTAATTTTTCAAATTTGTTTTCACTATTTCCTCCTCATTCATTCTTGAAAAACACATAAGAAAAACTGAAAAAATAAATATTTTTCACATGCAAAAATTTTCAATATATCATTTCGAGAGTTGAATAACTTACATGTTCAATCGTTTTGCAAAGTAGCAACCAACTTTAGCTCCTCTTATTGAGTGGGAACTATGAATAAGCTTGGACCCTTATGTGCATCTTCTTGTTATTTTGAAATATCTCTCGTATGCATTCCATTAATGATGCAGTCCTATGATTGCTCTCCCAAACAAAAAATATCTTAGTTTGGAGGGCAAACCATCTCTTATTGTTACTTAAGTCCTCTTCAAACTCTTTGTTTATCAATTGCCAATTCTTATCCCATGATTTCTTAGTATTCTAATTTATGTCTTTGCTGGTCCCATCAAGCATGTTAATGGACAAGATAAAGCTACCTTTCATTACATAGTATCCATCATCCTCCAATATCCTTTTCAACAACGAAGATAAATCTTGTCTCAGCTCCCTAACCCTCTCATTGATCATAAGTTTGCATAGTGAAACAAGCAGTCTGATAATGCCCGTGTTCATTGCTATGCTCTTTAAGAACTCTGAGCCCTATGGTTGAGAGACCAAGGAACGACATCATCTGGATCCTCCTCTTTTTCTTTGTTCTCCACATCTTTTTTCACACTACCCTTGGCTTCTTTTGCATCTGCATCTATTTCTTTACTCACCCCAAGTGCATCTACCTCATGTTTCTTTGAAGCATTAACATTAAAATCATCTGTGTCTATTGCTCTACTCATCACCAAGAGGTGCTTCTACCTCATGCTCCTTTGAAATCTTTTTTTTTCTGCCATCCCTAGTTGTGGAATGTGTCTTTTTTCTCTTTCCTACTTGAGACGATTGCAAGGAAAAGTTTTTCCATACATAAAAAACATGACAACTGTACACAAAATCATAAACAAAAAAGACCATGACAACCATACATATCTATTTCCCTTAATAACTTTATAAAATAAAGAATCTGGTAAATTAAAAGCTTCATCCCCATACTTGGTCTCTCTCTTCATGGCTATGGGAGCTTGTTGTAGACCATAAAACAAGTAAGAAAATTGGCCGACACCTACAAAGGGTGCCTCATACTACTTATGCACATATTTTCTTTTCCCCAAGGTGATGACAATTTTTCTCTATTGTGCAGCACCTCTATTGGCAATATTAGTTGTGGTTCATAGCAGATCAACAAGGCATTCTACATCTTTATGTTGCAAGAACGGGTTGTGTGATAAACAAGTCAAGGGGTTGCAAAATTACCTATATTTCACTCAATGTTTCTCTATCTTTCGCCATAATTCATCTCTCTCTCCCTACTCATAATTAAATCTTTTCGCTCATTAAGTACTACCCTATGAAAAATATTCACGCCTTCTCACTCTCTCTCTTGTACACAAACAACAATCTCTATCTGTACCTGTGGGTGCATAAGTACTTGTGCCACAAGGTAGATATAGGGAGAATTAGGTTACATAGACCATTGTGAACCCTCACAGGGTACTTCCGTGCATGGGAGGGATGGATTAGTAACCATTGCTCCCTAAGAAACAGGCCTATGAGAATGTTGTTGGTCACAGATGGAAAGCATAGGCTGCTCCCTTTAGGGAGTTCTTTAAACTTAGCATTGGGTTGTAGCATTGTGTATGAACTTAGCAAATACCCTTCATTCTTCATTTGTGTATTCAACCTCCTAAGATTATGCTCAACATCATGACCTTGAGGGTGATAATCATCGTGCACAACAAACTCATCCACAATGTGGAGACAAGAAAATGATGCTTTAATCACTAGGTTGTAAGGGATGGTAAGAATGCAGCTAGATATCTTCTTATCTCCAACATATATGCAAGTACAGGCATGTGGGAAGTAGCAGAAAAGCTAAGAAAACGAGAAAATTCATGGAAGAAGCCAAGAAAGACTTATGTTGAGGTGGAGGATAGGTGCAAGGTGGACTATCTCTAATTTTATGCATTTGTGTGCTGCTCCTCCCTAGACCATTTGCTAGTCGTAGCTTGAACTACTTCTATGTGTTTGTGTGTTTGAGCACCTATATTCAGCTGTTGGCACCTCTTTGCTGGTCGAGATGAACTTTTGTGCACTCTCCCTAGACGGTTTGGCCATTGAAACTGTCTAGGGAGAGGACCCTCTTTTGCAAACTCCCAGCCCATACATCTTTGCAAACACACAAGCTACCTCTCTCTCAATTGTATGTCTGCTCACCTTGCGCTCTTGAATCCACATACCATACCTGCAAAAGTGGCAAAACTGTCTTCCCATACCTGTTTGAAAACACACAAGCCTACACTCCCTTGACAATTTCCCTAGCAAAACCGTCAAGGGAGAGGACCCTTTTTTGCAAACATGTCGCCCATACCTCTTTGCAAACACGTAGATGACCATACCTGAAGAAAACACAACAGAGACCCAAGATGAAGAAACATAAACAACCATACCTGAAGAAAACACAACAGAGACCCAAGATGAAGAAACACAAACAACCATACCTGAAAAAAATGCATCAGGTACCCAAGATGAAGAAAATGCAAACCTGAGATGAAGAAAACGCATGTCCCATCCTTTGTTAGGACGGTTTTGCCAATGAAATGGTTTGGGAGAGTAGATGACCACCTTGGAGATCAATGGAGGAAGAAATAGGATCTCAAAATGTAGAACTTTGCATATTTTAGCCAAAGCACTCATGGTAGTGAAAGGGATATTGTGGGTGAGGTAAGTGGAGAGCTAAGTTGAGGTTTTTTAACAATTTGTTTTGCTCGTAGCTTAAACTACTTCATGCTCACAAGGATTGGTTAGCTTTTAAGTTTACAATGTGAGCAAGATGAATACTCCAGTGATAAGAGGCACTAATCAAATAGAGCTTGCAGCTGCAGAGGAAATTCTCGAGGTTTCTAGAGAGGAGTTGGCATCACTTTTTGGATTTATAGAAGATAGTATTCGATTACATCAGCTTGTAGGCGCAGAATCAAATGGCATATCATTTGAGATGCCAATAATAAAGAGGGGAGATAAATTAATGTTTCACCTAGATATATAGTTTGGAAGATTACAAAAATTTGAGTCTCGATTTATGGATCCATCAGTCTAGCCTAACCCCATCCAGCCCCATGGGTTAGCCAACCGCCCAACCACTGTAGTGATGAGATCCAATTAGGAACTTGGTTAGGTTTTGTCCTGGGTACCAGGAAAAAGAGTTTGTTCATGCAAACATAAAACTAGTCACACCACTTACACACCCAATATGAAATTGCCTTTTTCTCAGCATCAACTATCTTTAAAACAATCCTTTAATGATCACAATCCTCAAAATCTCTGGTTGAATCCTTATTTCCAATCATTCCTTCATTGGTGTACTTATGGCATCATTGGCAACAGAACGCTCACCACCTATTCACACAGGGGACTTTTCGATAGTTCCTAGCTCATAGTAACTGACAATATATTCACATAACAAAATGGAATCTCCGTGGAAGATAAGCAAGATCAACTCATAGATCCATATAAAAGAGACATGGACTCATCTGTTGAGGAGACCAGCAAGGTCAATCAACCAGATCCATGCCCGGTTTCAAAAAACAACTCTTACTCCTTGATTCAATATCTTCCACGACGCATGTGTGTGTATCTTCAGCGACCCAGAGCCCGAGCACCGTATGGTCGGCACCCTCTAGGATCCTTCACAGGTCACCTAGCACTTCACTCATAGGCCGCTTCCTTGGTCTCTCATCCACCATACCGAAATCTCACCATTTAAATCAAACCAAGGCTGGTCAAGACGTCGACCGACCATGCTACGCGAGACATCCTCCGTTGACTCTCTCTCAGCTCTTGCAACTTTATCAGATAGGTCTCCACGACCTTAATCACAAGACGATCAAAATGCTTCCCCAGCATTCTTGACATAAAACAGTCATTTTCAAACAGGTTACAAATACAGTTTCTATAATGAACTCTCGTCTTTCCACATTATCCCTCATGAGTCCACATTACTTATTCCACATTCCATTCATATGTCTACTCATTCTCATCTAATCACATCATTTTCCATCTCATCACATCAGATTCATTCACATCACATATCATTTATTTACATTCCAATTCACATGTCATCACCTCTCATCCATTCACTCATATCGACGTCACGTCATTTCACATACACATTCGCATTCATTATTCCACATACACATACACATCCACATTCGTACATCCACTTCCACATCCGCATTCATACATACACATCCATTTCCATATCCATACATCCACATCCACATTCATACATCCACATCCACATTCGCATTCATACATACACATCCATATCCACGTCCATACATCCACATCCACATTCATACATCCACATCCATTTCCACATCCACATCCACATCCATACATCCATTTTCACATCCATTTTCATACATCCACATCCATTTTCATACATCCATACATCCATTTTCACATCCACATTCATACATCCATATCCACATCCACATTCATACATCCACATCCACATTTACATTCATACATCACATCCACATCTACATTTATACATCCACACATCCATTTTCACATCCACATCCACATCATCCATTCATCCATCTACATTAACCCACACATCATCCACACATCCATTTCCACATCCACATTCATACATCTATACCCACATCCACATCATCCATTCATCCATTCATCCATCTACATTAACCCACATCATTCACACATCAACCCACATCATCAATACATCAATCTACATTAACCTACATCATTCACACATCAAACCACATCATCCATTCACATCCGATTCACATGCCGTCATTCATTCACATCCCTTATCATTCATTCATATCGCGATTCACATTCCTTCACATCCTATACCATTCATTCACATCCTAATTCATAGGACTTCACATCCATTCATCCATTTTCATTTATCTGACTCATATCACTTCCATCCATCCATTTATATCTATCTGATTCCTATCACATCACATCACATCTATTTATAGAATGTAAGAGAATTCTAATTTTTTGATATAAGGATTCTTTACGCATTTAATTAGGCGTAAAGACAACTTTAGTAGGAGTAACACTTTTATAAAAATCCTTTTTATGCATCTATTTAGGCATAAATTCAATTTTAAGGAGAATAACACTTTCAAATTAAAAATAAACCTTTTATGCATTTTACTATGCATAAATTCCATTTTAATGAGAATAACACTTTCAAAATAAAAATAAATCTTTTATGCATTTTACTATGCATTAATGAGAATAACACTTTCAAAATAAAAATAAATCTTTTATGCATTTTACTATGCATAAATTCCATTTTAATGAGAATAACACTTTCAAAATAAAAATAAATCTTTTATGCATCTATCTATGCATAAATCCAATTTCAATGAAAATAATACTATTGAAATAAAAATAAATATTTTATGCATCTTTTTATGCATAAAATCAAAATTGATGAAAATAACTCTTTTGAATTTAAAAAAAATTCTTTATTCATCTATTTATGCATAAAAACAAAATTGATGAAAATGACTCTTTTGAAATAAAAATAGATTTCTTTATGCATCATTCTATGCATAAAATCAAAATTGATGAAAATAACTCTTTTGAATTAAAAATAAAATTCCTTATGCATTTATTTTTACATAAAAACAAAATTGATGAGAATAACACTTTTGGATTAAAATAAATTCTTTATGCATCTTTCCATGCAATTTAGTGTAGGAATTACACTTTTAGAATGAAAGAATTTCTCTTATACAGAAGGCTTCCTACCATGCCAAGCTTCATAAGGAGTTTTAGATTGTAAGGCCTCGGTGGGGCATTTGTTCAATACATAGTTTACACACATAGTTACCTCTAACCAAATACCATGAGGTAAATCTTGGGCTTTCACCATACATTGTGTCATCTCCATGAGAGACTTGTTCTTCCTCTCAGCCACACCATTTTGCTGAGGTGTGTATGGCACTATACATTGATGCCTTATGCCTTTTTCAGCCATATATGCATGAAATTCCTTGGACATATACTCCCCCCCTCGATCTGAACGAAGGGTGCCAACTTTACATTCACATGCATTTTTAGCCCCATGGATACAAAGTGCCTAAAGCACATAAAAACCTCCGACTTCTGCTTTAATGGATACACCCAGCTATATCTAGAGTAATCATCAATAAAAGTGACGAAGTAGAGATATCCCCCAATAGATGGTGTCCTCATACTGAGGTGTCAAAAATGCATTATTTCTTCTAAATATCTCTCTTTTTTAACTATTAACCTTGTCCTTAGTCAACTCTTCATCTTATGTGAGTATTTACTCATTTTTGGGGAGAATTTCTTTATGAGGGATTTGACTACAGGGGAAGATAGTGGATATCCTGAAAGGCTGGGGAGGAATCTTACATTCTACCCCCCTTAAAAAAATGTGAGATGTCCTCATCTCGCATGTGGAGTATGATCTCTTTCATCTTTTTCTTCTTCTTCAATCACTTCCAGCGTTACTGCCTTGGAAGTGGACGGCCGATTTGGGAACAACTCTCTTTGACTTCCCCTATTCTGAGGTGGAGGTCCTGCCTTACTTTGGATTGAAACTGTAGGATGGATAGAGGGTCTACCTCTGGGATTTCCCTGATTTTGGCGGAGGATAGAACCGTGATTACTCTCGAAGGAAGGGGCTGGAGTCTGGAATCTTGATCCCTGAAAACCTTGATCCAAAAGGAGTTGGGCAATCCATACTGGGATGTCCAAATCCTTGATAGTTATAGAATTTCACTCTCTTGTTCAAGGGTGGAACTTCTGAAGTTGAAATCCAGGGAATTGAGTTTCGAAAAAAGGACATTTCTTCCATTCTGGAACTTCCCATATCCTAGGTTTGACCCTGATATCTCTTAGGTGGAGGAAGGTTGGAATCACCTTCTGGGAATAAAAACCATTTGAAAGGTGATGGTTCTGGCTTTGGCAGGACTTTGACATCAAAGGCTTTGGCGAAATCCTACTGCTTCGGCCATTGAGATAGGTTTGGCATTCTTGACTAAAGTATCCAATGGCTTCTTCATTCCCCGAATGAACCTGGCCATCAGTTGCTCTTCATCCAATTGAGGGGAATATTTAAGGAGAAGGGCAAAAGCCTGATGGTACTCTTCAATTGTCTGGTTTTCCTACTTTAGTTCCAAGAACTCAGTCATCTTAATTTCAAGAAAGCCTGAGGGACAAAACCTCTTTCTGAGGTAAGCCTTGAGATCAGTCTAGGTTTGGGTATTTCGGTCGAGACGGTTTGTCTCGCAGCGGTTTCTCCATGCCACTCTAGCTATCTCCACTATCTTCAGCCTTGCAAGAGCCATTTTTCTCTTCTCATTGTACCCGGTGACATCAAAGTATTCTTCCATTGATTCGATCTACTTCTCCACAGGCTCGCCTAAGTTTTCCCCTTCACCCTTGAAAGGTCCAGGCTACAAACTATGAAGAGTTTTATGAACATCCAAGTCGAACTCTTCTTCATCAAGTTGGGGGTTAACATTTCTACCACGACGACCTAGATCCATGTTCCTATCAATACAAAAATTCTTGTTAAGTCTCTTTATTTTTATGATTCAATCCGATTTTTGATTCAACTGATTTTGGGGTTCTCTAAATAGGTCGGTTTCCCACAGAATCAAGGGATAAAGATACTCATATAGAACGCATTATCAGTTTAACAACTCATTCAAAATATCTCATTCATATCTTTAACACAATAATGGTCCATCGGACTGAATTTTTTCCATCTGAACAGTCTTCCATGGGGATTTCAATTTTTTAGATTTTTAATTTATCAACCCTTAACTTGATCCACTGATTAAAAGTTAACAGTAGTAATCTGCTAGCACAATCCACTAATCTCATAGTGATTTGCTGAGGTCATTAACGTCATTCCAGTTAAGAACATCATCACAGGGACTCGTCCCATTCATCCTCATTGCGGTTTCGCTCAGCTTATTACATTTCAACCAAATTTCAAGGTTCATCATTTTTCAATCAGAATCCAACTCATTAGTTCTCAACCAGAATTTAAAAATCATATCAACCACATTCGAATTCATCATCTAGATAGCATTAATGCTTATAATTTCAAGTCTTAGATTTACTCGTATATACTGCCAGTAAAGAGCTACAGTTATATCCTCGATATATACAGGTAGTCATGGTTCTTGGAACTATAAGGTAAATACCATCATGTCTAGGCCTCAAACAAGTCAAGGATTCCATACAATTGCAGTACTTCCATCTGAAGACCCAATTACCAATTTACGAATTTCAGTTTGAATATTAAATTGTATGAATTTTATCACACAGTTACAACCTTTTAGTGCTTCTTGATAAATTTTTGACATATTTGGCTTCTGGGTTGATCCTCATTAGCCAAATAGCTCTGACACCAACTGTAAGATCCCTATCCCCACCGCGCAATAAATTCAGGGGTGCTAGCAGCGAAAGTAGCACTTCTTGTGCGGGGCAAGGTCCCACACTCAGGGCCTCGCCCACGGATATCCGGACAAGAGACTAATGCATCGGTTTTTCCAAAATCGAACTCAAAAAAAACTTCCTTTGCCCGGAAAGCATGGGCGATTCCACCAGGATAACTTTTCCCTAATGTAGTCAAAAGCCTGAACTAACTGAGCTCATCTGACCAAACCCGTAAGTCCCATAGTCAGATCAGGGAAAAAGGCTGTACTTGGATCATAGAGACCAATGCTTTTTTCCTCATTGAGAGGCACAGCCGTTGATTCTTTTCCATAGAACAATTTTTGTCCGGAATTCACTTCATCTATCAAACTAAATAGAAATTTGAGTCTCAATTTATGGATCCATCAGTCCAGCCTATCTAGTCCCATGGGTTAGCCAACCGCCCAACCACTGTAGTGATGGGATCCAATTAGGAATTTAGTTAGATTTTGTCCCGGGTACCAGGGAAAAGAGTTCCCAAGCCCCCTAGCTAGATGCTCATGCAAACATAAAACTAGTCACACCACTTACACACCCAATATGAAATTGCCTTTTTCTCAGCATCAACTATCTTTAAAATAATCCTTTAAAGAAACCATTGTGTCACTGATCACAATCCTCAAAATCTCGGTTAAATCCTTATTTCCAATCATTCCTTCATCGGTGTACTTATGGCATCATTGGCAAAACAACCAGAACACTCACCACCTATTCACACAGGGGCCTTTTCGATAGTTTCTAGCTCATAGTAGTAACCGGTAATATATTCACATAACAAAATGGAATCTACGTGGAAGATCAGCAAGATCAACCAACAGATCCATATAAAAGAGTCATGGACTCATTCGTTAAGGACTAGCAAGGTCAATCAACTAGATCCATGCCCGATTTCAGAAAACAACTCTTACTCCTTGATTCAATATCTTCCACGACGCACGTGTGGGTATCTTCAGTGACCTAAAGCCCGAGCACCGTATGGTCAGCACCCTCTAAGATCCTTCAAAGGTCACCTACTAGTGCTTCACTTAAAGGCAGCTTCCTTGGTCCCTCATCCACCATACCGGAAGCTCACCATTTAAATCGAACCGAGGCTGGTCAAGACCTCAGCCGACCATGCTACACGAGACGTCCTCCGTTGACTCTCCGTCAGCTGTTGCAACTTTATTAGATAGGTCTCCACGACCTTAATCACAAGACGGTTAAAATGCTTCCCCAGTATTCTTGACATAAAACAGTCATTTTCAAACAGGTCACAAATACAGTTTCTATAATGAACTCTCGTCTTTCCACATTATCCCCCCTCATGAGTCCACATTACTTATTCCACATTCCATTCATATGTGTACTCATTCTCATCCAATCACATCATTTTTCATCTCATCACATCAGATTCATTCACATCACATATCATTTATTCACATCCCAATTCACACGTCATCAGATCTCATCCATTCACTCATATCAACGTCACATCATTTCACATACACATTCGCATTCATTATTCCACATACACATCCACATTTGTACATCCACATCCATACATCCACTTCCACATCCGCATTCATACATACACATCCATTTCCACATCCATACATCCACATCCACATCCACATTCGCATTCATACATACACATCCATATCCACGTCCATACATCCACATCCACATTCATACATCCACATCCACATCCATACATCCATTTCCACATCCACATCCACATCCACATCCACATCCATACATCCATTTTCACATCCACATTCATACATCCATATCCACATCCACATTCATACATTCACCTTCACATTCATACATCATATCCACATCTACATTCATACATCCACACATCCATTTCCACATCCACATTCATACATCTATACCCACATCCACATCATCCATTCATCCATCTACATCAACCCACATCATTCACACATCAACCCACATCATCCATACATCAATCTACATTAATCTACATCATTCACACATCAAACCACATCATCCATTCACATCCGATTCACATGCCGTCATTCATTCACATCCCTTATCATTCATTCATATCACGATTCACATTCCTTCGCATCCTATACCATTTATTCACATCCTAATTCACAGGACTTCACATCCATTCATCCATTTTCATTTATCTGATTCATATCACTTCCATCCATCCATTTACATCTATCTGATTCCTATCACATCACATCACATCTATCTGATTCCTATCACATCACATCACATCTATTTATAGAATGTAAGAGAATTCTAATTTTTTGATATAAGGATTCTTTACGCATTTAATTAGGCCTAAAGATAACTTTAGTAGGAGTAACACTTTTATAAAAATCCTTTTATGCATCTATTTAGGCATGAATTCAATTTAAAGGAAAATAACACTTTCAAATTCAAAAAAAAAACCTTTTATGCATTTTACTATGCATAAATTCCATTTTAATGAGAATAACACTTTCAAAATAAATAAAAAATCTTATATGCATTTACTATGCATAAATTCCATTTTAATGAGAATAACACTTTTAAAATAAAAATCAATCTTTTATGCATTTTACTATGCATAAATTCCATTTTAATGAGAATAACACTTTCAAAATAAAAAATAAATCTTTTATGCATCTATCTATGCATAAATTCAATTTCAATGAAAATAATACTTTCAAAATAAAAATAAATCTTTTATGCATCTTTCTATGCATAAAATCAAAATTGATGAAAATAACTCTTTTGAATTAAAAATAAAACTCTTTATGCATAAAAATAAAATTGATGAAAATAACTCTTTTGAAATAAAAATAGATTTCTTTATGCATCTTTCTATGTATAAAATCAAAATTGATGAAAATAACTCTTTTGAATTAAAAATAAAATTCCTTATGCATTTATTTTTGCATAAAAACAAAATTGATGAGAATAACACTTGGATTAAAATAAGTTCTTTATGCATCTTTCCATGCATAAATCCAATTTAGTAGGAATTACACTTTTAGAATGAAAGAATTTCTCTTATGCATCTTCCCATGCATAAAAACTAAATCCAATGAAAAATAGCTCTTTTAAAATAAAAACTTTCTTTTATGCATCTATTTATGCATAAATTTAATTTTGATGAAAGTCATGCTTTTATAATAAAACAATTTCTTTTATGCATCTAATTTATGCATAAAAATCATTTATGATGAAAATCACACTTTTAATATATAAAAAATCTTTTATGCATACAAATCATTTATGAGATGAAAATCACACTTTTAGTATTAAAAAAATCTTTTATGCATATGTTTATGCATACAAATCATTTATGATGAAAATCACACTTTTAATATATAAAAAAACTTTTATGCATACAAATCATTTATGATGAAAATCACTCTTTTAATATAAAAGAATTTCTTTTATGCATCCATTTATTTATGCATAAAAATAATTTATGATGAAAATCACACTTTTAATATAAAAAATCTTTTATGCATATGTTAATGCATACAAATCAATTATGATGAAAATCACTCTTTTAATATAAAATAATTTATTTTATGCATCCATTTATGCATAAATACATTTATGATGAATATAACACTTTTATAATCAAATTAATAATTTCAATATGCTTCCTTCTATGCATAGAATTTAATTCTAAAGAAAGTAACACTTTTTTAATAAAATATATTTAGTATGCATTTTTCTATACCTAGGATGAAAAATAACACTTTCAGAATACATATACGATGGGAATTACTCTTTTTGAATTAAAAAAAAAGTAAAACTTATTTTACATAATTTTAGAAAATTTTGGCATAACCTCCTTTGTATGGCTGACTTTTTTTCAATTTTTACTCTCTAAAATTAATTGGAATTTCACCAAGAGTATTTAAATCATTATAATGTAAACATTTTCTACTTATTTAAGAGAAATATTATGAAAAACTTGATTTTATCCATTAATCATTCATCTAGGATAAAGAATGGTCGGATTTACTAAAGAAGAGAGGGGAATGCCTTTTTTCAATGATGCATACCATCATATTCATTTTAGAGAAGACAAAAATCATAAAAACCATAAAATGAATAGAAAAAAGAAGAATCTCCAACTTACAAAGGAATTTGAGAGCTTTCCTTTGGCTTAATGGTTTGAGGGATCTACTCTTGTTTGAAAGAAGAGTGGCCACCAATCTTTAGAAGAGGGAAGGTCAAAAACTAATGAATTATGAGTGAATTCACAGTTTTTGGCTCTTGGGAGAAGCAGGGTAACAGTGAAAAAACACTATTAAGCTTCAACAAAGGGGAAGGCTTCTATTTATAGGAAAAAGTGAGCCTCTAACCAAGCAAACTGATTCTAGAATTTTCCAGATCAGTTTGGTCAATTTTTGACCATTTTTAGATTAGTTTTGCTCACTTTTTGGATCTAGTTGAAACAGGAGAGAGGAGAGATAGAAATATCTCATTATTTGGGAGTTTAAAACTCTCCCACACATGTGAAATAGGCGCCTCCTTCATGAGGGGAATTCCCCCATACTAAGGTGTCAAAAATGCATCATTTCTTCTAAATATCTCTCTTTTTCAACTGTTAACCTTGTCCTTAGTCAACTCTTCATCTTATGCGAGTATTTACTCATTTTTGGGGGGATTTTCTTTATTTCTTCTATTTATCTCCTCCCTACATTTGGATGAATCTTATTTGTCCATAGGAACCTTAATTTAAAATTTCGAAAAAAATCTTGACCCCTAGGATAAGGCCTCTTGAACAGATTATACTTGATTTCTAATGCACCTTCTGAAAATCTTTTTGAACTTTTGTTTCGGGGGAACTTATTTTATTAAGAAGAGATATTTTTCCATCCAAAAATATTTAAAAACTGAACTACCACTCTCTAGAAGATTTTCTCTCTCTAGGATAAAATTTGGTAGAAACAAGATCTTTTATATTTTTGAAGAGGGATTTGACCTACAGGGGAAGATAGTGGATATCCTGAGAGGCTGGGGAGGAATCTTACAAAGGCTCTACTCAGAGCCACTAGAGTCACCATCCACATATGAGTGATCTGTTGACAAATCACGCACCAAAGGTTAATCTAGCTTTTCCTTCCCTTTATGTGATACATGTTTACCTATATCTATTCTTAACCTATGCATGACCATGGACCAACACTATATTCAATGTTGAAGGACTCTCCAGGTCCACTAAACACCTGTGATTTGCTACTCTACATGTGGTGCAGTATCAATATTTCTTACATCTATAATCTTTCTGCTCCAAATTATAACCAATGAAGATGCATTTCTCTGCCTTTGGATCCAAGTTTGTTCTCACTTTATCAGCAACATACACATACGCAATACACCCAAACACTTTCAAGTGAGACACATCTAGTTTTATGCCTATAAACTTTTGTTCCGGTGTCATACCATGAACAACAATAGCGGGGGTCTTGTTCATAATGTACACAACAATTGTTGCTCCATGTACCCAAAAATAATATGTCATATTCTTTTTAGACATCAAGGAACATGCCACTTCTACAATGTGCCTATTGTTTCTTTTTGCACCACCTTTCTATTGCGGAGTATACCTACATATAAAATGTCTCTCAATTCCCTATTTCCTCAATAAATCACTGAATGTACTGGATAAATACTCTCCCCTACCATCTGATCTCAGGCATTTTATTTGTATGCATTTTTTCTTCTTAACAACCAAGACTTTAAATCTCCAAAAGTGAGCAAAAACCTACAATAATATTTTTGGCCTACATAGACTTGAGCCACTGTATATTCACATGACTTATGCGCTTGTGCCATATGTCAATATCTGCAATGACACATGTTCCATGCACAAACATGGCTGTCTTTACCTTAGGCATGTTCACATCCAAAATAAACATCCTACCTTTTTTGTTACCCTTTACGGCCAAGCAAAACTCATTTTTGAAGTCTTCCACAAAGTACCTTTGAGAATTGAACCTCACTTGTAGACCTTGGTTAACCATCTGTCCAATAGAAATCAAGTTCTTTGTAATATTTGTAGCATGAAGTACATCTGCCAAGTACTTCATTTTTCCACCCTATAGAGATAATGTCACTTTACCAACATGCACAATGGGATGTACAGTATCATCACATGTTTCTACATAACATAGCTTTTCCATTTCTACATGTCTCTAAACCACTCACTGTGACTGGTTATATGGTTAGAGGTGCAAAAATAAACAAATCATATATCTTTAGATCGTGACACATCTCTTGTGGAACTCAGCATATGCTGCATCACAAATAGCTACTCACTTTTGTTATCACCACCCTATTTACTTAAGGATTCATAGTTACCTTATTGGAACTTTTCACTTTTAATGTCATGCTCCTTTTAAAGCATTCCTTCTCCATGTACTTTGATTTGCCACAATATAGCACTCTATGCTATTTGCACTCTAATTATTTTGTCAACCACCTCGACCCCTCTAGCTTCCCTTGCCTCTAGACTGGCCTCTTCCACCTATGTATGATTAATGTTTGTGCTATGAATCATTGGGCTGTTGTTGTCCATAATTTTGGTTTCCATGTCGGCCACCACCTTGGCCTCAACCACAACTCTACCTCTACCTCTACCTGAATTAGAGTAGAAGGTCTGGTCTGATGTGTTCTTGTTTTGTGAAGAAGAGTCCTCACTCAAAGTCTTTTATTTTATGTGATCAGCATAGACATAGACACTAAGTCCCAAAAGTTGGGAAGATTCTTCTTGACTAAAATGGAGGTCTTTAATGGCTTGTACTTTTTGCCCACCCCATTTAGACAGACGCTCCCTAAATCATTATCTTTCATCGATACTTTGATAGCCCGAAGGAATTCAATAATACCCTTTATCTTTAAAGCAAAATCATTAATAGACATGCTTTTCTTCTCTACACTTTGCAACTCGTGTTTTAGCTACAATTTCCTTGCCTTTGTGTTGGTCTGGAACATCTACACCGAGCTATACCATGCAATTGGTGGAGTGTTGGCATCTTGTATGTGTCCTATCATTGTGTCTATGACACTAATTGAAAGATAATATATGACTTTCCTTACACCCTAGTTCCAATCCTTGAATGCCTTTACATATGCTGGAGTGACATTCTCTTTAGGCAACTCTAGAGGCTCCTCATTGTCTCCTTCGACGTAATCTCAAAATCCTTTTAGAAATCACAAAATTGTTCATTCAGAACTTCCAAGCATGTAAGTTGTTCTTGTCCAGCTTCTCTACGGGCAATCTGAGTGAGTCTATCATACATGTTTTTCTCTACAACAACCAAAACTTACACCTGTATGTCACCAGATGTGACCAAAATACATGTACATACACCCAAGATTAGCAATACATATGCAAACATTATCTGCACTCTCAAAAAGCACTATTTCACTATAATAACCAAGTTTCCACCAGAGATAGTTCTCAACCAGAACTTCTCAAAACTATAAAAAACACCTTAGAGTGACCAAATGGAGATTGAGGCATGCCCGAAACACAATTTCAACTGCAAAATTTGGTACAAAGTAGTAGCCTACATACCACACAAAAACCTCCATGCCCATGAGGAACACTACTCAATCAAAGATGCATAGCTCTCGGAGCTACTCAAGGAGTGTTGTACCTAAACAAGAAGGGGGGGAGATGATGATGCTCTTACCCATGTACACCGCTTCCTTTTCTTTTTTCTCATATCCTTTGCCTTAACCGGGCTTTGATACCATAAAGAGAATGTGGGGGAGAGGGAGAGCTTGAGTTCCTTAGCAAAGCAAACACACAAGAAGGAGGAGAGATGATGATGCTCTTACCCATGTACACCGCTTCCTTTACTTTTTTCTCATATCCTTAGCTTGAACCAGGCTTTGATACCATAAAGAGAATGCGAGGGAGAGGGAGAGCTTGAGTTCCTTGTTGCAAAGCAAACACACACACACACAAGAGAGAGCAAGACATAATAGAGAGATGGATGGCTGAATTTGCTTCTATCTTCTTCTCTTCTCTACCACACACCTAAAAATACAAGAGTATATATTATAATGGAAATTACTGTCCTACAATAACATACAATGGTCATAGTGTGACTCGACTATATGAGCTGGTGCTATAAGGGAAATTACGATCCTACAATAACATACACTGGTCAGTCTATAGTGTGAACTCGTCTATATGAGCTGGTGCTATAACTATGCCATAACTCTAGAACTTCAAAGTGGCTCTCACATAGCTTTTCGTCCACTACCAGCATACCAATTATAATCTCACCAACCATGCCAATGGCATAAGTGCATAAGAGATCACCTAGGTGGGTCATTAATGTTTGTAGCACTATTTGAGCTCGATATCTCAACATCACCTACTAATATTGTCACACTTACCTCAAGAAATTTGAAGTTGACATTTGTTTATTCTTTAATTTTCTCAACATTTGACAACTTCTTAAGCCTACCCTGACTCTTCTTTGGTTCATTACTTTTTGATCATCAACATTTGGCTCTTTGGAATTAAAAAAATCTTCATGTCCCATAGCATGGTATAAAGTAAGTCATTTAGCTCCAAAAAGTCACACAAAACCATGCCATAAAATGATCAAACATATATTTCAAAAAATCTATAAAACTTGATGCAACTAGGGAAATCCAAAATGTCTCTCAAGGTCTATGTGAGGCAGGTATCCACGCTAGTATCTTAACAACTTCCACCTTATCATCAATAAACATGCATCCTCTTCCATCCTGTCGCTCCACTAGCATACGATCATATGAAGGATCCAAGATCATATGCCTTGTCATTTTCTTTGCATATCAAGTAAACTCACTATAATTGGGTAAGGCATAAGAAAAAGCACTACACATCTTCATCATCAATGGCAAAAGTCACCTCCATGCTAGTACCACAATAGTTCTCTACAAAAGGAGTAAGATAGCCCTCACATATCTCTTTGTCATTATCAATGAGAATACAACCATGCCTTCTGTGTATAAAGGCTTTTAGCATAGCCCCCATGCCCCCGCCAATCTCCAAAATAGTACCTGTTTGTTGGACACAATGCTTCCAAAAACAATAACATAAGAGAGGCACTTCTCTCAAGGGGACCTTGCAATCCTCCAAGCTTATGACGTGCCCTCATGGATGAAGGCATGTAATGGGTAAGTATCTTTGCATATCAAGATTTTTTTGAAGTAGTTGTTCCACCTATACACATAATACCAAATAACCATTGGTTTCTTATAGCAAAAAACCCATGCCAAGAATGAATATTAATGCACCTTTTTTTCCCTCTCATGCTCATAAGGGGAACACATGGTAGCCTTGTGCAAAGACAATGCAAAGAATGTAGTCATATACAAGAAATTTCAAAAATTAATACATGACAAGAAAATAATGTATACCTAAACAACATGGTACATAGCATACCTTGAACACATGAGTATACTTTGTAGATGTTCCATATGGCTCTCAGCAATCCAAGACCCATCTAAGACCAACCATCAACCCTGCATGTGAAGCCATGCACTCCACCAATGTGATAGATGAAAATGGACAAAATATAAGAATCCAACCCATGTCATCCATGACTGTGGAATCCACCAAAAGTGAACTTGATATGATCCTCTCACTGAGTTGATTCCATGCCGGTATGTATGCCTTCTACCCCCATACAAGGGCATGCTTCTTAAATATGAAAAGAGATGAATGTGATGAATTACAAGAATAATTTACAAAGAGTACTTGTTAGAAGATCTATCATGCTTAACATAGAGACCAGTGCTTTTTTCCTCATTGAGAGGCACAACCGCCGTTGATTTTTTCCATAGAACAATTTTTATCCGGGATTTACTTCATCTATCGTACCATAACAGAATTGAGTCTTATTTTAGGGATCCATCAATCCAGCCTAACCCCATCCAGTCCCATGGGTTAGCCCACCACCTAGCTAACCACTGTAGTAATGGGATCCATTTAAGAATTTGGTTAGGTTTTGTCTCGGGTAGCAAGGGAAAAGAGTTCCTAGGCCCCTTAGTCGGATATTCATGCAAACTTAAAACTAGTCACACCACTTCCACACCCAATATAAAATTGCCTTTTTCACAGATTCAGCTGTCTTTAAAAGAGTCATTTAATGAAACTATAGTATCACTGATCATAATCCTCCAAAACATTCAGTTGAATCCTAATTTCTAATTTTTCCTATTTTTATTTTCTTTTTCCTCCTCTGGGCGCAAATCTTAGAGTAATATATATATATATATATATATAATATATATATATAATTTCCCTCTCTCTCCCTCCTTCATACCCGGTGGCGGCGAGCTGTGAATTTAGGGAGGGCAGAAATTTTCCGGCTGCGCAAAATCCAGCAGGAGAGGCGTGAATTTTTTCTCCTCTTTCCATCCGACTTATCTCCATCCGGCGGGCGAACGTAAGGAGGGGAGGAATTCAGCTTTACCCGGAATCTAGGAGGCACTGATTTTTATTATTATTATTATTAGTCTCTTTTTTTTAATCCTGCACGCTAGGTGCTGGCGTTGTGGGAAAGGTTGAAAATATAAATTTTATAAAAGCTTTAATAAAAGCTTAATTAAAGGCTTATTAGCTGCCAGTTCAGGGAGGGGAGTAAAATTTTAGATTTGCGCTAATTGATTAAAGTTTTCAGATTTGCGCTAGTTGCTTATTGAGCCTAAAAAGCTTTGATTATTACAAAGCTTATATATAAAAGCTTTATAAGCTTCAAATATTTAATTTTTATTTCTATATTAGATGCGCTGAATTTTGTTTTATTTTTTCCTCTTACAGGCTGTGCGGGTAGTCTCAGGAAGAGAGGATTGGTAGCTTAAATTTATAAAGAACTAGAATAATATATATAAATATATTTTTGTTACTGTAATATAGCTTTAACAAATCTTTATAGAAATAAAGCTTTATAATAATTAAAAAATTTAAAAAAAAACTTCATATTATTACTATTATTATTTTTTTCTCCTCTATTCATGCAGTGAGCACACCCTAGTAGAAGGAAAATTATTTTTACTATATATATATAATTTTTATGCTTTTGACTAAGCTTTAAAAGCTTTCAAATAAGCTTTCATATAAGCTTAAAGCTTTACAAATGAGATTAGTAAAAAGTTTTAAAAAAGAAAATATTTTTTGACTATTCCCATCATATTTTATCGAAAAGAATCTCATGTGCATATAGTTAGTTTGAATTTTTTTCTACACATTTTTAGAATTTACCTCAAGAGAAATTTTAAGACTTTTGTCAAATTCTTGTGAATAATGTTGTTTTCTAAATCCTCATGAAGTACGAATAATATAAACAGTTTGTTAGTGAAGATATCATTAAAATGTTGCTTTAACCTATGGCTAGTTTTCTAATTTTAAAGAATACATGGATTATTTCTTGAAAAATTATGCATTTGTGTATTGAGCTAACTTGGCAGGACACATCTAGTTCAACATTCCAAATGAGATAAGAAACTCTATGTGATGATCTTGTCCTCCACTTGTACCATGAAGCCATCCACTCATTGATTACGCAACTGAGGACAGTTGATTCCCAACAGGGAGGACTGTTATGACCCATGTTATTTGAATAATAATCATGGTCATTTAAATTTGTATATATATATTTTTTATGATGCCTATTTCTCATCATGAACACGTTAGGAAATGTCCAGCATCTTCCCCTGTAATCAATCCCCTCTTTAGAAATATAAAAGATCTTGTCTCTGCCTATTTGATATAGAGAGAAAATATTCTAGAGAGAGAATATTCAGATTTTGAATATTTTTAGATAGAAAATTTTCTCATATTATTAAAATGAATTCCCCTGAAATAGAAATTCAAAAAGAACTTTCCAATGTGCAATTGGAATTTATTGGAAATGGGTATAAAGGACCTTAGCCTAAGGGTCTAGATTTTCAGAAATTTTTGGATTATGGTCCAATTAAGGTTCCTATGGGCTAATAGCATCAATCCATGTGTAGGGAGGAGATAAATCCAATTTGTAAAAGAAGGTTTATTAGTAAAATGTACAAGGTTTACTAGTAAAAAACTATGAGCAATATTAAAAATATGAGATATTTTGGGTAACCAAAAATGAGTAAATGCTCACATAAGATGAAGAGTTGAAAATGTACAAGGTTTATTAGTAAAAAACTATGAGCAATATTAAAAATATGAGATATTTTGGGTATCCAAAAATGAGTAAATGCTCACATAAGATGAAGAGTTGAAAATGTACAAGGTTTATTAGTAAAAAACTATGAGCAATATTAAAAATATGAGATATTTTGGGTATCCAAAAAGGAGTAAATGCTCACATAAGATGAAGAGTTGAAAATGTACAAGGTTTATTAGTAAAAAACTATGAGCAATATTAAAAATATGAGATATTTTGATTACTAGTATATCAAGTTCTCGCTATCAACTAGGGCGCAAGATGTCTATCATTATTCAAGTTCTGATTTCAAGTTTAAGATTAAGCTTAAGATCAAGATCCTCTTTAGATTTCATTGTTTACAAGTAAGATTCACAAATTCAAGAATTATAAACCTATTCAAAGATTATAATTTTTAAATTTAATTAGACAATTACAAGATTAAGATTAAGATCAAAAACAAATCCCAGAATTTAGTTAGACAATTACAAGATTAAGATCAAGAACAAATCCCAGAATTCATCAAGTTATTGACAGTAATGTAAGTGATTATTTTTCAATCTTAAGTTTATAAGAATTTTCCATTTCGACCTAATTTATTTTTGGAATAAGACTTGTAGACTAATTTTGAGGATAGAGAAAAGTTATGTCAGAATGAAAGTTTCAGAGGGAATTAGCTACTCCGTCTCAAACTTTTGTTCTTAAGGTAGTGTCGTGTGGAATTAATCTATGGTATGGAACATTAGATTGGTTTTACATGCCTACCCTAGATGTATCTATGTCTTCTATCTTTCACCAATGAGTGTTTGTATGTGGAAGGTACCTATGTGGTATGGGACACTTAGATCCCTTTTACATGCGTTCACTTGTTTGGTTTTATTTTCAGAAATTGTTTGATGTGATGATCTTGTCCTCCACTTGTGCCATGAAGCCATCCACTCATTGATTGCGCAACTGAGGACAGTTGATTCCCAATAGGGGGGACTGTTATGACCCATGTTATTTGACGAATGATAATCATGGTCATTTAATATTTGATTTACATATTTTTTATGATGCCTATTTCTCATGAACACGTTAGGATTGATTGATGTGATGTTAATTGATTGTTACTACTGACGTGGTTTATGTTTATGAGTTTAGGTGATGAGGTGTGTAAGGGTACCGATTTAGGTGTTGCACAGTGCGAGGGTACCGATTTAGGTGTCGCACGGATGGTGGATTGAGTCATGGCATATGGACCGATCTCACAATATTTTGTGGCTGTACTATGGCATTTGGTATTATTTTGACATCAGTGTGATGTGTGTGTGTGCATGCATCAATTTATTGTACAGTGTGCGTACGAGCACTAGTTGATTTATTTTGTAATGTGCATATGTGCACAAGTTAGATTATTACATTAGAAAATTTGTGGAAACCTTAGAGGTTTGAGGACAAAGGTTAATTGAGGACAAAGGCTAATTAAATGGCAAAGTCCAAATATGGATGTATACTTTATTTTTGGCTGAAAGCCTACTTTTGGGAATATATCAAAATACCCACGCGAGAAGAAGCCACTCACGTTGGGGGGGAAGATTGCACCCAGTCTTGTGTTGCCTTGTGTTGATGGTGATGTATTTCTTTCTCTTGCTCTATGTTTTGATATGTGCTTTAATTTTCAATTTAATTCCAATAGTTGTTTTGATATTTGATATAATTTTTATGAGTCTTTTGATTATTCTCTTCAAGAAAATTAAAGGTCCGGTTGCAGATAGAGAAAGGTTGGTTTTGCTAGAGAAGAGAGGGGAATGCCTTTTGTAATGAGGCCTAACATTATAGAGAAGACATAAAGCATAAAAATCCATTTAAAACCATAAAAATCCATAAAATAATTGAAAGAAAGAAGAATCACCAACTTACTAATGACTTGATAGCTTTCCTTTGGCTTGATGATTTGAGGGTTCAACTCTTATTTGGATAAGAGTGGCCACTAATCTTTGGAAGAGGGAAATGTCAAAAACTAGTGAATTATTAATGAATTCACAGTTCTTGGCTTGGGTGGAGTAGAGTAATAGTGCATAAACACTATTGAGTTTCAACAAAAGGGGAAGGCCTCTATTTATAGGAGAAAGTAAGCTCCTAACCAAACAAAATGATTCTAGAATTTTCCAATTCAATTTGGTCAATTTTTGACCATTTTTAGGTCAGTTGAGCTAACTTTTTGCAACTAGACTTGAATTAGGAGAGAGGAGAGATGAAATATCTGAATTTTTGATGATTTAAAACTCAATTAAGCATGTGAAGTAGGCGCCTCATTAAATGCTCTCCCCCTTCCTTACATATGTGTCAATGTGAGCATTTACTAATTTTTGGGTATCTTCTTTTACAAATTGGATTTATCTTCTTCCCACGCATGGATTGATCCTATTGGCCCACAGAAACCTTAATTGGACCATAGTCCATAAATTTCTGAAAATCTAGATCCTTAGGCTAAGGTCCTTTATACCCAATTCCAATTAATTCCAATTGCACATTGGAAGTTCTTTTTGAATTTTTGTTTCAAGGGAACTTATTTTAATAATATGAGATATTTTTCTATCCAAAAATATTCAAAATATGAATATTCTCTCTCTAGGCTAAAACAGTTAGAAACAAGATCTTTTATATTTCTAAAGAGGGATTTGATTACACGGGAAGATGCTGGACATCTTGAGAGGCTGGGGGAGGAATTTTACAAGCAACAAGATGGAAAAAGATGCTGGACATCTTGAGAGGCTGGGGGAGGAATTTTACAAGCGACAAGATGGAAAAAGATGCATGTTTATTGATGATAAGGTGGAAGTTGTTTAGATACTAGCGTGGACACGTGCCTCACATAGACCTGGAGAGACATTTTGGATTTCCCTAGTTGCATCAAGTTTTATAGATTTTTTGAAACATATGTTTGATCATTTAATGGCATGGTTTTGTGTGACTTTCTAGAGTTGCATGACTTATTTATTACCATGCTATGGGACATGAAGATTTTTTTAATTTCAAAGAGCCAAATGTTGATGTTCAAAAAGTAATGTACCAAAGAAGAGTCAGGGTAGGCTTAAGAAGTTGTCAAATGTTGAGGAAATTAGAGAATAAACAAATGTCAACTTAAAATTTCTTGAAGTGATGTCGAGATATCGAGCTCAAATAGTGCTACAAACATTAATGACCGGCCTAGGTGATATCTTATGCACTTATTCCATTGGCATGGTTGGTAAGATTATAATTGATATGCTGCTAGTGGGGACGACAGGCTATGTGATAGCCACGTTGAAGTTCTAGAGTTATGGCATAGTTATAGCACCAGCTCATATAGTCGAGTTCACACTATAGACTGTGACCAGTGTATGTTATTGTAGGATAGTAATTTCCCTTATAGCACCAGGTCATATAGTCGAGTCACACTATGGACTGACCATTGTATGTCATTGTAGGATAGTAATTTCTCATATAATATGTACTCTTGTATTTTTAGGTGTGTGGTAGAGAAGAGAAGAAGATAGAAGAAAATTCAGCCATCCATCTCTCCATTATGTCTTGCTCTCTCTTGTGTGTGTGTGTGTGTTTGCTTTGTAAGGAACTCAAGCTCTCCCTACCCCCCGCATTCACTTTATGGTATCAAAGCCTGGTTCAAGCTAAGGATATGAGAAAAAAGTAAAGGAAGCGGTGTACATGGGTAAGAGTGTGGGATTCCACTGCCCCCTCTGCGCACCGGGATTCTCGGTTGGTAGTAGTTGAAGCAGCTCCCTCTTGCGCGGGGTTGGGTTTCCCACTCGGGGCCTCGCCCTTGAATGTCCAGGCATAAGACTACGTTGGTGGTCATTCTGAAAACCGAAACCGGTAAAATTTTCCATGCCCAAAAAATGGGGAGACGATTCCACCATTTATATTTTCTTAATGAATTTTTCTAACGAGGTTAAGATACTGAACTAACCTTTATCTGAATAAACCAGATAGAAGGGAAACTATTATAGACTTAACTTGAAGGGATCAACACTTTTTTCCTAATTGAATCAAGCACAGCCGTTGATCTATTCATTTGAGGAGTCTTCATGGTTTTAATTAACTACTCGAGTTCTAAGCGTAATCCTATTAAACAATTTTATTATTAAAACTCTATTGATTCCAACCCATGGGTTAGCCACCGCCCAACCACTAGAATAGTAGAACTAGACAAGTACTCACCCACCCATAATTGAAAGCCTTTCTTAACTTTTGCTTTAGAATACAGATACTCACACAGTCCTCTTTAAACTTTAATTTAAAAAAACAATCCATTGACAAACAATTACTGGTTACAGATGTCATAACTCAAAATTTCCATTCAATCCTTGATTCTCACAAAACAGTATCACTCTGGACTCTCCGTTGAGACCAGCGAGTCAGCAACGAGATCCAGTAATAGATTACAATAATTTTCTTGTCATCATTCATATATACATCTTCCACGACATACACATGGGTGTCCTAAGCACCGCGAGCCCGTGCATCACCTGGTCACAACCTTCCAAGATCCTCCTTAGGTGTCCTGACACTTCACTCAGGGACCGCTTCATCGGCCCTCGCCCATCGTACTGAAAGCACACCATTTTACACCATACCCAGGCTGGTCAAGACCTAGCAGGTTTTTGCTGCGTGAGCCGTCCTTTAAACACTCCCCGCCAGCTGTTGCAACGAAACTTCCCTTAGAAAAAACACATATACCGAATGCTCCCTCCAGCATTCTGGCGTAAGACAGTCCTTTAAGAAAAACAGGGTTTCTATGCAAGTTTTCAGTTTTGATTTTCTTTTGAATACAATGAGTATATCTTAATTCTGTATCTCTCCCAAGACTTCTAGATTACAGGTCTGGATTCCCAAGCAGAATTTCTCGAATTCTAAATTCTTGATCCTTAGATCAAAATCAAAGGTCTCAACTTATTTTCAGGTTTGGTGGGTGATTTGAATGTAGATTACTAAACTGGTCACATCGTCTATTCTTGAAATTGACAAAGGAGTTATGTCTTGGTCATAGTCTGATTCAGGGGATTGAGTCTAGAAAGGTTCCCTGAACTATCTTTATTGAAGGGTAATATTTCAATTATTACTTTATCAAATTTCATTCATTGAGTATTTGCTTAACTGAATTCAAAACTAATCACGAATTCCTATGAGGGATAAATTAATCATTTAACTAAAATTTCGACTTCGATAGGTTTTCTGAATTTTCTCATTCCCATCCTAGAGAATATAAAACGGTAAAATTTTCTTTCGCAGAGTATTTACTTATTCATTTACCAATATTCATGGGATTTAAACAAAGGATTAAAGAGAACTCTTGTTTTGATATAAAAATTATGTATGCATCTATTTATGCATAAAAATCAATATTGATGAAAGTAACACTTTTATAATAAAAAAATTCTTTTATGCATAAAAATCAATATTAGTGAAAGTAATACTTTTATAATTAAAAAAATTCTTTTATGCATCTATTTATGCATAAAAATCAATATTAGTGAAAGTAACACTTTTATATTTAAAAAAATTCTTTTATGCATCATTTTATGCATAAAAATCAACATTAGTGAAAGTAACACTTTTATAATAAGAAAAATATTCTTTTATGCATAAAAAGCCATTTTGATGAAAGTAACACTTTAATAATAAAAATTATTCTTTTATGCATCTATTTATGCATAAAAATTCATTTTGATGAAAGTAACACTGTTATAATAAAAAAATTCTTTTATGCATTTATTTGTGTATAAAAATCCATTTTGATGAAAGTAACACTTTTATAATAAAAAAATTCTTTTATGCATATATTTATGCATAAAATCTTTTTTTATGAAAGTAACACTTTTATAATAAAAAAATATTATTTTATGCATCTATTTATGCATAAAAATTCATTTTGATGAAAGTAACACTTTTATAATTTAAAAAAATATTATTTTATGCATCTATTTATGCATAAAAATCCTTCTTGATGAAAGTAACACTTTTATAATTAAAAATATTCTTTTATGCATCTATTTATGCATAAAAATCAATATTGATCAAAGTAACACTTTTGTAATAAAAAAAATTAACCAATATGAATTTATATCTAATGAAAATCACTCTTTTATAATAATAAAAAATAACCAATATGCATCTTTCTATGCATAGAACTTATATCTAATGAAAATCACTCTTTTATAATTAAAAAAATAACCAATATGCATCTTTCTATGCATAGAATTTATATCTCATGAAAATCACTCTTTTATAATAAAATAAAATAACCAATGTAATAGAGTTTTTATGGTATAAAAATCAATGATTTTATTAAATGATTCATTTCTACTTAGAATCTTCAAATTTTGAGCCCGAATTTAGAATCTGCGTCCGTGTGATTTTACCCTAACATAGGATTTTACAGCATCTAAAACGGACACCGGATCAAGCTTATACGCAAATTTCAGTCATTTTTAGTTAAAAAGCGACGACCTTTAAACCTTTATAAATGCACGACCGGGCGTCCGATTGACAAACGGTCTGAACCCCAACGACCAAGAGAACCTCCCAGACGAAAAAAAAATTCACCCAGTAGACCCTCTATCCAACCTGCAGTTTCAATCCAAAGTAATGCAAGACCTCCACCTCATAATAGGGGAAGCCAAAGAGAGTTGTTCCCAAATCGGCCGTGCACTTCCAAGGCACTAACGCTGGAAGTGATTGAAGAAGAAGAAGATGATGAAAGAGATCATACTCCACATGCGAGATAAGGACATCTCACGTTTTTTAAGTGGGGTAGAATGTAAGATTCCTCCCCCAGCCCCTCATGATGTCCAAATTCTTTCCCTATAATCAAATTCCTCTTCAGAAATATAAAAGATCTTGTTTCAACCAGTTTTGGCCTAGAGAGAGAAAATCTTCTAGAGAGTGGTAATTTAGTTTTTAAATATTTTTGGATGGAAAAATATCTTTTCTTATTAGAATAAGTTCCCCCAAAACAGAAGTTCAAAAAGATTTTCGGAAGGTGCATTCGAAATCAAGTATAATCTGTTCACAAGAGGCCTTATCCTAGGGGTCAAGATTTTTTTAAAATTGTAAATTAAGGTTCCTATGGACCAATGAGATTCATCCAAATGTAGGGAGGAGATGAATGGAAGAATAAAAGAAAAATCCCCCAAAAATGAGTAAATACTCACATAAGATGAAGAGTTGACTAAGGACAAGTTTATTAGTTAAAAAAGAGAGATATTTGGAAGAAATGATGCATTTTTGACACCTCAATATGGGGAATTCCCCTTATGAAGGAGGTGCCTAATTCACATGTGTGGGAGAGTTTTAAACTCCCAAATATTGAGATATTTTTATCTCTCCTCTCTCCTGTTTCAACTAGATCCAAAAAGTGAGCTAAACTGACCTAAAAATGGCAAAAATTGACCAAACTGATCTGAAAAATTCTAGAATCAGTTTGCTTAGTTAGAGGCTCACTTTTTCCTATAAATAGAAGCCTTCCCCTTTGTTGAAGCTTAATAGTGTTTTTGCACTGTTACCCTACTCCCCAAGAGCCAAAAACTGTGAATTTACTCATAATTCATTAGTTTTTTACTTTCCCTCTTCTAAAGATTGGTGGCCACTCTTGTTTCAAACAAGAGTAAACCCCCCTCAAACCATCAAGCCAAAGGAAAGCTCTCAAATTCTCCTTGTTGTAAGTTGGAGATTCTTCTCTTTTCTATTCATTTTATGGTTCTTTATGATTTTTGTCTTCTCTAAAATCAATATGATGTTATGCCTCATTGAAAAAAAGACATTCCCCTCTCTTATTTAGTAAATCCAACCATTATTTATCCTAGATGAATGATTAATGAATAAAATCAAGCATTTCATAATGTTTCTCTTTGTTAATAAGTGTAAAATGTTTACATTAGAATGATTAATGGATAAAATCAAGCTTTTCATAATGTTTCTCTTTGATAAGTAGAAAATGTTTACATTAGATTGATTTAAATACTCTTGGTGAACTTCTAATTAATTTTAGAGTGTTAAAAATTAAAAAATGGTCAGCCATACAAAGGAGGTTATGGCTAAATTTTCTAAAATTGTGAAAAATAAGTTTTACTTTTTTTATTTCAAAAGAGTACTTCCCATCATATATGTATTCTTAAAGTGTTATTTTTCATCCTAGGTATAGAAAAATGCTTACTAAAAATATTTTATTAAAAAAGTGTTACTTTCTTTAGAATTAAATTCAATGCATAGAAGGAAGCATATTGAAATTTTTATTTTGATCATAAAAGAGTGATTTTCATCATAAATGATTTGTATGCATAAATATATGCATAAAAGATATTTTATATTAAAAGAGTGATTTTCATCATAAATGATTTGTATGCATAAAAGATATTTTTTATATTAAAAGTGTGATTTTTATCATAAACTATTTTTATGCATAAATGGATGCATAAAAGAAATTCTTCTATACTAAAAGAGTGATTTTCATCATAAATGATTTGTATGCATAAATATATACATAAAAGATATTTTTTTATATTAAAAGAGTGATTTTTATCATAACTGATTTGTATGCATAAATATATGTATAAAAGATAATTTTTTGATATTAAAAGAGTGATTTTTATCATAAATGATTTGTATGCATAAAAGATATTTTTTTATATTAAAAGTGTGATTTTTATCATAAATAATTTTTATGCATAAATGGATGCATAAAATTCATATTAAAAGAGTGATTTTCATCATAAATGATTTGTATGCATAAATATATGCATAAAAGATATTTTTTTATATTAAAAGTGTGATTTTTATCATAAATGATTTGTATGCATAAACATATGCATAAAAGATTTTTTATATTAAAAGTGTGATTTTCATCATAAATGATTTTTATGCATAAATAGATGCATAAAGAGTTTTATTTTTATTCCAAAAGAGTTATTCTTATCAATTTTGATTTTATGCATAGAAAGATGCATAAAGAATTTTATTTTTAATTCAAAAGAGTTATTTTCATCAATTTTAATTTTATGCATAAATAGATGCATAAAGAATTTTATTTTTATTCCAAAAGAGTTATTCTTATCAATTTTGATTTTATGCCTAGAAAGATGCATAAAGAATTTTATTTTTAATTCAAAAGAGCTATTTTCATCAATTTTTATTTTATGCATAAATAGATGCATAAAGAATTTTACTTTTAATCCAAAAGAGTTATTCTTTTCAATTTTGATTTTATGCATGGAAAGATGAATAAAAGATTTATTTTTATTTTGAAAGTGTTATTCTCATTAAAATGGAATTTATGCATAATAAAATGCATAAAAGGTTTATTTTTAATTCGAAAGTGTTATTTTTCTTAAAATTGAATTCATGCATAAATAGATGCATAAAAGGATTTTTATAGAAGTGTTATTCCTACTAAAGTTGTCTTTATGCCTACTTAGATGCGTAAAGAATCTTTATATCAAAAAATTAGAATTCTCTTACATTCTATAAATAGATGTGATGAGATGTGATAGAAATCAGATAGATGTAAATGGATGGATGGAAGTGATATGAATCAGATAAATGTAGATGGATGAATGGATGATGTGGTTTGATGTGTGAATGATGTAGATTAATGTGGATGGATGTATAGATGATGTGGTTTGATGTGTGAATGATGTGGATTGGTGTAAATGGATGAATGGATGATGTGTGAATGATGTAGATTGATGTGAAAATGGATGTATGGATGCATGAATGTAGATGTGGATGTGGATGTGGATGTGGATGTGGATGTGGAAATGGATGTATGGATGTGGATGTGGATGTATGGATGTGGATATGGATGTGGATGTATGGATGTAGATATGAAATGTGGATGTGGATATGGATGTATGAATGTGGATGTGGAAATGGATGTATGGATGTGGATGTGGATGTGGAAATGGATGTATGGATGTGGATGTGGATATGGATGTATGAATGTGGATGTGGATGTATGGATGTGGATATGGATGTGGATGTGGATATGGATGTATGGATGTGGATATGGATGTGTATGTATGGATGTGGATGTGGATGTGTATGTGGATGTATGGATGTGGATGTGTATGTGGATGTATGGATGTGGATATGGATGTGTATGTATGGATGTGGATGTATGGATGTGTATGTATGGATGTGGATATGGATGTGTATGTATGAATGCGGATGTGGAATTGGATGTATGGATGTGGATGTGTATGTGGAATAATGAATGCGAATGTGTATGTGAAATGATGAGACGTCGATATGAGTGAATGGATGAGATGTGATGACATGTGAATTGGGATGTGAATAAATGATATGCGATGTGAATGAATCTGATGTGATGAGATGGAAAATGATGTGATTGGATGAGAATGAGCACACATATGAATTGAATGTGGAATAAGTAATGTGGACTGACGAGGAATAATATGGAAAGATGAGAGTTCATTATAGAGACTATAATTGTGACCTGTTTGTAAATGATTGTTTTATGTCAAGAATGTTAGGGAAGCATTTTGATCGTCTTGTGATTAAGGTCATAGAGACCTAACTGATAATACAAAAAAGTCTCCAAAGAAGAGATCACATATAATAGTTAATACAGTGAAACATGACAATTTTAACTTAATCTTGCCATCTTGGTAGGTATCTTACTACAAGAAAACTCTAAATCCTTCTTCCACTTTCCCTATAATGCAAAGAAACACATAAAGACACATGCTTATGAAAAAACTAATTATAGGGGATACAAGGTCTATAAAGTTTACCCTGTACACCAAATGGCCAAGGATTGGATGGGTAAGAGGATACCAAACCCTCTTACTCGTACTAGCCTCTTGGGATCTTGCCTTTGTAATAGAATTCTTCTCACTGTCATTAAACTCCTCTTTGAATTGAGACTCATCCCATGCACATAGCGTACTTGTATGGAACAAGTAATGGGTGAAACCATGATAAGGTGGTATGCTTTCTACCAGTTGTATTGGTTGCTACCACACTTGAAGACAACGAATATTAGTGGATTTAGTATCATCATTAGATGTATTTAGCAATTTATCTAGTGTCTCCTAGATATAATAAATGTGAAACAAGATTTAAAAACCTTGTTTTAATTCTCTAACTCTACATAAAAGTGTTTCACAACCAATTGTAAACTATTGTCCACAACATAGGTTTTCAGTCCACCTTATCATGCTTTCACCCTAATCCTTCAAGTTTGTTTTCACTATTGCCTCCTCATTCATTCTTGAAAGACAAACAAAAGTAAACACATAAGAAAAATTCAATAAAAGTAAATATTTTTCACATGCAATAATTTTCAACATATCATTTCGAGAGTTGAATAACTTACATGTTCAATCAACTTTAGTTCCTCTTATTGAGTGGAAACTATGAATTAAGCTTGGACCCTTATGTGCATCTTCTTGTTATTTTGAAATATCTCTCGTATGCATTCCAATTATGATGCAGTCCTATGATTGCTCTCCCAAACAAACAAATATCTTAGTTTGGAGGGCAAACCATCTCTTATTGCTACTTAAGTCCTCTTCAAACTCTTTGTTAATTGTTGCCAATTATTATCCCATGATTTCTTAGATGTCTTTGCTGGTCCCATCAGGCATGTTGATGGACAAGATAAAGCTACCTTTCATCACATAGTATCCATCATCCTCCAATATCCTTTTCAACAAAGATAAGTCTTGTCTCATCTCCCTAATCCTCTCATTGATCATAAGTCTGCATAGTGGAACAAGTAGTGTGATAATGCCCTTGTTCATTGCTGTGCTCTCTAATAACTCTGAGCCCTATGGTTGAGAGACCAACAAAGGAACGACATCATCTGCATCCTCCTCTTTTTCTTTGTTCTCCACATCTTTGTTCACACTACCCTTGGCTTCTTTTGCGTCTGTATCTATTTCTTTACTCACCCTAGGTTCATCTACCTCATGTTTCCTAACATCAAAATCATCTGCGTCTATTGCTCTACCAGGAGGTGCTTCTACCTCATGCTCCTTTGAAATCTTTTTTTTCCGCCACCCCTAGTTGTGGAACGTGTCTTTTTCCTCTTTCCTACTTGAGACAACTGTAAGGAAAACTTTTTCCATACATAAAAAGCATGATAATTGTTCACAAAATCATAAACAAAAAAGACCATGACAACCATACATATCTATTTCCCCCTTAATAACTTTATAAAATAAAGAATCTGGTAAATTCTATGTGTTTGTGTGTTTGAGCACCTGTATGATAGCTGTTGGCACCTCTTTGCTGGTCGAGACGATCTTTTGTGTGCACTCCTCCCATGGAAAAATATCTCTTCTTATTAAAATAAATTCTCTTGAAACAAAAGTTCAAAAAAATTTTCAGAAGGTGCATTAGAAATTAATTATAATCTATTCAAAAGCCTTATCCAGATTTTTTGAAAATTTTAAATTAAGGTTTTGAGGGGCCAATCAGATTCATCCAAATGTGTGGGAGAGATAAATAGAAGAAAATGTTCTAGAGAGAGGTTATTCAAATTTTAGATATTTTTGGATGGAAAAATATGTCTTCTTATTAAAATAAATTCCCCTAAAACAGAAGTTCAAAAAGATTTTCAGAAGGTGCATTAGAAATCAATTATAATCTGTTCAAAAGGCCTTATCATAGGGGTCTACATTTTTTGAAAATTTTAAATTAAGGTTTTGAAGGACCAATCAGATTCATCCAAATGTGTGGAGGAGATAAATAGAAGAAATAGAAGAAAATCCCCCCCAAAAATGAGTGAATACTCACATAAGATGAAGAGTTGACTAAGGACCAAAGGAAATACTAAAAAAAAGAAATTTTGACACCTCAAAGTGGGGATTCCCCCCTCATGAAGGAGGCGCATATTTCACATGCGTGGTGGAGTTTTAAATTCCTAAAAATTGAGATATTTCATCTCTCCTCTTTCCTAATTCAAGTCTAGTTCCAAAAAGTAAGCTAAACTGACCCAAAAATGGTCAAAAATTGACCAAACTGATCTGGAAAACTCTAGAATCAGTTTGCTTGGTTAGAAGCTCACTTTTTCCTATGAATAGAAGTCTCCCCCTTTGTTGACGCATAATAGTGTTTTATGCACTGTTACTCTACTCCTCCCTAGAGCCAAAAATTGTGAATTTATTAAATAATTCATTAGTTTTTGACCATTCCCTCTTCTAAAGAATTGGTGGCCACTCTTGTTGCAAACAAGAGTAGATCCCTAAAACCATCAAGCAAAGGAAAGCTCCCAAAAATTCATGTAAGTTAGAAATCCTACTTTTTCTTTATTCTTTTATTGGTTTTCTAATTTTTGTTATCTTTAAAATGGTAAATTGATGCTATGCCTTGTCGGAAAGGCTTTCCCCCTCTCTTCATTCTTAAATTCAACCTTTCTTTATCCTAGTTAAGTAATCAAATTGTTAGAATTAAACTTTTCATATTGTTTCTCTTTTAAAAGTGGAATTTGATTAGTTTAGAAATGCTTTCAACCATTTGAGGAAAATTTTCAAGTAATTTAAGGTTAGGAAAATTTGAAAAATGGTCAGCCATACAAAGGAGGTTATGGAAAAAATTTCTTAAATTTTGTGAAAAAATTTTATCTTTTATTATTCAAAAAGAGTAATCCCCATCGTTTGTGTATTCTAAAAGTGTTATTTTCATTCTAGGCATAGAAAAATGCATAGTAGAAATATTTTTATTATAAAAGTGTTATTTCCATTAAAATTAAATTCTATGCATAGAAAGATGCATATTGATTAATTTTTTATTATAAAAGAGTCATTTTCATTAGATTTAAATTCTATGCATATAAAGATGCATATTGATTATTTTTTTATAAAAGAGTGGTTTTCATTAGATTTAAATTCTATGCATAGAAAGATGCATATTGATTATTGTTTTTATTATAAAAGAGTGATTTTCATTAGATTTAAATTCTATACATAGAAAGATGTATATTGGATAATTTTTTTAAATTATAAAAGTGTTACTTTCATCAATATTTATTTTTATGCATAAATAGATGCATAAAAGAATTTTTTTATCATAAAAGTGTTACTTTCATCAATATTGATTTTTATGCATAAAAGAAATTTTTTTATTATAAAAGTGTTACTTTCATCAATATTGATTTAAATATCAAAATAAGAGTTCTCTTTAATCCTATGTTTAAATCCCATGAATATTGGAAAATGAATAAGTAAAAACTCAGTGAAGGAAAATTATACTGTTTCATATTCTCTAGGATGGTAATGAGAAAATTCAGAAAAACTATTGAAGTCAGAATTTTAGATAAATGATTAGTTTATTCCTCATAGGAATTCGTGACTAGTTTTGAATTCAGTTAAGCAAAATACTCAATGAATGAAATTCAGTAAAGTAGTAATTGAAATATTGCCCTTCGAGAAAGATAGTTCAGGGAGAACCTTTCCAGACTCAAACCCTCAAACAATCAAACTGTGACCAAGACATAACTCCTTTGTCAGTTTGAAGAAAAGACGATGTGACCAGTTCAGTAATCTACACTCGAATCACCCACCGAATCTGAAACTAAGTTGAGACCTTTGATTTTGATCTGAGGATCAAGAATTCAGAATTCGAGGAATTCTGCTTGGGAATCCAGACCTGTGATCTAGAAGTCTTGAGATTCGGAATTAAGATATACTCATTGTATTCAAAAGAAATTCAAAATTGAAAACTTGCATAGAAACCCTGTTTTCTTAAAGGATTGTCTTACGCCAGAATGCTGGAGGGAGCATTTGGTATATGTGTTTTCTAAGGGAAGTTTGGTTGCATCAACTGGTGGGGGAGTGTTCAAAGGATGACTCACGCGGCAAAAACTTGCCTAGGTCTTGACCAGCCTGGGTATGGTGTAAAATGGTGTGCTTCCCCGATACGATGGGAAAGGGCCGACAAAGCGGTCCTGAGTGAAGTGCCAGGACGCCTAAGGAGGATCCTGGAGGGTTCTGACCACGCGATGCATGGGCTCGCAGTGGACACCCATGCATATGCCGTGGAAGATATATATACATGTATGATGACAAGAAAATTATTGTAATCTGTTAATGGATCTCGTTGGGCTGACCTGCTGGTCTCAACGGAGAGTCTAGAGTGATACTGTTTTGGCATTTGGTATATGTGTTTTCTAAGGGAAGTTCGGTTGCATCAACTAGCGAGAGTGTTCAAAGGACGACTCACACGGCAAAAACTAGCCCAGGTCTTGACCAGCCTGGGTATGGTGTAAAATGGTGTGCTTCCGGTACGATGGGCGAGAGCCGATGAAGCGGTCCTTGAGTGAAGTGCCAGGACACCTAAGGAGGATCTTGGAGGGTTTTGACCACCAGGCGATGCATGGGCTCGCGATGGACACCCATGCATATGCCGTGGAAGATATATATATGTATGATGACAAGAAAATTAATGTAATCTGATAATGGATCTCGTTGCTGACCTGCTGGTCTCAACAGAGAGTCCAGAGTGATACTGTTTTGTGAGAAACAAGGATTGAATGGAAATTTTGACATCTGTAAAACCAATAATTGTTTGTCAATGGATTGTTTTATAAATTAAAGTTTAAAGAGGAGTGTGTGCGCATCTGTATTCTAAAGCAAAAGTTAAGAAAGGCATTCAATTATGGGTGGGTGAGTACTTGTGGTTCTACCAATTCCAATGGTTGGGTGGTGGCTAATAACCCATAGGCCGGATGGGGTTAGGCTAGAATCAGTAGAGTTTTAATAATAAAATTGATGAATAGGAATACGCTTAGAACTCGGATAGTTAAATAATAACCTGAAGACTTCTCAAATGAATAGATCAACGACGGCTGTGCTTGATTAAATTAGGAAAAAAGCGTTGATTCCTTCGAGTTAAGTCTGTAATAGTTTCCCTTCTATGTAGTTTATTCAGATGAAGGTTAGTTTAGTATCTTGACCTCGTTAGAAAAATTCATTAAGAAATTCAAAATGGTAGAATCGTCCCCATTTTCTAGGCATGGAAAACTTTCCCGGTTTTGGTTTTCGGAATGACCACCAGCTTAGTCTCATGCGAGGGCGAGGCCCCGAGTGGGAAACCTTGCCGCGCGCGAGAGGGAGCCTCTGCCAACAATCGAGAATCCGGTGCACAGAGGGGGCAGTGGGATCCCACAATTGGTATCAGAGCGCTGTTTTAAATTTACGTAACAACATGAGAAATTGCTTAAAATTTTAAAGTAAATCTAGGAAATAATGTTTTCGCTTGTTAAATTTATGTTGAATGAACTTCAAAAATTGAAAACTCATAAATTGAATTGGAAATTTATAAATGGATACCCCGAATCTATCTGGCATTCCTGAACTCTCCCAGAGTCAGGATATGAGATAGCCTTTGCATTCGAGCACCTCATCAACTCTACTACGACCCGAGTAAGCAGAGTGAGACTCGCACGTCATTTTGAGAGTCTTTACTTTCTTGATCCTCTTGAGCGACGTCAGTATATGTGGTTCTGTGGAGGATGATGTATTAATGTCAATACCAGCGTCAGAGGCTCAGGCAAAATATTTCCTTAGTCATGATTCTGATAAGGCTAGGGCTTGTTTAGCATGTACAACTCTTTGATCATTCACCCAAGAACTTGAGAATTTCATGCCGAGTTAATAGGCGTCTAAGCCGCTTTATCCCTAGAAGTAGAATTACAGCACCTCTTTCTGTAATGAATCGTGTGTACCATGGCATGTCTCCTTTGCAATTTTGCTTCTTTATGCGTATACGATTGAGGCACTGATTTTGGGAGCCCTAGTGCTCTATGTATATATCGAAAACTTTTGATAATAAATGATGTTTTGTAAAAAATTTCCAAATTGTTTTCATGATTTTGAATATGGTTAGTAAAATTAATAGAGTAAATCTTGTTTCATGATGTATGATGAAATAATTATTTGTTTGAAGAATAAATCACAAAAATTAAATAATCATAAATCTGTTGTCAAAGTTAAGTCGACAAAAATCTCGTTTTGTCAGAGTCATGAGGCGCGTGGCCCGTGCAAGGCAACTGGATCCTCTAACACCGATGATGAAGAGTTAGATTTGGATGTTCAAAAAGCCCTACATAGATCCCAACCTGGTCCCTTCAAGGGTGAAGGGGAGCAGCTAGGTGAAGTAGTGGAAAAGTAGATTGAGGCAATGGAGGAATACTTTGATGTAACTGGCTACAATGAGAGAAGCAAGATGGCTCTCGCCAGGTTAAAGATTGTGGAAACGGCCAAGGTCGCTTGGAGAAATCACTACAAGACTAACCGTCTCGACCGAAATAGCCAGACCTGGACTGATCTTAAAGCTTACCTCATTCTACTTGGGAATCCAGACCTGTGATCTAGAAGTCTTGGGATTCGGAATTAAGATATACTCATTGTATTCAAAAGAAAATCAAAACTGAAAACTTGCATAGAAACCCTATTTTCTTAAAGGATTGTCTTACGCCAGAATGCTGGAGGGAGCATTTGGTATATGTGTTTTCTAAGGGAAGTTCGGTTGCATCAGCTGGTGGCGGGGAGTGTTCAAAGGACGACTCACATGGCAAAAACCTACCCAAGTCTTGACTAGCCTGGGTATGGTGTAAAATGGTGTGCTTCCGGTACAATGGGCAAGGGCCGACAAAGCGATCCCTCTAAGTGATGTGCCAGGACACCTAAGGAGGATCCTGGAGGGTACCAGGTGATGCATGGGCTCGCGGTGCTTAGGACACCCATGCGTATGTCATGGAAGATATATATATGTATGATGACAAGAAAATTATTGGAATCTATTATTGGATCTCGTTGTTGCTGACCTGTTGGTCTCAACGGAGAGTAACGGAGAGTCCAGAGTGACTGTTTTGTGAGAAACAAGGATTGAATGGAAATTTTGAGTTATGACATCTGTAACCAATAATTATTTGTCAATGGATTGTTTTATAAATTAAAGTTTAAAGAGGAGTGTGTGTGTATCTGTGTTCTAAAGCAAAAGTTAAGAAAGGCATTCATGGGTGAGTACTTGTCTAGTTCTATCAATTCCAGTGGTTGGGCGGTGGCTAACCCATGGGCCAGATGGGAGGCTAGAATCAGTAGAGTTTTAATAATAAAATTGATGAATAGGAATACGCTTAGAACTCGAATAGTTAAATAATAACCTGAAGACTTCTCAAATGAATAGATCAACGGCTGTGCCTAATTCAATTAGGAAAAAAGCATTGATTCCTTCAAGTTAAGTCTATAATAGTTTCCCTTCTATCTGGTTTATTCAGATGAAGGTTAGTTCAATATCTTGACCTCGTTATAGAAAAATTTGTTAAGAAATTCAAAATGGTGGAATCGTCCCCATTTTTCGGGCATGGGAAATTTTCCCAGTTTTGGTTTTCGGAATGACCACCAGCTTAGTCTCATGCCTAGACATTCGAGGGCGAGGCCCCGAGTGGAAAACCCTACCCCGCGCAAGAGAGAGCTGCTTCCGGTGCCAACAATCAGGAATCCCATGCGCGGAGGGGGGGGCAGTGGGATCCCACACTCTCTGAGTACTCATGTCCATGCATGTCTCATTAATTGAGGATCATTACAAATGCAATTTTCAAGGAGTGAGGGAAGTTTAATGCTAATAGGATTGTCATAACTTTTAAAATCCAAAATTATCTCTAAATTGAATTATGTCAGGATCTCTAACCCAACTTTAAAACTTGAATGTACAAAAGCCTGGAGATTTTGAGAGGCCACAAAAAAAATTTTGAGATATACTTTAACTACTTATTTCCTAAATTTTAAATGAATTTTTTCAAACACTGATCTTAAAATGTAGAACTTTTTATATTTTAGCCAAAGCACTCATGGTTGAAGTGAAAGGGATATTGTGGGTGAGCTAAGTTGGAGAGCTAAGTCGAGCTTTTTTAATAATTTGTTTTGGTCATAGCTTCAACTACTTCATGCTCACAAGGATTGGTTAGCTTTTAAGTTTACAGTGAGCAAGATGAATACTGCGGTGATAAGAGCTCAAAGAGGCACTAATCAAATAGAGCTTGCAATTGCATAGGAAATTCTCAAGGTTTCTAGAGAGGAGCTGGCAGCACTGTTTGATTTATAGAAGATAGTATTCGATTACATCAGCTTGTAGGTGCAGAATCAAATGGCCTATCATTTGAGATGCCAATAATAAAGAGGGGAGATTAATTAATGTTTCACCTAAATATATAGTTTGGAAGATCCTTTGTGGTGCATGGAGAAATATCAAGTAGCTAGATAACCACCATCATTGTTAAGGAGGAGTCATCCACTCACCTAGATTTGAAGAAGTCCACATGCATCACAAGAACTTTTGGTGAGGAGACTTCTAGTATCACCATTGTAAATATATTAAGAAACCTTCTAGAAAAAAACTCTTGAAAAACAAGTTTCTCTTTGGTAAGAGAGATCCACCAAGTAGAAGAGCTTCTGGCCATGTACGATGGAAATATTCTATTTTGAGTTACCCTGTCTTCACCCGAAAAAAACAATTGGTAACACTGATAGAGAATTTGATGGACATGTTGCTATCAAAAGTAATGTGATAGGGTTTCCACAAGGATTGTACGATACAAAATGTGTGGTGGGTCATTTGCAATGCATGAATGAACTATGCATTGGATTATTAAGATCAAAACAAAGAAATGAGTGGCATTGTGTGGGATGTTTGGCCAAACTATGTCCCTTTGGTAGCAAAACTGATAAATTTGGGTCTCTGAAATGCTTTACTTCTCAATGGTAACACAATACTTCCAATGGTAACACGATATTTCCCAATCTTGTTTGACCATGCTCTTGGTGCTTGCTTCAAGCCGTATAGGGCTTTACATAACCTACACACAAACTCTAGGTACGCATCACTCTCATATAGTGCTGCATCATGTATACTTTTTCTTGCAAATCACCATACAAGAAGGGATTCTTTACATCCATCTGATGTAAAGATCAACCCTTTGCTGGCAGCCATATGAATGATAGCTCTCATGGGTGCCATTCTTGTAATTGGGTTGAATGTCTCCTCATAGTCAATGCCATAGGTTTGCACATAGCCCTTGGTAACCAATCTTGCCTTATACCTACTCACACTGAACCATCTGCATTATACTTCACCTTATGCATCCACTTACATCTAACTACCTTCTTTTCCTTAGGCAAAGACAATAACTCCCATGTTGCATTTGCATCCAATGCTGTCATCTTCTCATTCATGGCATCTTCCCATTTTGTATTTCCAAGTGCTTTCTCAAAACAAGTGGGCTCCAAATCTTGTAATGCTTTAACCATGTAAGCGTAATGATGGGCTATATATCCATCATATCTCAACCTGTCAACATGGTACCTAAGCCTTGTAGACTTGCGCACACATGCATCACTGCCATGTGTCCTCAAAATAGCTCTGGTTCTTCTTACACCAGGAGTAACCATAGATGGAATGCCAAGCTCCTCATCAAGACTCTACTCCATCAAGGCTTTGCTCAGAGCCACTAGAGTCACCATCCACATATGAGGGATCTGCTGACAAATCAAGCACCAAAGGTTAATCTAGCTTTTCCTTCCCTTTATGTGATACATGTTTACCTATATCTATCCTCAACCTGCGTGTGACCATGGACTAACACTGTATCCAATGTTGAAGGAATCTCCAAGTCCACTAAGCACTTGTGATGATTGCTACTCTACATGTGGTGTAGCCTCAATATTTCTTACACCTATAATCTTTCTGCTCCAAATTATAACCAGTGAAGATGCATTTCTCTGCCTTTGGATCCAAGTTTGTTCTCACTTTGTTAGCAACATACACATATGCAATACACCCAAACACTTTCAAAAGTGAGACACATCCAGTTTTATGCCTATAAACTTTTGTTCCGGTGTCATACCATGAACAGCAATAGCGGGGGTCTTCTTCATAACAACAATTGCTACTCCTTGTACCCAAAAATAATATGTCATATTCTTTTCAGACATCAAGGAACGTGCCACTTCTACAATGTGCCTATTGTTTCTTTCTGCACCACCTTTCTATTGCGGAGTATACTTACATATAAACTGTCTCTCAATTCCCTACTTCCTCAATAAATCAGTGAACGCACTAGAGAAATACTCTCCCCGCTATCTGATCTCAGGCATTTTATTTGTATGCCTTTTTCCTTCTCAACCAAGACTTTAAATCTCCAATAATATTTTTGGCCTACATAGACTTGAGCCATTGTATATTCACATGACTAATGCGCTTGTGCCATATGTCAATATCTGCAATGACACATGTTCCATGCACAAACATGGCTGTCTTTACCTTAGGCATGTTCACATCCAAAATAAACATCCTACCTTTTTTGTTGCCCTTTACGGCCAAGCGAAAGTGAATTTTGAAGTCTTCCACAAAGTACCTTTAAGAATTGAACTTCACTTGTAGACCTTGGTTAACCATCTTTGTAATATTTGTAACATGAAGTACATCTACCAAGTACTTCATTTTTTCACCCTGTAGAGATAATGTCACTTTACCAACATGCACAATGGGATGTACAGTATCATCACATGTTTCTACATAACCTAGCTTTTCCATTTCTACAGGTCTCTAAACCACTCACTGTGACTGGTTATATGGTTAGAGGTGCAAAAATAAACAAATCATATATCTTTAGATTGTGACACAGCTCCTCTTGCGGAACTGAGCATATGCTACATCACAAATAGCTACTCACTTTTGTTATCACCACCCTATTTGCTTAAGGATGCATAGTTTCCTTATTGGAACTTTTCACTTCTAATGTCATTCTCCTTTTGAAGCATTCCTTTGCCATGTGCCTTGATTTGCAACAATAATAGCACTCTATGCTATTTGCACTCTAATTATTTTGTCAACCACCTCGACGCCTCTAGCTTTCCCTACCTCTAGACTGGCCTCTTCCACCTATGTATGATTAATGTTGGTGCTATGAATCATTGGACTGTTGTTGTCCTCCAAAATTTTGGTTTCCATGTCAGCCACCACCTTGGCCTCCTCGACCATAACTCTACCTCTACCTCTACCTGAATTAGAGTAGAAGGTCTGGTCTGATGTATTCTTGTTTTGTGAAGAAGAGTCCTCACTCAGAGTCCTCACTCAAAGACTTTTATTTTATGTGATCAGCATAGACACTAAGTCCCAAAAGTTGGGAACATTCTTCTTGACTAAAATGGAGGTCTTTAATGGCTTATACTCTTTGCCAAGCCCATTGAGATAGACGCTCCCTAGATCATTATCTTCCATCGATACTTTGATAGACCAAAGGAATTCAATAATACCCTTTATCTTTAAAGCATATCATTAATAGACATGCTTTTCTTCTCTACACTTTGCAACTTGTGTTTTTGCTACAGTTTCCTTGCCTTTGTGTTGGTCTGGAACATCTACACCGAGCTATATACCATGCAATTGGTGGAGTGTTGGCATCTTGTATGTGTCCTATCATTGTGTCTATGACACTAATTAAAAGACAATATATGACTTTCCTTACACCCTGGTTCCAGTCCTTGAATGCCTTTACATATGCTCGAGTGACATTCTCTTTAGGCAACTCTAGAGGCTCCTCATTGTCTCCTTTGACGTAATCTCAAAATCCTTTTAGCAATCACAAAATTGTTCATTCAAAACTTCCAAGCATGGAAGTTGTTCTTGTCCAGCTTTTCTACGGACAATTTGAGTCAATCTATCATACATGTTTTTCTCTACAACAAACAAAACTCACAAACAAAGAACTTTTGTATGCAACCTATAACACGGGAGCGGTACTTATTTACAACTTATATGTCACCAGATGTGACCAAAATACGTGTACATACACCCAAGATTAGCAATGCATATGCAAACATTATTTTGGTCACCAGATGTGACCAAAATACGTGTACATACACCAAGATTAGCAATGCATATGCAAACATTATCTGCACTCTCAAAAAGCACTATTGCACTATAATAACCAAATTTCCACCAGAGATAGTTCTCAACCAGAACTTTGCCGAAACTACAAAAAACACCTTACAGTGAACAAATGGAGATTGAGACATGCCCGCAATTTCGGCTGCAAAATTTGGTACAAAGTAGTAGCATACATACCACACAAAAACCTCCACGCCCATGAAGAACGCTACTCAATTAGAGATGTGTAGCTCTCGGAGGGGTGTTGTACCTAAACAAGAAGGGGGAGAGATGATGATGCTCTTACCCATGTACACCGCTTCCTTTGCTTTTTTCTCATATCCTTAGCTTGAACTAGGCTTTGACACCATAAAGAGACTGCAGGGGGAGAGGGAAAGATTTTGTTCCTTGGCAAAGAAAACACACAAGAACGGGCAGAGATGATGATGCTCTTACCCATGTACATTGCTTCCTTTACTTTTTTCTCATTTCCTTAACTTGAACCAGGCTTTGATACCATAAAGTGAATGCGCTAGTATTTGTTTTTATTATTTCAATGCTAGAATCTCTCCATAGTTAATCCTGCAAAAGCGCTAGTATTTGTTTTTATTATTTCAATGCTATAATATCTCCATAGTTAATCCTGCAAATGGATTGGAGTGGTTTGAGATTTTATGGAAGCTTCCAATCGAGGATGATAGGTTTAAAGATCACCGTCCAAAAGTTGTATTCTATTTCTTCTGCTTGTTGCTCAATGGAGCTAAAACTAAGGGTATTAAAAATTTTGGGGCAAGATGAGAATTTTCGGTTGAGCTATGGTATGCCACTTGGGAACCATCACTATATTCTTTGGTTGGCAAAGGAGGTATGGATGGATCAACTATTGGAAGATTCAAAAAGGCTTTTACAACAAGTCTTAGATTCTATAAGGGGTGCCAATAAAGTTTGGAGGCATATTTTAGTGATGTGGTGATGAGTATAGATACAAGGGTGTCTTGTTTTATATGCATTGCAAAAGGAGATGAATGTGGGAACTCCACCTGCCAAGCACGTGGATTTGAAGAACTCATCTCTTCTATTGGTCTATAGGTAACTATTAATTGCTAATTGGTGTATGTAAATATGCTGAAATTATTTATGTCGATAGTCTCATATGTTACTTTTGGTGGGACTTTTCTTTTTGCTTTATTATGATAGGTTCTTGTTGTATCTCATATCATCAAAGATAATTCCATGCTTGCCGGATATTTACAAAGCATGGATAGTGATCTCACCCCCTACATATTATATGCACATTTTAGTCATATTTAGGGAGAATAATGCAGCCGATGGAGTCTTCTTGCTTACCGATTGGGAGCAGAAGCACTACTCTTGGTGGCTTGATATGAAGAAAGGGGAGTAGTGCTTGGAAGAGGAGAAAGAGAATTATCTTAGGCACCTCAAGGGTGAATGCAAATCAGAGTCAGGTTATTCTGGCGAGATGACCGAGGAGCGAAGGAAGAAAATGGAGGAAGAACTAAAATCTCTCAAGGGGAAAGAAGATCAAGATGCCAAGGAGCAAGGCAAGAACCCGGGGGGTCATTCACCACATCAGGCACAAAAGATGTTTCTATATGAAGGATAAGTTTACTACCAGATCCTAATAATATGTCCTCTTTTTTGTATCATGGCATGTTTCAATTTTCTTTTAGTGTTGAATGACTACTTTGTCTACTATACACACAAGATCCTCTCGTGATCTTGCTCTTTCACATAAAAGAATTTGACAGGGCTCTAAATATCTATGCTCCATTGGCTACCTTTGGTGCACTAGAGAAGAATACCACAATCGCAAGAGGTGAAGGTGTGGAACTATGATTTTATTTTACTAGGAAAAGAGTTTATGGACATAAATTTCAAAGAGGGATTTGCGAACAGTTGTAAGATTCCTCCCCAGCCTCTCAAGATATCCAGCATCTTCCCCTGTAATCAATTCCCTCTTCAAAATTATAAGAGATCTCGTCTCTGCCTGTTTTGACATAGAGAGAGAAAATATTCTAGAGAGAGAATATTTAGATTTTGAATATTTTTGGATAGAAAAATATCTCATCTTATTAAAATAAGTTCCCTTGAAACAGAAATTCAAAAAGAACTTTCCAATGTGCAATTGGAATTAATTGAAAATGGGTATAAAGGACCTTAGCCTAAGGGTCTAGATTTTCAGAAATTTTTGGATTATGGTCCAATTAAGGTTCCTATGGGCCAATAAGATCAATCCATGTGTAGGGAGGAGATAAAGAGTTGAATATATACAAGGTTTATTAGTAAGAAACTATGAGTAATATCAAAAATATGAGATATTTTGGGTATCCAAAAATGAGTAAATGCTCACATAAGATGAAGAGTTGACTATGTATAAGGTTTATTAGTAAAGAAACTATGAGTATTACTAAAAAAAAATGAGATATTTTGGGTATAATGATTCCATTTTGACACATATGTAAGGAAGGGGAGTCCCTTAAAGGAGGTGCATACTTCACATGCTTGAATGAGTTTTAAACTCAAAAATAATGTGATATTTTTATCTCTCCTCTCTCTTGAACCAAACCAAATAAAAAAGGAACCAAACTAGGTCCAAATCTAGTCCAAATTCAACCAAACTGAAATCTGGAAAATTCTAGAAATCGGTTAGCTTTGGTTAGAGCTTCCCTCTCCTATAAATAGAACATGAGTCCTTTGAAAAAAATAAGAGAATTTTACTATATTATATAATGCTAATTCTTACTATTCTCTAAAATTCTCTCCAAGTTGATGAAATTGGAGCTTCCCTCTTTCTTCAATCCCCATTGGTAGCTCCATCAACTTACTAAACCAATTGATTGGTTGGGGGCCTCTACCGTGAACAAAGAATCAAGCAATTTGTAAGGTAAATGGTGAATTTTGATCTTTTCTATAATTTCTCAATGTTTCTCTCTTCTCAACCCCTCTCAAGCTTGAGAAGCTTAATTAGAATGGTTTTTGAATGCTATTGAAGTAAACTGATGAATGGTAGTAAAGAATTACATAAATTGATGAATGCTATTGAAGTTAATTGATGAATGATAGTAAAGAATTACATAAATTTCTATTTATGCTTAATTCTAATGGTTTTTTTGTAATTTCTCTCTCTCACTCAAGAAATGGTCATACTCTTGGTCTATTCTCAATCCAAATGAAGCTTTTCATAAAGCTTTTCCTTAATCCAAGATTAATCTATGCTTGAGACCAAATTAATGGCTTTTTTCTATGCTCTTAGTTTATGTATTTTATGAATATTGATGATTCATTCCATTATGGGTTAATGATCCAATTAGGGATCATTCTAATCATTTCCTTAATGATAAGCTTTATCTTTTAAAATAATTGAGATTTATCAATCATAGCAACGGAGCTATGGCAAAATTTTTATAAAAATTACACATAGAATAATTTCATTCAAAGCATAAAAAGAGGACTTCCTACCATATTCTAGGAATTATCATCCTAGATTAATTGAAAGAATTTTATTGTAATCATGGAGAAATTGATTTTTATGTTATGCATAATTGATTTTCATGCATAGAGGTATGCATAAAAGATTATTATTTTATTGTAAAAGTGTTACTTTTATCATAATTGATTTTCATGCATAGAGGTATGCATAAAAGATTATTATTTTATTGTAAAAGTTTTACTTTTATCATAATTGATTTTCATGCATAGAGGTATGCATAAAAGATTATTATTTTATTGTAAAAGTGTTACTTTGATCATAATTGATTTTCATGCATAGAGGTATGCATAAAAGATGATTATTTTAGATATTGGAACAAGGAGTAAGAGTTATTTTTCTGAAACCGAGCATGGATCTGGTTGATTGACCTTACTGGTCCTCAACGAATGAGTCCATGGCTCTCTTATATTATGGATCTGTTGAGATTGATCTTGCTGATCTTCAACAAGGATTCCATTCTATTATATGAATATATTGTCGGTTACTATGAGCTAGGAACTATGGAAAAAGGCCCTTGAGTGAACAGGTGGTGAGTGTTCTGGTTGCCAATGATGCCATAAGTACACCGATGAATGAATGACTAGAAATAAGGATTCAACCAGAGACTTTGAGGATTGTCATCATCAGTGATATAATGGTTTTATTAAAGGATTGTCATCAGTGACATAATGGTTTTATTAAAGGATTGTTTTAAAGCTAGTTGATGCTGAGAAAAAGGCAATTTCATATTGGGTGTGTAAGTGGTGTGACTAGTTTTATGTTTGCATGAACTTCCGGCTAGGGGGCCTTGGAACTCTTTTCCTTGGTACCCAGGACAAAACCTAACTAAATTCCAAATTGGATCCCATCACTACAATGGTTGGGCGGTTGGCTAACCCGTGGGATCGGATGGGGTTAGGCTGGACTAATGGATCCGTAAATCGAGACTCAATTTCTGTTATTACGATAGATAAAGTAAATCCCGGATAGTAATTGTTCTATGGATAGGAATCAATGGATGTGCCTCTTGATGGGGAAAAAAGCGTTGATCCCAATGATCCAAGTGCAAGTTTCTTCCTTGATCTAACCGAGTACCTTTATAGGTGCAGTCGGATCAGTTTGATCAGTAATGATCTTGACTATGTTAGAGTAAAGAGTTATCCTGGTGGAATCACCCGTGCTTTTTCGGGTAAAGGAAGTTTTTTTGGGTTCGATTTTGGATAAACTGACGGATTAGTCTCTTGTCCGGATATCCGCCGCGGGCGAGGCCTCAAATGTGGGACCCCTGCCCCGCGCAAGATGTGCTACTTCCGCTACTAGCATCCGAATCCGTTGCGTGGTGGGGGACAGGGATCCCACAGTTGGTATCAGAGCAAATTGGCTAATAAATATCAACTAAGAAGCCAAATATGTCAAAAATTTATCAAGAAGCACATAAAGGTTGTAATTGTGTGATATAATTCATACAATTTGATATTCAATCTAAAAATTCGTAAATTAGTAATTGGGTCTTCAAATGGAAGTACTGCGATTGTATGGAACCCTGACTTGCTTGAGGCCTAGACATGATGGTATTTACCTTATAGTGCCAAGTATCATGACTACCCATATCTAAACAAGAGTTGAACCCTCAAACCATCAAGCCAAAGGAAAGCTTTCAAAGTCATTAGTAAGTTGGTGATTCTTCTTTTCACTTATTTTATGATTTTTATGGCTTTAATGATTCTTATGTTTTATGTCTTCTCTAAAAATGTTATACCTCATTACAAAAAAGTATTTCCCTCTCTTTTCTAACAAAACCAACCATTCTCTATCCTAGGTGAATGGTTAATTGATTAATGTCAAGTTTTTTTAATGAATATTTTATTATAAAAGTGTTACTTTTAACATAATTAAATTTCATACATAGAGGTATGCATAAAAGATGAATATTTTATTATAAAAGTGTTACTTTTAGCATATTGAATTTCATGCATAGAGGTATTCATAAAAGATGAATATTTTATTATAAAAGTGTTACTTTTAGCATAATTGAATTTCATGCATAGAGGTATGCATAAAAGATGAATATTTTATTATAAAAGTGTTACTTTTAGCATATTGAATTTCATGCATAGAGGTATGCATAAAAGATGAATATTTTATTATAAAAGTGTTACTTTTAGCATAATTGAATTTCATGCATAGAGGTATGCATGAAAGATGAATATTTTATTATAAAAGTGTTACTTTTAGCATAATTGAATTTCATGCATAGAGGTATTTTATAAAAGATGAATATTTTATTATAAAAGTGTTACTTTTAGCATAATTGAATTTCATAGAGGTATGAAAAAAATGATTATTTTATTATAAAACTGTAAAAGAAAAAAATGATGATTATTTTATTATAAAAATATTACTTTTATCATATTGAAATTCGTGCATAGAGGTAAAAAAATAAATAAATTATTATTTTATTATAAAAATGTTACATAAAAAATAATTATTTTATTGTAAAAGTGTTACTTTTATCACATTTGAAATTTATGCATAGGAAGATGCATAAAAGATTGAATTTTAATTCAAAGTGTCATTCTCATTTAAAATGAATTTATGCATAGGAAGATGCATAAAAGATTGATTTTTATTTTGAAAGTGTTAGTATCCTTAAATGGAATTTATGTATAATTAGATACGTAAAGAAATCTTATATCAATATGAGAATTCCCTTGTATTCTATAAATAGATATGGGAAGGGATAAGATGTGATAAGAGATGTGATGAGATGTGATAAGATACTTATGGGATGAGTTAAGATGTGATAAGATGAGTTAAGATGTGATAAGATACATATGGGATGAGTTAGGATGTGATAAGAGGTGTATGAGATGGGATAAGAGGTGTATGAGATGTAATGAGATGTGATAAGATACTTATGGGATCAGTTAGGATGTGATAAGATGAGTTAAGATGTGATAAGATACATATGAGATGAGCTAGGATGTGATAAGATGAGTTAAGATATGATAAGATGTGTATGGGATGAGGTAAGAAGTGTATGTGATGGGATAAGATGTATATGGGTTGTGATAAGGCGAGAATGGATGTGATGAAAAAAGAATAGATGTGAAGGCGTATGTGATTACATGAATGGGAATGTAGAAATGAATGTATAAATGTGAATGTGGATGTAGAGGTAGATGTATGGGTGTGAATGAGAATGTGGATGCGGATGTATACATGTAGATGTAGAAGTATGGATGTGAATGAGAATGTGGATATGGATGTATACATGGAGATGCGGATGTATACATGTAGATGTAGGAGTATGGATGTGAATGAGAATGTGGATGTGGATGTATACATGGAGGTGTGGATGTATGCATGTAGATGTAGATGTATGGATGTGAATGAGAATGTGGATGTGGATGTATACTTGGAGATGTGGATATGGATGTATACATGGAGATGCGAACGTATACATGTAGATGTAGGAGTATGGATGTGAATGAGAATGTGGATATGGATGTATACATGGAGATGCGGATGTATACATGTAGATGTAGGAGTATGGAGGTGAATGAGAATGTGGATGTGGATGTATACACGGAGGTGTGGATGTATGCATGTAGATGTAGATGTATGGATGTGAATGTAAATGTGGATGTGGATGTATACTTGGAGATGTAGATGTATGCATGTAGATGTAGATGTATGGATGTGAATGAGAATGTGGATGTGGATGTATACATGGAGGTGTGGATGTATGCATGTAGATGTAGATGTATGGATGTGAATGTGAATGTGGATGTGGATGTATGCATATGTGTGAATGCAGATGTGGATGTATGTATGTGGATGTGGGATTGGAGGTATGATGTGGATGTGGGATTGGAGGTATGATGTGGATGTACGAACATGGAGGTGAATGTAGAATAATTATGAAAAATAATGTGTCGTCGATATGAGTAAATGGATGAAAATGAATACACATTTAATGGAATGTGGATTAAGTAATGTGGATTGAGGAGGGATAATGTGGAAAGACGAGAGTTCGATATAGAAATTGTATTTTGTGACTGTTTGTAAATGACTGTTTTATGTCAAGAATGCTGGGGAAGCATTTTGATCGTCTTATGGATTAAGGTCATGGAGACCTAACTGATAAGTTGCAACTGCTAATGGCGGAGAGTCAATGGAGGACGTCTCGCGTAGCAAGGTCGACCGAGGTCTTGACCAGCCTCGGTTCGATTTAAATGGTGAGCTTCCGATACGGTGGATGAGGGACCAAGGAAGCGGCCTATGAGTGAAGCGCTAGGTCACCTGCGAAGGATCCTAGAGGGTGCTGACCATACAGTGCTCAGGCTCTGGGTCACCGAAGATACCCACACGTGCGTCGTGGAAGATATTGGAACAAGAGTAAGAATTGTTTTCTGAAACCGGGCATGGATCTGGTTGACTGACCTTGCTGGTCCTCAACGGATGAGTCCATGGCTCTTTTATATGGGTCTGTTGGTTGATCTTGCTGATCTTCAACGAGGATTCCATTTTGATTTTATATGTGAAAATATTGTCGGGTACTATGAGCTAGGAGCTATTGAAAAGGCCCTGAGTGAACAGGTGGTGAGCGTTCTGGTTGCCAATGATGCTATAAGTACCGCGATGAATGAATCACTGGAAATAAGGATTCAACCAAAAACTTTGAGGATTGTCATCAGTGACATAATGGTTTTATTAAAGCATTCTTTTCTCAGCTGATGCTGAGAAAAAAGCAATTTCATATTGGGTGTGTAAGTGGTGTGACTAGTTTTATGTTTGCATGAACTTTCGGCTAGGGGGCCTTGGAACTCTTTTCCTTGGTACCCGAGACAAAACCTAACCAAATTCCTAATTGGATCCCATCACTACAGTGGTTGGGCGGTTGGCTAACCCATGGGATCGGATGGGGTTAGGCTGGACTGATGGATCCGTAAATCCAGACTCAATTTTTGTTATTACGATAGATAAAGTAAATCCCGGATAGAAATTGTTCTATGGATAGGAATCAACGGCTGTGCCTCTTGATGGGGAAAAAAGCGTTGGTCTCAATGATCCAAGTGCAAGTTTCTTCCTTTTTCCGACTGAGTATCTTTATAGGTGCAGTCGGATTAGCTTGATCAGTAATGGTCTTGACCACGTTAGAGTAAAAAGTTATCCTGGTAGAATCGTCCGTGCTTTCCAGAGAAAGGAAGTTTTTTCGGCTTTGGTTTTGGAAAAACCAATGGATTAGTGTCTTGTCCGGATATCCATGGACGAGGCCCCGAATGTGGGACCCTTGCCCCGCGCAAGATGCGCTACTTCCGCTGCTAGCACCCCACATCCGTTGCGCTGTGGGAACAGGGATCTCACACTTCCTACCATATTCTAGGAATTATCATCCTAGATTAATTGAAAGAATTTTATTAATCATGGAAAATTTGATTTTTATGTTATGCATAATTGATTTTCATGCATAGAGGTATGCATAAAAGATTATTATTTTATTGTAAAAGTGTTACTTTTATCATAATTGATTTTCATGCATAGAGGTATGCATAAAAGATTATTATTTTATTGTAAAAGTGTTACTTTGATCATAATTGATTTTCATGCATAGAGGTATGCATAAAAGATTTTTATTTTATTTGTAAAAGTGTTACTTTGATCATAATTGATTTTCATGCATAGAGGTATGCATAAAAGATTATTATTTTATTGTAAAAGTGTTACTTTGATCATAATTGATTTTCATGCAGAGAGGTATGCATAAAAGATTATTATTTTAATATAAAAGTGTTACTTTTATCATATTTGATCTTCATGCATAGAGGTATGCATAAAAGATTATTATTTTAATATAAAAGTGTTACTTTTATCATATTTGATTTTTTACATAAATGGGTGCATAAAAGATATTTTTTTATATACTAAAAGTGTGATTTTCATCATAAATGGATTTTATACAAAATTTAGATGCATAAGAGAAATTCTTTTATTCTAAAAGTGTAATTCCTACTAAATTGGATTTATGCATAGGAAGATGCATAAAAGATTGATTTTTAATCCAAAAGTGCCATTCTCATTTAAAATGAATTTATGCATAGGAAGATGCATAAAAGATTGATTTTTAATTCAAAAGTGTCATTCTCATTTAAAATGAATTTATGCATAGAAGATGCATAAAAGATTGCTTTTTATTTTGAAAGTGTTATTCTCCTTAAAATGGAATTTATGCATAAATAGATGCGTAAAGAAATCTTATATCAAATATAAGAATTCTCTTATATCCTATAAATAGATATTAGGATGTGATAAGATGCGTATAAGAAGTGATAGGATGTGATAAGATGCGTATGGAAAGTGATAGGATGTGATAAGATGTGTATGGGATGAGGTAAGAAGTGTATCTGATGGGATAAGATGTATATGGGTTGTGTGATAGGGCGAGAATGGATGTGATGTGGATGTACGAATGTAGATGTAGATGTGGATGTGGATGTATGGATGTGAATGTGGATGTGGATGTGGATGCATAGATGTAGATACGGATGTGGATGTATGTATGTGGATGTGGATGTATGAATGAGGATGTGAAAATGGATGTATGCATGTAGATGTGGATGTGGATGTATGCATGTAGATGTGGATGTATGGATGTGAATGTGAATGTGGATGTGGATGTATGGATGTAGATACGGATGTGGATGTATGTATGTGGATGTGGATGTATAAATGGGGATATGAAAATGGATGTATGTATGTAGATGTGGATGTATGGATGTGAATGTGGATGTGGATGTGGATGTATGTATGTGGATATGGATGTGTTTGTATGAATGCGGATATGGGATTGGATGTATGATGTGGATGTACGAACATGGATGTGTATGTAGAATAATGAATGTGAATGTGTATGTGAAATAATGTGTCGTCGATATGAGATGGGTCTTGGATTGCTGAGAGCCATATGGAACATCTACAAAGTATACTTGTGTGTTCAAGGTATGCTATGTACCATGTTGTTTAGGTATACGTTATTTTCTTGCCATGTATTAATTTTTGAAATTTCTTGTATATGACTACATTCTTTGCATTTTCTTTGCACAAGGCTACCATGTGTCCCCCTCATGAGCATGAGAGGGAAAAAAAGGTGCATTAGTATTCATTCTTTGCATGGGTTTTTTGCTATAAGAAACCAATAGTTATTTGGTACTATGTGTATAGGTGGAACAACTACTTCAAAAAAATCTTGATGCAAAGATACTTACCCAGAGAGAAGTGCCTCTCTTATGTTATTGTTTTTGGAAGAATTGTGTCTAGCAAACAGTACTATTTTGGAGATTGGCGGTGGCATGGCGGCTATGCTAATAGCCTCTATACACACAAGGTGTGGTTGTATGCTCATTGACAAATGACAAAGAGATATGTGAGGGCTATCTTACTCCTTTTGTAGAGAATTATTATGGTACTACGCAAGTGGCTGCTAGCATGGAGGTGACTTTTGCCATTGATGATGAAGATCAATTTGTTGTGGATGATGCACATCTTGACTAGTAAGTAGACTATCTTGACTTTAGATACGTGTAGTGCTTTCTCTTATGCCTTACCCAATTATAGTGAGTTTACTTGTTATGCAGATAAAATGGCAAGGCATATGATCTTGGATCCTTCATATGATTGTATGCTAGTGGAGCGATAGGATGGAAAAGGATGACCTTCCTGCATGAGTGCACCTCCCAGGGCAAAACCACTTGCATCAGTTATTACTACTTCAAAGGGTAGAGAGAAATCTGGCAGCTTCAGAACGGGACTGGTTACACCAAGGTCGTCTTCAGCTTATCAAAAGCACTCTGGCACCTGGTAGACCACTGAAATGGGGTATTCTTTTCGAGAAGGTTAGTCAGGGGGGAAGCTATGAGAGCATACTTTGGTATAAAAATCCTATACCAACAAGTCAATCCCAAGAATCCTCTGACTTCTTTCACTGTCTTTGGTTCAGGCCAATCTATGACTGCTTTGACTTTTGCAAAATCTAGAGAAATTCTATCTTTGGATACCAAAAAGCCCAAGTATTCAATGTGGTCGGCAGAGAAAGTGCATTTGCTCTTTTTGGCAAAGAGTTGGTGCTTCCTTAGAATCTCAAGAACTTTTCGGACATGAGTCTCATGGTCAGCTGCATTCCTTGAGTAAATCAGAATGTCATCAAAGAAAACTAGAACAAAATCATCCAAGTATTCTCTGAGGATGTCTTGCATTAGGCGATTGAATGTAGCTGGGGTATTAATCCGAACGGCATATAGTAAATTCATAATGCCCATAGCGAGTATTGATGGCTGTTTTTGGTATATCTTGATCATTGATCCTGATCTGGTAATACCCGAATTTGAGATCTTTTTTTATGAAGATCTGGGCTCCATTTAGCCTGCCCAAAAGCTCATTAATTCTTGGGATAGGATACTTATTCTTAAGTGTCAGTAGCTGATTTAGACCTATGTAGTCCACACATAGTCTAAGCGTTCCATCGTTTTTTTCTGAAAGAGAACTGGCGTACCCCAAGGTGAAACACTGGGTCTTACAAACCCTTGTTCTAACAGCCGTCTAAGCTGTTCCTTGAGTTCAATGGCTTCAGAAACCAGCATTTTATACGTGCGCAGGGCTACTATTGGCTGCACTCCGGGGGTCAATTCAATCAAATGATCTACTTCCCGAATTGGAGACATTTCAGTTAGTTCTGCTGGGAATAGATCATCAAATTCACTTAACCATTCTGGTTCTTTAGCCTTAAGCTTTGAGTCTACTGGGTTCATTTTGACAACATAAATATGAATGAGAACTGCCTGAATCAATCAAAAGTTTTAAAGGCTTACCCTGATATTCTGCTAGAGTATGGATGACTGAGAACTGATGGTTAGGTCCTTGGTTTTCAATTATAGCATAGATCTGTCCTCTTTCCTCTTCTACTGTAGTCTGAGGTGGAACTCTTTCTCTTTGGTTGTCCTAGTTCTGGGAAGGAGTTCTAAGGTCACTCTGGACAGAGGCAGATGGCTGAGCTAGAGTTCTTCTGGGGTTTCCCTGGCTTGGGCAAGACGGACCTTGATTAGATTGCTATGAAGGGGTTGGTCTGAATTCGGGGTCCTTGACTTCCCTGTCCCCTTGACATGGCAGGAGTCGGGAAGCCTTTCAGTTGGTGACCAAAACCTTGGCATCCAAAACATTGGTTTTCACTTCTGAGCTCATTCCTTTGATTTCTTGAAAGAGGTGGGGCTCCTAAGAAAGTGTTCTAGGGGAAGAGTCTTCCTTCACTTCAGAATCTTCCTGCATCCTGATTCTGATTCGGGCCTTCCTGCCTCTTTGGTGGTGAAAGTTTAAAGTACTTCCCTGGGCTTGGAATCTTTTAAAGTTAGAGGGTGCAGGCTTTGGCCAGAACTTTACTACAAAGGATTTGGCAAAATCTTTTGCCATTCTTACTGCTTCAGCCATGGACACTAGCTTGGAATTTTTGACTAGTGTGTCCAAGGGTTCGTTCATTCCCCGAATGAACCTGGCCCATGAGTTGTTCTTCATCTAGAGGTGGTGAATATTTGAGTAGAAGAGCAAAGGCCTGGTGATATTCCTCGATGGTTTTGCTCTCCTGCTTTAGCTCTAAGAATTTGTTCATTTTGGTTTCCAAAAATCCAGGGGAACAAAATCTCTTTCTCAAATAGGTTTTTAGGTTGTTCTAGGACTGGGTATTTCTGTCTAGACGGTTGGTGTCATAGTGGTTCCTCCATGCTACCCTAGCTGTTTCCACTATTCTTCAGCCGAGCAAGAGCCATTTTTCTCCGCTCATTGTAGCCTGTGACGTCGAAATATTCTTCCATGGCTTCCACCCATTTCTCCACAGCCTCGCCTAGGTTCTCCCCTTCTCCTTTGAAGGGTCCTGGCTGAGTCCTATGAAGAGCCTTGCGAACATCAGTGTTAAGCTCGTCATCTTTAGAGAGAGGGTCTGGCTGAAGGCCACGGTTTCCTTGTCTCATGATTCTGCCAAAAATTTATATATTATTAAATTTTTATTTTGATATCATCCACGAGATCCTAAGACTTAAGAGGTTCGGAAAACAATTTCTTAAACAAGACAATGATCTTATTGGAGATCTATGACATATGTCCGATAACAGATTTTTCTTTATCAGATCGTCCGTAAACAATCACTTATACAATAGGGAATTTTTCTTCAGAAAACATTTCTATATTTATATAAAAGTTGCAATATGTACATAGAGTAGCTCGGCTCCAAAATTTAAAATCTCCTCGGGAGTCGCATAAGACGATGGTATTGGGTCCTAGCCATGCCCTAATACAAACGTTCACTTACTGACAAGGGAGCTATTATTTTCTCCTTAGGAATAAAACAATTAAGGAGTCTGTAGACTTGGCGTGAAAGTCTGAAATTTTGAGGCGTCGAATGATATAGAATGATCCCACGCACCATTTTTAGCTTTAGGCAGTGGTGGGCCATAGCCAGGGCCATAGCCATGCCCTGATACAAACGTTCACTTATTGACAAGGGAGCTATTATCTTCTCCTTAGGAATCAAGCAACTAAGGAGTCTGTAGACTTGGCATAAAAGTCTAAAATTCTGAGGCGTTGAATGATATAGAATGACACCATGTACCATTTTCAGCTTTAACAGAATCATTGCCAATGAGAGGTTCTACCTCAGAATTGCATGCCGGTTGCAAGAGGGTGGACTTACTGCCCTGCAAAAAACCACTTATGCTATCGTCTCTCTGCTGGGTCAGGAAAATATAAATCCTTGAAATGGCATGCGAGTCTTGCTTGGCTTGTTCGAGTTGAAGCCGAAGAGATGAGATGCTCAAAAAGGCGAACATAGTCATGCCTTGTGACTGGGTGAGGTCGGGAATACTAGATAAGTATGAAACTTCCATCTATAAAAATAATTTCTTTAATTAAAAATTCTTCATTAAAGAAGTTACGGAATGAAAATACATTATGAAAATGCTTTTTGTGAGTTTATTATTTTATCAATTTCTGATAGGAATTTGTTTATCCTTATTAGCTTTCAACAATGCTCTGATACCAGTTGTGAGATCCCCACCCGCCCGCTCTGGGGCTCTTGTCGACGGCGGAAGCGGCGTCGGCCTCCCGCGTGAGGCGGGGGTCCTGCACACTCGTCGGGGCCTCGCCCCCGCGGATGTCCGGGGGGGGGATGAGAGGCTAGCCTGAGGGGGGTGGTCCCAGGCCCAGAAGACTCCCCTTGCCCCTCGGAAGGCACGGGCGATTCCGCCAGGAAGGGAAAAAATCTTTTAACTAGGAGATTACTTTAACGAGTCAAATCTTGACTAAATTAAACTGATTTGACCGAATCTGAAGTCACATGTTCAGATCAAGAAGAGACTTGCACTTGGTCCATGGAATCACCGCTTTTTTCCTCATTTCCGAGGTAGAGTCGATGATCCCTTCCCACAGAACAAGGTCTTCTCAGGATTTAAACTGATTAACGTAACTAATCGTATCTAAATATTTCTCAGGAATCCTCCGATCCATGAATTGGTGGGATTCCTTTATAAAGATTTGATTGGGTTTTTGCCCGGGTACCAAGGAAAGGAGTTCCCATGCCCCCTAGCCGACGATTCATGCAAAATTTAAATAGGCATACCACGTACACACCCACTATGAAATTGCCATTTATAACAGATTCAACTGGCTTTAAGATAATCCTTGAATAAAATCATAATATTTCCGATCATCATTTTTCAAAATTCCAAGTCAATTGTATTACAAAAATGCATCCTCTGAACTCTCCGTTGGCCAACCAACGAGATCCAGTATCAAATTTTTGTTTCCAAAAACCTTTCCTTTTTGTCCATCAGATATCTTTCTTGACGTACGCCTGGGTGTCCTAGCAACTGCGAGCCCGTGCATCGCTGGTTAGAACCCTCTAGGATCCTCCTTAGGTGTCCTAGCACTTCACTTTGGGACCGCTTCGTCGGTCCTCGTCCATCGTACCGAAAGCGCACCATTTTAACCGTATCGAGGCTGGTCAAGACCTTGGCAGGCTTTGCCACGGGCGATGTCCCTTGACGACTCCCTGCCAGATGTTCCAACGAACCTCCTCTTATTAGAAAAACATAAGCCAAATGCTTTCTCTAGCATTCTGGCATAAAACAGTCCTTTGAATGAAAAAACAGAGTTTCCAATGCAAGTGAGATTCCAGTTTGAGATCGGTTCCAAAGACCCTTTTTTCAATAATTCCCAATTTCAGAATGAGGATCCTTGATCTCTCATGAGGGTAATCTACCCGTTATTTTATCCATTTATCCAACTAGATTCTTGGTGAGATTGGTTAGGGAAAAACTAGATTAGTTCCGGTAGTCTATTCTTTGGATTTAGTAACTGAAATTGGTCACGAAGTTTTTGTCTGATTCAGTTCGAGAGAAGGACAATTAGGTTTACTGTCCAACCTCATGTAGTCTAACTAAATTCATTCAGTTTAGCTCTACTAGGATTCCTTTCAACTAAACATCTACTTTTTGGGTAAATATCCGTTTAGTGATTTTACCAATTCAAATATCCAAGATATTCTTTTTCCCACATTAATTCTCAACCTTAATTCATAGGTAGAATTATGATGAAAATTTATCTTTTGACATTAGAATTTAATTCAAATCCATCTTTTCTCAAATATCATGGAAATTCATCTTTTAACTAAAATATCAATACTTATTTTTTGAATAAACTTGAAATCCTTCTTTTTCTCATTTCAATGAGTGCAATCCGATTATCATGGGAATTCCTCTTTTCCATTAATTAAATCTATTAAAATTCTTCTTAAATTACATAAAAATAACCATTAATTCCTTTGAACTAAAAATTCCACTTTTCTCATCTAAACATTTGAATTCCAATATAGTGGGAATTCCTCTTTTATCATTTGAACTTATCTATGCAAAAAGATAAATTTAACTAGATCTTTCTCTTATAATTTAAATAAAAATCTCCATTAATTTCTTTGCACTAGGAATTACACTTTCTTCATTTAATTAATTGGATTCCAATATGGTGGGAATTCCTCTTTCAGCATAAAAATTTATCTATACAAAAAGAGAAATTTAACTATATTTTCTCTTTAAAATTAAATAAAAATCTTCATTAATTCCTTTGCACTAGGAATTATACTTTCCTTATTTAAATATTTAAATTTCAATATGGTGGGAATTCCTCTTTCATCATAAAAATTTATCTATACAAAAAGATAAGTTTAACTAAAATCTTTCATAAAATATACATTTTTTAGCATTCCATTTTTTTTCTAAATCATTGGAATACATGGATTTCCAATGTCATGGGGATTACTCTTTTAACATAAAAATAAATTACTGAAAATCTCTCTTTCCCCTAATTTACTAATTATGCATAAACTTAAAAATTAATTTCTCCATGATTACAACGAGAATCATTCAATTAATCTAGGATGATAATTCCTAGAATATGGTAGGAAGTCCTCTTTTCATATTATGAATGAAAATGTTTTATGTGTTTATTTTACAAAAATTTTACCATAGCTCTGCTAGTATTACTGATAATTCTCAATTTAATTGAAAGAATGAAGTTTAATATTATTGATATGATTAGAATGACCACTAATTGGATCATTATCCAATTATGGATTGATTTTCATAATTTTGCTATGAAATAAATATTATAAAAGCATTAAAAAGCTATTATTTTGGCCTCCAATTAGACAAGCATAGAAATTACTTTTGAATTAGAGAAATGATTCATGAGAAGCTTCATTTGGATTAAGAATAGATCATAGGAATGACCTTTCTTTGGGGGGAAAGAGAGAAAATGCTTAAAAACCATTAAAAATAAGCATAAATGGTATTTTATGTGTTTCTTTATTACAATTCATAAAAGAACTTCAATAGTAATCAAAAGCCATTCAAATTAAATCTTCTCAAGCTTGAGAGGGGTTGAGAAGAGAAGCATTTGGAGTTTTAATAAGAAAAAGACAATAATCCACACTTTACCTTCTAATTTATTTGATTCTTTGATCACGGTAGAGGCCCCCAACCAATCAATTGGTTTGGTATGTTGTAGGAGTCACCAAGGAAGATTGAAGAGAGAAAGAAGCTCCAATCTCTTCAATTTTGTAGAGGTTTTTAGAGGATAATAGAAATTAAGATTAGTTTAAAGCAGCATAGTTTAGTTCACATATAAGAACACAAAGGAATGAGGGTCTATTTATAGGTGAGGGAGGCCACTAACTGAGTCCAACTAAGTTCTAGAATTTTTCAGCTTCAGTTTGGCTGAATTTGAACAAGTTTTGGACTAGTTTGGCTCCCTTTTTTATTTGGTTTGATTTAGGAGAGAGGAGAGATAAAAATATCCTATTATTTTTGAGTTTTAAACTCATCCAAGCATGTGAAATAAGTGCCTCCTTGAAGGTCTCCCTTTTCCTTACACATGTGTCAAAAATGAATGATTACTCCAAAATATATCTTTTTTTTATGGTTGTCATGGTCTTTTTTGTTTATCATGCTTTTTATGTATGGAAAAATATCCTATTATTTTTTAGTTTTAAACTCATCCAAGCATGTGAAATAAGTGCCTCCTTGAAGGTCTCCCTTTTCCTTACACATGTGTCAAAAATGAATGATTACTCCAGAATATATCTTTTTTTTATGGTTGTCATGGTCTTTTTTGTTTATCATGCTTTTTATGTATGGAAAAAGTTTTCCTTGCAATTGTCTCCAGTAGGAAAGAGGAAACAGGCACATTCCACAACTAGGGGTGACAGAAAAAAAAAAGATTTCAAAGGAGCATGAGGTAGAAGCACCTCTTGGTAGAGCAATAGACGCAGATGATTTTGATGTTAGTGCCTCAAAGAAACATGAGGTAGATGCACCTGGGATGAGTAAAGAAATACATGCAGATGCAAAAGAAGCCAAGGGTAGTGTGAACAAAGATGTGGAGAACAAAGAAAAAGAGGAGGATGCAGATGATGTCGTTCTTTGTTGTTCTCTAGAGCATAGCAATGAACAAGGGCATTATAACACTGCTTGTTCCCCTATGATCAATGAGAGGGTTAGGGACCTGAGACAAGACTTATCTTTTTTTGAAAAGAATATTGGAGGATGATGGATACTATGTGATGAAAGGTAGCTTTATCTTGTCCCCATCAACATGCCTGATGGGACCAGCAAAGACATGAATTAGAATACTAAGAAATCATGGGATAAGAATTGGCAATTGGTTAACAAAGAGTTTGAAGAGGACTTAAGTAACAATAAGAGATGGTTTGCCCTCCAAACTAAGATATTTTTTTTGTTTGGGAGAGCAATCATAGGACTGCATCATGGATGGAATGCATACGAGAGATATTTCAAAATAACAAGAAGATGCACATAAGGGTCCAAGCTTAATTCATAGTTCCCACTCAATAAGAGTAACTAAAGTCGGTTGCTACTTTGCAATAAGAGTAACTAAAGTCGGTTGCTACTTTGCAATGATTGAGCATGTAAGTTATTCAACTCTCAAAATGATATGTTGAAAATTTTTGCATGTGAAAAATATTTACTTTTATTGAATTTTTCTTATGTATTTACTTTTGTTTGTTTTTCAAGAATGAATGAGGAGGCAATAGTGAAAACAAACTTGACGGATTAGGGTGAAAGCATGATAAGGTGTACTAAAAACCTATGTTGTGGACAATGGTTTACAACTGGTTGTGAAACACTTTTATGCAGAGTTAGAGAATTAAAACAAGGTTTTTTAATCTTGTCTCACATTTATTATATCTAAGAGACACTAGATAACTTGCTAAATACATCTAATGATGATACTAAATCCACTAATATTTGTTGTCTTCAAGTGTGGTAGTAACCAGTACAACTGGTAGAAAGCATACCACCTTATCATGGTTTCACCCATTACTTATTCCATACAAGTACGCTATGTGCATGCGATGAGTCTCAATTCAAAGAGGAGTTTAATGACAGTGAGAAGAATTCTATTACAAAGGCAAGAGCCCAAGAGGCTAGCACGAGCAAGATGGTTTGGTATCCTCTTACCCATCCAATCCTTGGCGGTTTGGTGTATGGGGTAAACTTTATAGACCTTGTATCCCCTATAATTAGTTTTTTCATAAGCATGTATCTTTATATGTTTCTTTGCATTATAGGAAAAGTGGAAGAAGGATTTAGAGTTTTCTTGTAGTAAGATACCTCCCAATTCAGCCACAAAGATGAGCTCATCCAGGCAACAAATAATGCAAGGAGAAATGTCATCAAGACTTACAATTGAAAGATGGCAAGATTAAGTTATAATTGTCATGTTTCACCTTATTTGTAAACTATTATATGTGATCTCTTCTTTGAAGACCTATTTGTATTAACTAGTATTTGTTTTTATTATTTCAATGCTAGAATCTCCCCATAGTTAATCCTGCAAATGGATTGGAGTGGTTTGAGATTTTATGGAAGCTTCCATTCGAGGATGATAGGTTTAAAGATCACCGTCCCAAAAGTTGTATTCTATTTCTTCTGCTTGTTGTTCAATGGAGCTAAAACTAAGGGTATTAAAAAATTTTGGGGCAAGATGAGAATTTTCAGTTGAGCTATGGTATGCCACTTGGGAACCATCACTATATTCCTTGGTTGTGCATGGATCAACTATTGGAAGATACAAATGCTTTTACAACAAGTCTTAGATTCTACAAGGGGTGCCAAAAATAAAGTGGAGCTACCTCTATTGGTGCAAGTTTGGAGGCATATTTTAGTGATGTGGTGATGAGTAGATACAGGGGTGTCTTGTTTTATATGCATTGGAAAAGGAGATGAATGTGGGAACTCCACCTACCAAGCACATGGATTTGAAGAACTCATCTTGTCTATTGGTCTATAGGTAACTATCAATTTGCTAATCGGTGTATGTAAATATGCTAAAATTATTTATGTCGATAGTCTCATATGTTACTTTTGGTGGGACTTTTCTTTTTCCTTTATAATGTTAGGTTCTTGATGTATCTCATATCATTGAAGATAATTCCATGCTTGCCAGATATTTACAAAGCATGGATAGTGATCTCGCCCCCTACATATTATATGCACATTTTAGTCATATTTAGGGAGAATAATGCAGTTGATGGAGTCTCCTTGCTTACCAGTTGGGAGCGGAAGCAGTACCCTTGGCGGCTTGATATATAAAGAAAGGGGAGTAGTGCTTGGAAGAGGAGGAAGAGAATTATCTTAGGCACCTCAAGGGTGAATGCAGGTTCTTCTGGAGAGATGACCGAGGGGAGCGAAGGAAGAAAATGGAGGAAGAACTAAAATCTCTCAAGGGGAAAGAAGATCAAGATGCCAAGGAGAAAGGCAAGAACCCTGGGGAGTCATTCACCACCATTAGGCACAAAAGATGTTTCTATATGAAGGGTAAGTTTACTACCAGTTCCTAATAATATGTCCTATTTGTTGTATCATGGCATGTTTTCAATTTTCTTTTAGTGTTGAATGACTACTTTGTCTTCTGTACACACAAGATCCTCTCATTAACTTGCTCTTTCACATAAAAGAATTTGACAGGGCTCTAAATATCTATGCTCCATTGGCTACCTTTGGTGCACTAGAGAAGAATACCACAATCGCAAGAGGTGAAGGTGTGGAACTATGATTTTGTTTTACTAGGAAAAGAGTTTATGGACTTAAATTTCAAAGAGGGATTTGCAGATGGTGATGTGAGAGTTCTACATGAGCTTAGGCAAGGGTGAGAAAATTCGCGCAACTCAAAACCTTGCACTTGGAGTGTTGATTTAAGCATGCTAGATCTTCCATCAAGTACTCTTTGTAAATTTTTCTTGTAATTCATCACATTCATCTCTTTGCATATTTAAGAAGCATGCCCTTGTATGGGGGTAGAAGGCATACCTACTGGGCATGGAATCAACTCAGTGAGAGGACCATATCAAGTTCACTTTTGGTGGATTCCACAGTCATGGATGACATGGGTTGGATTCGTATATTTTGTCCATTTTCATCTATCACATTAGTGGATTGCATGGCTTCACACGTAGGGTTGATGGTTGGTCTTAGATGGGTCTTGGATTATTGAGAGCCATATGGAACATCTACAAAGTATACTCGTGTGTTCAAGGTATGCTATGTACCATGTTGTTTAGGTATACGTTATTTTCTTGCCATGTATTAATTTTTGAAATTTCTTGTATTATATGACTACATTCTTTGCATTGTCTTTGCACAAGGCTACCATGTGTCCCCCTTATGGGCATGAGAGGGAAAAAAAGGTGCATTAATATTCATTCTTTGCATGGGTTTTTTGCTATAAGAAACCAATAGTTATTTGGTACTATGTGTATAGGTGGAACAACTACTTCAAAATACCCTTGAGAGAAGTGCCTCTCTTATGTTATTGTTTTTGGAAGCATTGTGTCCAACAAACAAGTACTGTTTTGGAGATTGGCGGTGGCATGGGGGCTATGCTAAAATCCTCTATACACACAAGGCATGGTTTTATGCTCATTGACAATGACAAAGAGATATGTGGGGGCTATCTTACTCCTTTTGTAGAGAATTATTGTGGTACTATGCAAGTGGCTGCTAGCATTTTGCCATTGAGATGAAGATCAATTTGTTGTGGATGATGCACATCTTGACTAGTAAGTAGACTATCTTGACTTTAGATACATGTAGTGCTTTCTCTTATGCCTTACCCATATATAGTGAGTTTACTTGTTATGCAAATAAAATGGCAAGGCATATGATCTTGGATCCTTCATATGATCGTATGCTAGTGGAGCGACATGAAGAAAAAGGATGCATGTTTATTGATGATAAGGTGGAAGTTGTGTAGATACTAGCATGGATACGTGCCTCACATAGACCTTGAGAGACATTTTGGATTTCCCTCGTTGCATCAAGTTTTATAGATTTTTTGAAACATATGTTTGATCATTTTATGGCATGGTTTTGTGTGATTTTCTGGAGTTCAATGACTTATTTCATACCATGCTATGGGACATGAAGATTTTTTAATTTCAAAGAGCCAAATGTTGATGTTCAAAAAGTAATAAACTATAAAAGAAGAGTCAGGGTAGGCTTAAGAAGTTGTCAAATGTTGAGGAAATTAGAGAATAAACAAATGTCAACTTCAAATTTCTTGAGGTGAGCGCCGTGACAATATTAGTAGGTGATGTTGAGATATCGAGCTCAAATAGTGCTACAAACATTAATGACCCACCTATTTGATATCTTATGCACTTATGCCACTAGCATGGTTGGTGAGATTATAATTGATATGCTGTTAGTGGAGGACAGGCTATGTGATAGCCACTTTGAAGTTATAGAGTTTTGGCATAGTTATAGCACCAACTCATATAGTCGAGTTCACACTATAGATTGACCAGTGTATGTTATTTTAGGATACTAATTTTCCTTATAGCACCAGCTCATATAGTTGAGACACACTATGGACTGACCATTTTATGTTATTACAGCATAGTAATTTCCCTTATAATATACACTCTTGTATTTTTAGGTGTGTGGTAGAGAAGAGAAGAAGATAGAGGAAAATTCAGCCATCCATCTCTCTGTTATGTCTTGCTCTCTCTCTTGTGTGTGTGTGTGTGTGTGTGTGTGTGTTTGCTTTGCAAGGAACTCAAGCTCTCCCTCTGCCCCACATTCTCTTTATGGTAACAAAGCCTAGTTGAAGCTAAGGATATGGGAAAAAAGCAAAGGACGCGGTGTGTACATGGGTAGGAGCATCATCATCTCTCCCCATTCTTATGTGTTTGCTTTGCAAGGAGCTCAAGCTCTCCCTCTCCCCCGCATTCTCTTTGTGGTATCAAAGCCTGGTTCAAGCTAAGGATATGAGAAGAAAGCAAAGGATGTGGTGCACATGGGTAAGAGCATCATCATCTCTTCCCCTTCTTGTTTAGATACAACACCCCTTGAGTAGCTCCAAGAGCTACGCATCTCTGATTGTGTAGCATTCTTCATGGGCGTGGAGGTTTTTGTGTGGTATGTAGTACTTTATACAAATTTTGTAGCCAAAATCATGTTTCAGGCATGTCTCAATCTCCATTTGGTCATTGTACGGTGTTTTTAGTAGTTTCGGGAAGTTTTGGTTACATATGTATTATTTGGGAAGTTCTAGTCATTGTAAGGTGTTTTTAGCAATTTCGAGAAATTTGAAAAATTTGCGTAACTCAAAACCTTGCACTTGGAGTGTTGATTTAAGCATTATAGATCTTCCAACAAGTACTCTTTGTAAATTGTTCTTGTTTGCATATTTTAGAAGCATGTCCTTGTATGGGGGTAGAAGGCATAATGGCATGGAATCAACTCAGTGAGAGGACCATATCAAGTTCACTTTTGGTGCATTTCACAGTCATGGATGACATGGGTTGGATTCTTATATTTTGTCCATTTTCATCTATCACTTTGGTGGAGTGCATGGCTTCACATGCATGGTTGATGGTTGGTCTTAGATGGGTCTTGGATTGCTCAGAGCCATATGGAAACATCTATACTCCTGTGTTCAAAGTATGCTATGTACCATGTTGTTTAGGTATACATTATTTTCTTGTCATGTATTAATTTTTGAAATTTCTTGTATGTGAGATCCCTCTGCCCCCTCCGCGGACTCCTGATAGCTGGCAGAAGCAGCCCCCTCATGTGCGGGGTAGGGTTTCTCACTCGGGGCCTCGCCCACGAATGTCTGGACACGAGACTAGGCTGGTGGTCACTCCGAAAACCAAAACCGGGAAGGTTTCCCATGCCCGAAAAGCGAGGACGATTCCACCTTTTTGAATTTTCTTAACAAATTTTTCTAACGAGATCAATTCTAAACTATCCTTCACCTGAATAAACCAGATAGAAGGAAACTATCACTGATATAATTTGATCATCTGTGTAATTTCAATGCTTTTTTCCTAATCAAGATCAGGCACAGCCGTTGATCCACTCAATTGAGAAATTTATCTGGGAGTTAACTAGCTACTCGAATCCTAGCGTAATCCTAAGATTTTTCAATTTGATTAATTAAAACTCTACTTATTCCAGCCTAACCCCATCCGGCCCATGGGTTAGCCACCACCCTGCCAGTGGAATTGGTAGAACCAAACAAGTAGTCACCCATCCATAAATGAAATGCCTTTCTTAACTTTAGCTTTAGAAAACAGATACGCACACACTCCTCTTTAAAACTTTAATATAAAAAAATAATCCATTGACAAAACAGATATGATCACAGATTTCATAATTCAAAATTTTCATTCAATCCCTTGTTTCAAAAAAACAGTACCACTCTGGACTCTCCGTTGGGATCAGTTGGTCAGCAACGAGATACAGTAATAGATTACAATAACCACTTCATTCAACATACATATATATATCTTCCATGATATATGCATGGGTATCCTAAGCATTGCGAGCCTGTGCATCGCCTGGTCAGAACCCTCCAGGATCCTCCTTAGGTGTCCTGGCACTTCACTCAGGGATGGCTTCGTCAGCCCTCACCCATCGTACCAGAAGCACACCATTTTTCACCATACCCAGGTTGGTCAAGACCTGGGTAGATTTTTGCCGCGTGAGCTGTCCCTCGAACACTCCCCAGCTATTGCAACCGAACTTCCCTTAGTTAAACACATATACCAAATGCTCCCTCCAGCATTCTAGCATAAGACAGTCCTTTAAGAAAACAGGGTTTCTATGCAAGTTTTCAGTTTTGATTTTGTTTGAATACCATGAATAAATCTTAAATCAGTATCCCAATACTTCTAGATCCAGGTCTGAATTCTAGATAGAATTTCTCAAATTCTGTTAGCTTGATCCTCAGATCAAAATCAAAAGTCTTAACTTAGTTTCGGATTCGGTGGGTGTTTTGAGTGCATTTTTCTTGAACTGGGCACATCATCATTGATTGAAATTGACGAAGGAATTAGGTCTTGGTCAATAGTCTGAATCAGAGTTTTGGGTCTGGAAATGTTCTCCCTAAACTATCTTTCTTGAAAGGTAATATTTCAATTTCTCTTTTTCTAAATTTTGTTCATTGAATATTTACTTACAGATTTCTAAACTAAACATGAATTCCTATGAGGAATAAAATAATCATTTAGCTCTATCTCTGACTTCGATAGTATATTTGAATTTTCTCATTACCATCTTAGTGAATATAAAACGGTAGAATTTCCTCTCACAGATTATCTACTTATTCATTTTTCCAATTTTTACAAAAATCAAATAGAGGATTAAAGAGAACCCTTATTTAAATATAAAATTTCTATATGCATTTATTTATGCATAAAAATCATTTATGATGAAAATCACACTTTTAATATAAAAGAACTTCTTGTATGCACCCATTTATGCAAAAAAATCATTTATGATGAAAATCACACTTTTAATATAAAAGAATTTCTTTTATGCATCCATTTATGCATAAAAATCATTTATGATGAAAATCACACTTTTAATATAAAAGAGTTTCTTTTATGCATCCATTTATGCATAAAAATCATTTATGATGAAAATCACACTTTTAATATAAAAGAATTTCTTTTATGCATAAAAATCGTTTATGATGAAAATCACACTTTAAATATAAAAAAATAATCTTTTATGCATATGTTTATGCATACAATTATTTAAGATGAAAATCACTCTTTTAATAAAAAATATCTTTTATGCATAAAAATAATTTATGATGAAAATCACACTTTTAATATTAAAAAATAATCTTTTATGCAAATGTTTATGCATACAAATCATTTATGATGAAAATCACTCTTTTAATAAAAAATATCTTTTATGCATATATTTATGCATAAAAATCATTTATGATAAAAATCACACTTTTAATATAAAAAATAATCTTTTATGCATATGTTTATGCATACAAATCATTTATGATGAAAATCACTCTTTTAATTAAAAAAAATCTTTTATGCATATGTTTATGCATAAAAATCATTTATGATGAAAATCACACTTTTAATATAAAAAATAATATTTTCTACATACGTTTATGCATACAAATCATTTATGATGAAAATCACTCTTTTAATAATAAACAATATCTTTTATGCATATATTTATGCATAAAAATCATTTATGATAAAAATCACACTTTTAATATAAAAAAATTATCCTTTATGCATATGTTTATGCATACAAATCATTTATGATGAAAATCACTCTTTTAATAGTAAAAATATCTTTTATGTATATATTTATGCATAAAAATCATTTATGATGAAAATAACACTTTTATAATCAAAATAAAAATTTCAATATGCTCCCTTCTATGCATAGAATTTAATTCTAAAGAAACTAATATTTTTTTAATAAAATATTTTTAGTATGCATTTTCCTATACCTAGGATGAAAAATAACACTTTAAGAATACATATACGATGGGAATTGCTCTTTTTGGATAAAAAAGTAAAACTTATTTTTCACAATTTTAGAAAAATTTTGCCATAACGTCCTTTGAATGCCTGACCATTTTTCAATTTTTAACTCTCTAAAATTAATTAGAAGTTCACCAAGAGTATTAAAATCATTCTAATGTAAACATTTTCTACTTTATCAAAGAGAAACATTATGAAAAACTTGATTTTATCCATTAATCATTAATCTAGGATAAGAATGGTTGGATTTACTAAAGAAGAAAGGGGAATACCTTTTTTCAATGAGGCATAACATCATATTCAATTTAGAGAAGACAAAAATCATAAAAAACCATAAAATGAATAGAAAAGAGAAGAATCTCCAACTTACAAAGGAATTTGAGAGCTTTCCTTTGGCTTGATGGTTTGAGGGTTCTACTCTTGTTGAAACAAGAGTGGCCACCAATCTTTAGAAGAGGGAAGGTCAAAAAACTAATGAATTATGAGTAAATTCACAGTTTTCTGGCTCTTGGGAGAAGAAGGGTAACAGTGCAAAAACACTATTAAGCTTCAACAAAGGGGAAGGCTTCTATTTATAGGAAAAAGTGAGCTTCTAACCAAGCCAACTGATTCTAGAATTTTCCAGATCAGTTTGGTCGATTTTTGACTATTTTTGTGTCAGTTTAGTCTACTTTTTGGATCTAGTTGAAACAGGAGAGAGGAGAGATAAAAATATCTCATTATTTGGGAGTTTAAAAATATCCCACATGTGAAATAGGTGCCTCCTTCATGAGGGAAATTCCCCCATACTCAGGTGTAAAAAATGCATCATTTCATCTAAATATCTCTCTTTTTTAACTATTAACCTTGTCCTTAGTCAACTCTTCATCTTAATGTGAGTATTTACTCATTTTTGGGAGATTTTCCTTTTATTCTTCTATTTATCTCCTCCCTACATTTTGATGAATCTTATTGGTCCATAGGAACCTTAATTTAAAAAATTTCGAAAATCTGGACCCCTAGGATAATGCCTCTTGAACAGATTATACTTGATTTCTAATGCACCTTCTAAAAATCTTTTTGAACTTCTGTTTCAAGGGAACTTATTTTAATAAGATGATATATTTTTCTATCCAAAAATATTTAAAAACTGAATTACCACTCTCTAGAGGATTTTCTCTCTCTAGGTCAAAACTGGTAGAAACAAGATCTTTTATATTTCTGAAGAGGGATTTGATTACAGGGGAAGATACTTGACATCTTGAGAGGCTGGGGAGGAATATTACATTCTCTCCCACTTGAAAAACATGAGATGCCCTCATCTCGCAAACTGGGGGTAATCCCGCAACAACAGATCGGCTTCATTCTCCCAGGTGGCATCTTCAAAAGGATAGAACTTCCATTTTACCAATAATTCTTTGAGAATTCTGTTCCTGAGAATCTTTTCTCGAACATCAAGAATTTGTTCAGGTTGGAGTTCCATCTGCCCTTAGGTTGAAGAGGTTAGGATTTCATCATCAAGCACATGATTTGGGCTTGGCACATATTTCTTTAAGAAGGCTTACATGAAATACATTATGAACCTGAAGAAGTTTGTAGGCTAAGTCACCTACTTTCTTTTTAATCAGATATGGTCCACAATATCTAGGGGATAACTTCTTGTACTTCCCAAGAGATAGAGAACTTCTTTTGGGCCGTACTCTAATGAAGACCATATCTGCTTAAGAATACATATATGATGGGAATTACTCTTTTTGAATAAAAAAGTAAAACTTATTTTTCACAATTTTAGAAAAATTTTGCCATAACCTCCTTTGTGTGGCTGACCATTTTTCAATTTTTAACTCTCTAAAATTAATTAGAAGTTCACCAAGAGTATTTAAATCATAATAATGTAAACATTTTCTACTTTATCAAAGAGAAACATTATGAAAAACTTGATTTTATCCCCATTAATCATTCATCTAGGATAAGAATGGTTGGATTTACTAAAGAAGAGAGGGGAATGCCTTTTTTCAATGAGGCATAACATCATATTCAATTTAGAAAGAAGACAAAAATCATAAAAAACCATAAAATGAATAGAAAAGAGAAGAATCTCCAACTTACGGAGCAATTTGAGAGCTTTCCTTTGGCTTGATGGTTTGAGGGTTCTATTCTTGTTGAAACAAGAGTGGCCACCAATCTTTAGAAGAGGGAAGGTCAAAAAACTAATGAATTATGAGTAAATTCACAGTTTTTTGGCTCTTGGGAGAAGTAGGTTAACAGTGCAAAAACACTATTAAGCTTCAACAAAGGGGAAGGCTTCTATTTATAGGAAAAAGTGAGCTTCTAACCAAGCCAACTGATTCTAGAATTTTCCATATCAGTTTGGTCAATTTTTGACCTTTTTTGGGTCAGTTTAGTCCACCTTTTGGATCTAGTTGAAACAGGAGAGAGGAGAGATAAAAATATCTCATTATTTGGGAGTTTAAAACTCTCCCACACATGTAAAATAGGCGCCTCCTTCATGAGGGGAATTCCCCCATACTGAGGTGTCAAAAATGCATCATTTCATCTAAATATCTCTCTTTTTTAACTATTAACCTTGTCCTTAGTTAACTCTTCATCTTATGTGAGTATTTACTCATTTTTGGGAGATTTTTCTTTTATTCTTCTATTTATCTCCTCCCTACATTTGGATGAATCTTATTGGTCCATATAGGAACCTTAATTTAAAAATTTTTGAAAATCTGGACCCTTAGGATAATGCCTCTTGAACAGATTATACTTAATTTCTAATGCACCTTCTAAAAATCTTTTTGAACTTCTGTTTCATGAAAACTTATTTTAATAAGATGAGATATTTTTCTATCCAAAAATATTTAAAAACTGAATTACCACTCTCTAGAAGATTTTCTCTCTCTAGGCCAAAACTGGTAGAAACAAGATCTTTTATATTTCTGAAGAGGGATTTGATTACAGGGGAAGATGCTGGACATCTTGAGAGGCTCGGGAGGAATCTTACATTGTATATGACTACATTCTTTGCATTGTCTTTGCACAAGGCTATCATGTGTCCCCCTTATGGGCATGAGAGGGAAAAAAAGGTGCATTAATATTCATTCTTTGCATGGGTTTTTTGCTATAAGAAACCAATAGTTATTTGGTGCTATGTGTATAGGTGCAAAAACTACTTCAAAAGAATCTTGATGCAAAGATACTTACCCATTACATGCCTTCATCCATGAGGGCACATCATGAGCTTGGAGGATGGCGAGGTCCCCTTGAGAGAAGCGCCTCTCTTATGTTATTATTTTTGGATGTTGTTAAGGTCCCGCCAAAGCTTGCACCCTCTAACTTTAAAAGATTCCAAACCTCGGGAAGTACTTCAAACTTTCCTCCCCCAAAGAGGCAGCAAGGCCCAATTCAGAATCAAGATACTAGAAGATTCAAAAGTGAAGGAAGACCCTTCCTTCACTTTCCTCCCCCAAAGAGGCAGCAAGGCCCAATTCAGAATCAGGATACTAGAAGATTCAAAAGTGAAGGAAGACCCTTCCCACATAACACTTTCTCAGGAGCCCCACCTCTTTCAAGAATTCAGAGGAATAAGCTCAGAAGTGAGAACCGATGTTTTGGATGCTAGGGTTCTTGTCACCAGCTGAAAGACTGCCCGACTCCTGCCATGTCACGGGGATAGGGAAGTCAAGGACCAAGAGTGCAGAGACCAGCCCCTTCCTATCAATCAAATCAGGGTCCATCTCGTCAAAATCAAGGCAATCCCAGGAGAACTCCAGCTCAGCCCATCTGCCTTTGTCTAGAGTAGCCTTAGAACTCCTTCCCAGAATTGGGGCAACCAAAGAGAAAGAATTCTGCCTAAGACTGCAGAAGCAGCCAAAGCAGTCACAACAGCAGAAGTAGTGGAAGAAGAAAGAGGACAAATTTATGCAGCAATTAAAAACCAAGGGTAAAACCATCAATTCTCTGTCATTCTTACTCTAGCTGAGTATTAGGGTAAGCCTTTTAAGCTTTTGAGTGACTCAGGTAGTACTCATTCTTTCATTTCCCTGGATGCTTGCGTAAGCTAATCTTAGATCAGAAATCAGGGAAACCTATGCAAGTTGAATTGGCAAGCGGGAAGATTCTTTACACTAACCTTGAGACAGATCGTATTCAGTTCAATCTAGATGGGAATTTAACTGACTGTTAGTTTAGAGTTATACCTTTGGGAGTTTTTGATGGGATCCTTGGAATGGATTGGCTCCATAAAAATCAAGCTGACATTCACTGTCATAATGGAACCATTTCCTTCCGTGACCTCCATGGAAATAAAGTTCAAGGAATCGAAATTTTAGGATCCCCAAGTCTGCAGTTAGTAAAGGCTTCTAAGTTACTAAAAGGACTTAGAAAGAAGCAGCTCAAGTATGTTGTCAAAATGAATCCAGTAGACTCAAAGTTAAAAGCTAAAGAACCTGAATGGTTAAGTGATTGTGATGATTTATTCCCAGCAGAATTAACAGAGATGCCTCCAACTCAGGAAGTAGATCATGTGATAGAATTGACCCCTAGAGCTCAGCCAATAGCCCTGCGCACATACAAAATGCCAGCTCTTGAAGCCATCAAACTCAAGGAAGAGCTTAGACAGTAGTTAGAACAATAAGGGTTTGTAAGACCCAGTGTTTCACCTTGGGGTGTGCCAGTTCTCTTTCAGAAAAAAAAAGATGGAACGCTAAGACTCTGTGTGGACTATAGAGGTCTCAATTAGCTGACAGTTTAAGAATAAGTATCCTATCCCCAGAATTGATGAGCTTCTGGATAGGCTAAGTGGAGCCCAGATCTTCACAAAGATAGATCTCAAACAGATCAAGATAAATGAGCATGATATCCCGAAGACAGCCACCCCATCAATACTTGGTATGGGTATTATGAATTCACTATCATGCCGTTTGGATTGACAAATGCCCTAGCTACATTCAATCAATTAATAAGAAACATGAGGTAGATGTACCTGGGGTGAGTAAAGAAATAGATGCAGATGCAAAAGAAGCCAAGGGTAGTGTGAACAAAGACATGGAGAACAAAGAAAAAGAGGAGGATGCATATGATGTCGTTCCTTTGTTGGTCTCTCAACCATAGGGCTCAGAGTTCTTAGAGAGCATAGCAATGAACAAGGGCATTATCACACTTCTTGTTCCACTATGCAGACTTGTGATCAATGAGAGGGTTAGGGAGCTGAGATGACAAGACTTATCTTTGTTGAAAAGGATATTGGAGGATGATGGATACTATGTGATGAAAGGTAGCTTTATCTTGTCCACCATCAACATGCCTGATGGGACCAGCAAGACATGAATTAGAATACTAAGAAATCATGGGATAAGAATTGGCAATTGGTTAACAAAGAGTTTGAAGAGGACTTAAGTAACAATAAGAGATGGTTTTCCGTCCAAACTAAGATATTTTTTTGTTTGGGAGAGCAATCATAGGACTGCATCATGGATGGAATGCATACGAGAGATATTTCAAAATAACAAGAAGATGCACATAACAGTCCGAGCTTAATTCATAGTTCCCACTCAATAAGAGGAACTAAAGTTGGTTGCTTCTTTGCAACGATTGAACATGTAAGTTATTCAACTCTCAAAATGATATGTTAAAATTTTTTGCATGTGAAAAATATTTACTTTTATTCAATTTTTCTTATGTGTTTACTTTTGTTTGTTTTCCAAGAATGAATGAGGAGGCAAATAGTGAAAACAAACTTGAAGGATTAGGGTGAAAGCATGATAAGGTGGACTGAAAACCTATGTTGTGGACAATGGTTTACAATTGGTTTCGAAACACTTTTATGCAGAGTTAGAGAATTAAAATATGGTTTTTTAATCTTGTTTCACATTTATTATATCTAAGAGACACTAGATAAATTGCTAAATGCATCTAATGATGATACTAAATCCACTAATATTTGTTGTCTTCAAGTGTGGTAGCAACCAATACAACTAGTAGAAAGCATACCACCTTATCATGGTTTCACCCATTACTTGTTCCATACAAGTACGCTATGTGCATGCGATGAGTCTCATTTCAAAGAGGAGTTTAATGACACTGAGAAGAATTCTATTACAAAGGCAAGAGCCCAAGAGGCTAGCACAAGCAAGAGGGTTTGGTATCCTCTTACCCATCCAATCCTTGGCCGTTTGGTGTATGAGGTAAACTTTATAGACCTTGTATCCCCTATAATTAGTTTTTTCATACGCATGTGTCTTTATGTGTTTCTTTTGCATTATAGGGAAAGTGGAAGAAGGATTTAGAGTTTTCTTGTAGTAAGATACCTCCCAATTTAGCCAAAGATGAGCTCATCCAGGCAACAAATAATGCAAGGAGAAATGTCATCAAGACTTACAATCGAAAGATGGCAAGATTAAGTTATAATTGTCATGTTTCACCATGTTTGTAAACAATTATATGTGATCTCTTCTTTGGAGATTTTTTTGTATTAAACTAGTATTTGTTTTTATTATTTCAATGCTAGAATCTCCCCATAGTTAATCCTTATACCCTTTATCTTCAGCGCATAGTCATTCACAGACATGAACTTTTTCTCCACAGTATAAAGTTCATTCTTCAACTGTATCTTACGTGCCTTGGTGTTTGTTTCATAAAGCTTTACCAAGGTGTCCCACGCCTCCTTGGGGGACTTAGCATCCTGAATGTGCCCAATCATAGTGTCCTGTATACTAATGGAAAGCCAATACATTACTTTCCTGGCTCCTTGGTTCCAGTCTTTAAACTCTTTCACATCTGCAGCAGTCGGATTTATATCCGATATCTCTGGTGCCTCTTCATGCTCACCTTCTATGTAGTCCCAATAGCCTTTTCCCATCAGGAAATTCGTTAACCTGAACCTCCAAGCATGGAAGTTATTCTTATCCAGCTTCTCAGCCACAATCTGTGTTATGCCATCATTAGACATCTTGCCAAACACACAATTTTACCAGAAACTGCACTCTGGTTTTTCCTGCACAACTGCTGTATTTTCTGCACAGCGGTACTGCAATCCACTCAAATGTCACAACCAGTGACCTCAATGCACATACATACACCCAATGGCAACTGTAGACCTCTTTGCAGCACCCACAGTGTCTGCACAGTCAATCTGTCTTCCTGCAGTTCTTAAAACAGAGTTCTGCAGAGAATCGATGACTTACCCGCAGTGCTCGAAATCGCCTGCTTTCTGAAAAACGGACGTCCAGACGCGCCCGAAACGCGTTTTTGGCCCGGAAATCGTAGTTTGATAGGACTGTATAGTTGCCCTATAGCTTTACTCCCGCGAAGAAAGCTCCTCAATCAGAGATCGTTTGCCGGTGCCTCCCATAGAGCTCCCGACAAGGGTGTAGTCACCAACACAATAGGGAAGAGTAGTTGAAGCTCTTACCCTCGTACCGGTTCCTATGGTTCTCTTGCTTGCAGCTCAGCCCTTAGCACGAACCAGGCTCTGATACCATGAAAAGATGCAGGGGGGAAGAGAGCTTGAGCTCTTGCTGTAAGATCCCTGTTCCCACCGAGCAACGGATTCAGGGTGCTAGCAGCGGAAGTAGCGCTTCTCGCGTGGGACAGGGGTCCCACACTCGGGGCCTCGCCCACGGATATCCGGATAAGAGACTAATCCGTCGGTTGTTCCAAAACCGAACCCGAAAAACTTCCTTTACCGGAAAGCATGGGCGATTCCACCAGGATAACTTTTTACTCTAACGTAGTCAAGATCATTTCTGATCGAGATGATCCAATTACATCTATAAGATAGTTAGTCAGTTCAAGGAAGAAACTTGCACTTGGATCATTGGGATCAACGCTTTTTTCCCCATTCAAGAGGCACAGCCGTTGATTCCTATCCATAGAACAGTTACTGTCCGAGATTTATTTTTTTTTATCGTAAAAACAAAAGTTTGAGTCTCGATTTACAGATCTATCAGTCCAGCCTAACCCCATCCAGTCCCATGGGTTAGCCAACCGCCCAACCACTGTAGTGATGGGATCCAATTTTTAATTTGGTTAGGTTTTGTCCCGGGTACCAAGGAAAAGAGTTCCAAGGCCCCCTAGCCGGATGTTCATGCAAAATAAAACTAGTCACACCACTCACACACCCAATATGAAATTGCCTTTTCACAGATTCAACCAGTTTAAAACAATCCTTTAATAAAACCATAGTATCACTGATCACCATCTTCCAATTTATCCAGTTGATTCTTAATTTTTCCATCATTCCTTCATCAGAGTATCTATGGCATCATTGGCAACTAGGACGCTCACCACCTGTCCACTCAGGGGCCGTTTCTTAGTTCCTAGCCCTTAATACTCGGCAATATAATCACTTATCAAGATGGACTCTCGTTGAAGATCAGCTAGATCAACCAACGGATCCATATAAGGAGCCATGGACTCATCCATTGAAGACCAGCAAGGTCAATCAACCAGATCCATGCTCGATTTCAGAAAACAACTCCAACTCTGTTCCAATATCTTCCTCGACGCACGCGTGGGTATCCTAGGCGACCCAGAGCCCGAGCACCATATGGTCAGCACCCTCTAGGATCCTTCGCAGAGGAGACCTAGCGCTTCACTCATAGGCCGCTTCCTTGGCCCCTCATCCACCGTACCGGAAGCTCACCATTTTAATCGCACCGAGGCTGGTCAAGACCTCGGCCGACCTTGCTACGCGAGACGTCCTTCATTGACTCTCCGTCAGCAGTTGCAACATTATCAGTTAGGTCTCACGACCTTAATCACAAGATAGTCACAATGCTCCCCCAGCAATCTTGACATAAAACAGTCATTTACAAACAGCATTTACAAACAGTTTACAATACAGTTTCTGTTTTTACTTTCATTTTTCCACATTATCCCTCATCAATCCACATTACTTATTCCATATTCCATTTATATGTATACTCATCCCATCACATCATTTTCCATCTCAACACTTCATATTCCTTCACATCACATATCGTATATTCACATCCATACATATATCCACATCCACATCCACATCCACATTCACATCCACACATCCACATCTACATCCATACATCTAATTTCACATCTACATCTACATGCACATTCATGCATCCACATCCATACATCCACATCTACATGCACATTCACATCTATACATCCACATCTATATGCGTACGTTCTCATCTACATGCATACATCCACATCTCTATGCATACATCCACATCCACATCCACATTCACATTCTCCTCATACATCTATATCTACATGCATACATCCACCTCCACATTCACATTCTCCTCATACATCTATATCTACATGCATACATCCACCTCCACATTCACATCCACATCTATACATCTACATCTACATGCATACATCCACCTCCACATCCACATCCACATCTACATCTACATGCATACATCCACCTCCACATCCACATCCACATCTATACATCTACATCTACATGCATACATCCACATCCACATCTATACATCTACATCTACATGCATACATCCACATCCACATATATACATCTACATCTACATGCATACATCTACATCTCCATTCACATCCACATCTATACATCTACATCTACATGCATCCATCCACATCTCTATTTACATCCTCATCTATACATCTACTTCTACATGCATACATCCACATCTCCATGCATACATCCACCTCCACATTCACACTCACATCCATACATCTACATCTACATGCAACATCCACATCTCCATGCATAATAAAATTCTTTTAATTAATCTAGGATGATAGTTCCTAGAATATGGTAGGAAGTCCTCTTTTTATGCTTTGAATGAATTTATCTTATGCGTAATTTCTATAAAAATTTTGCCATAGCTCCTCTACTATGACTGATAAATCTCAATTTTTTTTTTCTAAGGGATAAAGCTTATCATTAAGGATATAATTAGAATGGTCTCTAATTGGGTCATCAATCCATAAGGGATTGAATCATCAATGTGCATAAACTAAAAGTATAGAAAAAAGCCATTAATTTGGCCTCAAGCATAGCTTAATCTTGGATTAAGGAAAAGCTTTATGAAAAGCTTCATTTGGATTGAGAATGGGTCATGAGTATGACCATTTCTTGAGTGAGAGAGAGAATTTACATAAAAACCATTAGAATTTAAACATAAATGGAAATTAACTTCAATAGCATTTATTAACTTATGTAACTCTCCACTACTATTCACCAATTAACTTCAATAGCATAAAAAAAAACCATACCAATTAAGCTTCTCAAGCTTGAGAGGGGTTGAGAAGAGAGAATCATTGAGAAATTATAGAAAAGATCAAAATTCAATATACTTACCTTATGATTTGCTTGATTCTTTATTCACGGTAGAGGCCCCCAACCAATCAATTGGTTTAGTATGTTGATGGAGCCACCAATGGGGATTGAAGAAAGAGAGAAGTATCAGAAACTAGTGAATTATTAAAGAATTCACAGTTCTTGGCTTAGGTAGAGTAGAGTAACAATGCATAAGACACTCTATATTTTGGCTTAGGTGGAGTAGAGTAACAAGGCATAAGACACTATATGTTTTGGCTTAGGTGGAGTAGAGTAACAAGGCATAAGACACTATATGTTTTGGCTTAGGTGGAGTAGAGTAACAAGGCATAAGACACTATATATTTTGCAACAAGGGGAGGCTTCTATTTATAGGAAAATTTGAGCTCCTAACCAAACAATTGATTCTAGAATTTTCCAAGTCAGTTTGGTCACTTTTTGACCATTTTTAGGTCAGTTAAGCTAACTTTTTGGAACTAGACTTGAATGAGGAGAGAGGAGAGATGAAATATCTCAATTTTTATGAGTTTAAAACTCATTCAAGCATGTGAAATATGCACCTCCTTTAAAGAACTCTCCTTCCTTACATATGTGTCATAGTTTTTTTATTAATAAACCTTGTACATTTTCAACTCTTCATCTTATGTGAAATATGCACCTCCTTTAAAGAACTCCCCTTCCTTACATATGTGTCATAATGGAATCATTTTAATATTGCTCATAGTTTTTTACTAATAAACCTTGTACATTTTCAACTCTTCATTTTATGTGAGCATTTAAGGGACTCCCCTTCCTTACATATGTGTCATAATAAAATCATTATTTCCAAAATATGTCATATTTTTAATATTGCTCATAGTTTTTTACTAATAAACCTTGTACATTTTCAACTCTTCATCTTATGTGAGCATTTAAGGGACTCCCCTTCCTTACATATGTGTCATAATAAAATCATTATTCCCAAAATATCTCATATTTTTAATATTGCTCATAGTTTTTTACTAATAAACCTTGTACATTTTCAACTCTTCACCTCATGTGAGCATTTACTCATTTTTGGGTATTTTCTTTTTACAATTTGGATTTATCTCCTCCCTACACATGGATTGATGCTATTGGCCCATAGAAACCTTAATTGGACCATAGTCTAAAGATTTCTGAAAATCTAGACCCTTAGGCTAAGGTTTTTTATACCTATTTCCAATTAATTCCAATTGCACATTGGAAAATATTTCTGTTTCAGGGGAACTCATCTGAATTATAAGAGATATTTTTCTATCCAAAAATATTCAAAATCTGAATATTCTCTCTCTAGAATATTTTCTCTCTCTAGGTTAAAACAGTTAGAAACAAGGTCTTTATATTTCTGAAGAGGGATTGATTACAGGGGAAGATACTAGACATCAAAAAGGGGTTGGGGGAGGAATCTTACATTCTACCCCACTTAAAAAACGCGAGATGTCCTCATCTCGCAACTTGGGATAATTTCGCAAGATGCATCTTAGGTAGAGTAGAGTAACAATGCATAAGACAGTCTATATTTTGGCTTAGGTGGAGTAGAGTAACAAGGCATAAGACACTATATGTTTTGGCTTAGGTGGAGTAGAGTAACAAGGCATAAGACACTATATGTTTTGGCTTAGGTGGAGTAGAGTAACAAGGCATAAGACACTATATATTTTGCAACAAGAGGAGGCTTCTATTTATAGGAAAATTTGAGCTCCTAACCAAACAATTGATTCTAGAATTTTCCAAGTCAGTTTGGTCACTTTTTGACCATTTTTAGGTCAGTTAAGCTAACTTTTTGGAACTAGACTTGAATGAGGAGAGAGGAGAGATGAAATATCTCAATTTTTATGAGTTTAAAACTCATTCAAGCATGTGAAATATGCACCTCCTTTAAAGAACTCTCCTTCCTTACATATGTGTCATAGTTTTTTTATTAATAAACCTTGTACATTTTCAACTCTTCATCTTATGTGAAATATGCACCTCCTTTAAAGAACTCCCCTTCCTTACATATGTGTCATAATGGAATCATTTTAATATTGCTCATAGTTTTTTACTAATAAACCTTGTACATTTTCAACTCTTCATTTTATGTGAGCATTTAAGGGACTCCCCTTCCTTACATATGTGTCATAATAAAATCATTATTTCCAAAATATGTCATATTTTTAATATTGCTCATAGTTTTTTACTAATAAACCTTGTACATTTTCAACTCTTCATCTTATGTGAGCATTTAAGGGACTCCCCTTCCTTACATATGTGTCATAATAAAATCATTATTCCCAAAATATCTCATATTTTTAATATTGCTCATAGTTTTTTACTAATAAACCTTGTACATTTTCAACTCTTCACCTCATGTGAGCATTTACTCATTTTTGGGTATTTTCTTTTTACAATTTGGATTTATCTCCTCCCTACACATGGATTGATGCTATTGGCCCATAGAAACCTTAATTGGACCATAGTCTAAAGATTTCTGAAAATCTAGACCCTTAGGCTAAGGTTTTTTATACCTATTTCCAATTAATTCCAATTGCACATTGAAAAATTCTTTTTAAATTTCTGTTTCAGGGGAACTCATCTGAATTATAAGAGATATTTTTCTATCCAAAAATATTCAAAATCTGAATATTCTCTCTCTAGAATATTTTCTCTCTCTAGGTTAAAACAGTTAGAAACAAGGTCTTTATATTTCTGAAGAGGGATTGATTACAGGGGAAGATACTAGACATCAAAAAGGGGTTGGGGGAGGAATCTTACACTTGCAAGCATACACACACACTCACAAACCCTAATAGAGAACACACAAGGTGAGAGGCTGAAAATCTTCTTCTTCTCTACTCAACACTCAACACACCATATACAAGAATAAGAGTACTCACAATATGAAAGGTACTCAACCAATACATACACGGGTTCTCTATAGTGTGAACCCGACTAAATGAGCTGGCGCTATAACTATGCCAGTCTCTAGAATGGCTGTCACACAGCCTGTCATCCCACTGGCCGCATATCTCCCATGATCTCACCAACCATGCCAGTGGTGTAAGTGTGGGGCCTATCCCCCAGGCGGGTCATCAGTGGCCACCGCCTCACTAGACGAGCTCGATATCTCAACAGGGGATTTTCCCCTCATGAATGAAGAGTTGAATAAGGACAAGGTTAATAGTTAAAAAGAAGAGATATTTAGAAGTAATGATGCATTTTTGACACCTCTGCATGGGGATTTCTCCCTCATGAATGAGACGCCTACTTCACATGTGCAATTGAGTTTTAAATCTTCAAAAATTGAGATATTTCATCTCTCCTCTCTCCTACTTCAAGTCTAGTTGCAAAAAGCTAGCTCAACTGACCAAAAAATGGTCAAAAATTGACCAAACTGAATTGGAAAATTCTAGAATCAGTTTTTTTGGTTAGGAGCTCACTTTTTCCTATAAATAGAGGCCTTCCCCTTTGTTGAAACTTAATAGTGCTTTATGCACTGTTACTCTACTCCCCCCAAGCCAAGAACTGTGAATTTATTAATAATTCACTAGTTTTTGACATTTTCCTCTTCCAAAGATTGGTGGCCACTCTTGTCTAAACAAGAGTTGAACCCTCAAACCATCAAGCCAAAGGAAAGCTTTCAAAGTCATTAGTAAGTTGGTGATTCTTCTATTTTTTTTTCTTATTTTTATGGTTTTAAATGGTTTTTTATGCTTTATGTCTTCTCTAAAAATGTTATGCCTCATTACAAAAAGGCATTCCCCTCTCTTCTCTAGCAAAACCAACCATTCTCTATCTTAGGTGAATAGTTAATGATTAAAGTCAAGTTTTTATAATGTTTATCTTAAGTAAATGAAAAAATGTTTACTTTAGGATAATTTCAATACTCTTGGTGCACTTTTAGTTAGTCTTAAAGACTTAAAAATTTGAAAAATGGTCAGCCATGGAAAATTTTTAGAAATTAGTGAGATAAAATTCATCTTTTATTATCCTAAAAGAGTAATCCTTACGGTTTCTATATTCTAAAGTATCATTTTCATGCATAAAAGATGCATTTTGATTATATGCATAAAAGATAAATTATTATTTTAATGTAAAAGTGTTATTTTTATCATGATTGAATTTCATGCATAGAGGTATGCATAAAAGATTATTATTTTAATGTAAAAGTGTTACTTTTATCATATTTGGATTTCATGCATAGAGATATGCATAAGATTATTATTTTAATGTAAAAGCATTACTTTTATCATATTTGGATTTCATGCATAGAGATATGCATAAAAGATTATTATTTTAATGTAAAAGTGTTTCTTTTATTATGTTTGGATTTCATGCATAGAGATATGCATAAAAGATTATTATTTTAATATAAAAGTGTTACTTTTATCATATTTGGATTTCATGCATAGAGATGTGCATAAAAGATTATTATTTTAATGTAAAAGTGTTACTTTTATCATATTTGAATTTCATGCATAGAGATATGCATAAAATATTATTATTTTAATGTAAAAGTGTTACTTTTATCATATTTGATTTTTATGCATAAATGGGTGCATAAAAGATATTTGTTTATACTAAAAGTGTGATTTTCATCATAATTGGATTTTATGCATAAATTAGATGGATAAGAGAAATTCTTTTATTCTAAAAGTGTAATTCCTACTAAATTGGATTTATGCATAGAAAGATGCATAAAGAAATCTATTTTTAGTTCAAAAGAGTTATTTTCATCTATTTTGATTTTATGCATAGGAAGATGCATAAAAGATTGATTTTTAATTCAAAAGTGTCATTCTCATTTAAAATAAATTTATGCATAGGAAGATGCATAAAAGATTGATTTTTATTTTGAAAGTGTTATTCTCCTTAAAATGGAATTTATGCATAAATATGCATAAAAGATTATTATTTTGATGTAAAAGTGTTACTTTCATCATATTTGGATTTCATGCATAGAGGTATGCATAAAAGATTATTATTTTAATATAAAAGTGTTACTTTTATCATACTTGATTTTTATGCATAAATGGGTGCATAAAAGATATTTGTTTATACTAAAAGTGTGATTTTCATCATAATTGGATTTTATTCATAAATTAGATGCATAAGAGAAATTCTTTTATTCTAAAAGTGTAATTCCTACTAAATTGGATTTATGCATAGAAAGATGCATAAAGAAATCTATGTTTAGTTCCAAGGAGTTATTTTCGTCTATTTTGATTTTATGCATAGGAAGATGCATAAAAGATTGATTTTTAATTCGAAAGTGTCATTCTCATTTAAAATAAATTTATGCATAAAAGATTGATTTTTATTTTGAAAGTGTTATTCTCCTTAAAATGGAATTTATGCATAAATAGATGCGTAAAGAAATCTTATATCAAATATAAGAATTCTCTTGTATCCTATAAATAGATATTAGGATGTGATAAGATGCGTATGAGAAGTGATAGGATGTGATAAGATGTGTATGAAAAGTGATAGGATGTGATAAGATGCGTATGAGATGTAATAGGATGTGATAAGAGGTGTATGAGATGTGATAGGATATGCTAAGATGAGTTAGGATGTGATAAGATGTGTATGGGATGAGGTAAGAAGTGTATCTGATTGGATAAGATGTATATGGGTTGTGATAGGGCGAGAATGGATGTGAATGTGGACGTGGATGTATGCATGTAGATGTGGATGTATGGATGTGAATGTGGATGTGGATGTATACATGTAGATGTAGATGTGAATGTGAATGTGGATGTGGATGTATACATGTAGATGTAGATGTATGGATGTGAATGTGAATGTGGATGTGGATGTATGGATGAGATGTGGATGTGGATGTAACGTACCCATCTTCACTAATAAAGAAATGTCCATGTAATTATGAGTTTTTATCAATGATTTTATTATTTGAGTCATTTCTACTTAGAATCTTCAAATTCTGAGCCCAAATTTGGAATCTGCGCGCGATTTTACCCTAATATAGGATTTTACAGCATCCAAAACGGACACCGGATCAAGCCTATACGCTAATTTCAATCATTTTAGTTAAAAAACGACGACCTTTAAACCTTAATAAATGCACGACCGCAAGTCCGATTAACGAACGGTCTGAACCCCTGCGACCAGTAGAACCTCTCGGACAAAAAAAAAAATTTTGCCCCCAGGGCGGTCCAGCACGCAAATCAAGGCGGGCGCTCCAAATTTGGGTGCCCCGTCCCAAAAATTTGGTCCGTACACACTTACTAGGGTGCCCGTACAATGACCGCCCAAGAACCAAAGGACGGCCGCCCACTGTATGGTTCACGCGTACCCTTACGTGGACACCCATGCTGTCCCAGACCAGATAAGGTACATGCATACCACTCCTTTCCCAGACAACCGACACCGTACCTTTCCCCTAGACCCATGCAGGCCACTGATCCATAGCCTGTGAAGGTACACCGTCCTTTCGTCCTTACTTTGCGTAGCGCCCATACCCTCACCCCTTAGCTATATAAACCCCCGGGGTGCTCCTCAGACGGCACGCATTTCTGTGTAGCGTACACCCTGTCCGTACTGCCGTCCATCCCTGTGTAGCGTACTTGCTGCAAGTACAGCCGCCCTTGCAGCCACCCCTCTCACACCCCCTCATTTGGCTCTTTTCAGATAAGCCAATTTTCCTCCATCCCCCTCTTGCTAAGAGCCAGTGTCCTTAACTCTTCTCCTCCCCCCCCCCCCCCCCCCCGGTGTGAATAGACTTACAGAGAGGCTTACAGCCACCCCTCCCAGCCCTCTCCACGTTTTTGCCTTTGCCCTTAAGGACATCTCACAATTCCCCCCCCCCCATTTGCGTAGACTTTAGTAAGGGTTTTTTGACTCAACCAAGGGTTCGTGCGCCATATTCTTTTGCTCATACGGTGAGCAAACGAGCTCGGAATTCAGATCCGACTGAAGCGTTTCGATCGCAGCAGTAAGCTCTACAAGGCGACGCCTAAGATGGCCTCATCTCAGAGACGACAAAATATTGCCTCAAGAGGAGCACGTAACAACGAGATGGGGGAAGATGCGCGGCTCCAGTCCTCCCTTTTCAAGCCCCTCAAGGAAACAGTGGCTAGGTTAGCTTGGTTAATTTTCAAAAGAAGAGATTTTTTCTTAAATTAGTATTAATGAATGGTGTCTTTTCCTTTTAAAATGACGACATAAAAGTTATATGAAGTTACGAATTATGTGATGTTGTATTCGATAAATTGCGTTGAAATTGTTATCTTCATGAATTGTGAATGCTATATTTAGTAAATTGCATTGGAGTTGTTATCTTTAGAATTCAAGGTTTTTTTGGCTTCAACGCTAACTCCGTTCCGTGCTTGTGTAGCCGAGCGGCGTCGTTAGCAAAGCCCGGGAATGGCCCAAGGTATCCCTCATACCTTTGGGGGAATAAGGTTCGCCAATTGAGGCGAGAGATTATGAGGCTGCCTAGTTCTGAGGGCCCAGGCTAGTGCGGTAAATAAGCCCACCCTAGTGTGCAGACATCCCTCTGAGGGGCGGGAGGATCGAGCGATGGAGCCTGAGAGGGCGACAGGCCGGCTTGAGTCCTCGCCTTTGCCCAGCATGTAGAGGCTGGAAGGCCGAATTCTAGATCATCGGCAGAATAAGAATAAGAGAGCCAGTTTGGCTTGTATGGAATTGGTTCATGTATAAACTTTTTATATAATTACATCTTGTCTTTGGTATGAATGTATTGTGTAAGAAGGCTGTTTTAACGAATCTTGTGAAAAAGGGTCTTAATTAAGGAACATGTTTATTTATGTCAAACAGTGTGGTAGGATTAATTAGAAAATAAATTGATGCGTGAGTAGGGTGGAAAGTGGGAGGATGGAATGCCCTGACGGCACCATCCTACGGACGGGTGGACCCGATTAGTCGGGTAGCTTTCCAACATATTAAGTGAAAGCCTACGCTAGATAGTTAGGTTCCTGGGCAACTCTATTCTAGAAGACTAGGCCAGTAGCTGTGCCTTGCATAAGATGAGGAAAAAAGCGTTGTCTCTAGAAATCAAGTCTAGTAATTGCCCAATTTTTGATCAATTGCCCTATGGGTGATTTTATGTTTAGAAAATCACGCTCCCCCTGCGGGATAGAGCTAGGTCATACCTATGAGTCGTATCCTTGAATCTCTACAGGGTCAAGGTGTCGATGAATAGGAAATTTTTCCTAAGATAAGACTTAGCGGACTATCTTAAGTGTTTCTCCCATTTTTAAAGGGAGGAACCTTACAATTGGTATCAAAGCAAGTTGAGCTCGTAGGAATTGCAGTTTAAGGACTGTTTTGTAATAAATGTTTTACCTAACATAATGCTAATTAGTAAAGACATCATACTAAATAAAATAAGTTAAATTGATGTTTGAATGATTGTAGGAAGAGGAAGATGCCTACTCCAAATTTCTAGTTTTCCAATGCATCTTCGAGACTGCTAGTCACTCCTCGAATTTCGAGTTCCGCGACACCATGGTGCAGATATTAGAGAAGATATCCCTCCCTTATTTCTCTCGTATTCAGAGAGGATGGGGTAGAGATTTCTGGAGTCGTGGGCCGAGATACTTCTTCATCCAAGCAGATCAGATTGGGAACCTCACCACCGACCTTAAGCGGATTCGTTGGATTGAGAAGCTGAAGATGCTCCGCTTATTTTGGTTCGTCGGTACCCCCAGGGCCGACACCTCGGTGGCTATAGATGGGGTTTGCATACCTCAGGATCGTTGGGTGTATGACAAAGTGATGCAAGTCTTACCTGCTGATAGAGTAGCGGTGTTGGGATCTACCCCAATCCAAAGTTTACCACCCTTACCATCAGTTTTTAGAGTCTTAGAAACTACAGCGGAACCCCCATATTTCACCTATGTGGACCGCTCTACCCTTATGTCATAGTCAAGCCTAGGAATTCCCCTTGATGTCAAATAAGACTAATTATATTAGTCTCAGATCTTTGTAATAAAACTTGTCCTTGTAAATATTTGGAAATAAAATAATTTCAATGTTTTACTCTCCAAAAAAATTAAGCGTTGTGCAAATATGAATCTTGTAATCTTAAAATTGTTTTTACAATGATGGCCAGGACGACCACCCTCCACTTCCCAATGCGCTTTACACCGATACCCAGGAGAAGAAGCTCCTGCTCAAGCAAATGCAACCTCCCTCCTTTAAAGGAGAAGGTTCAAAGGTTGAGAAGGATGCTGAAGTCTGGATTGAGGCGATGGACGATTATTTCTCTGTTGCCGGTACTGGAATAGCAAATCAGTCTATGCTCGCACGGTTTTGCCTCATTGGAGATGCTAAACTCTGGTGGAAACAGTGGTGCCGTGACAAGGAAGTCACCAAGCATTCTCAAACGTGGGAAGACATCAAGTAGGCAGTGAAGGAAAGATATCTTCCTCCATCCCATGAATCCATAAAGATGAATGAGTTTTTTAGTCTTAGACAGTGCAGCTTAAATCTTGAGGACTACTATTCCAAATTTATTACCCTTCGGAAGTATGCCCCAGCTATGACTACTTCCCAGCAAGTGGCTCGTTTCTGCCAAGGGCTAAATGAACCCCTAGATTCCCGCCTTGAAGCAATGAGGCCAAGCACATTACAGGATGCTCTCATACGAGCAAAGCCCCTTGTGAAAGAAATGAAGGCTAACAAGCCGAAGAATCAAAAGAGATCTTACCCTGAGGCAAACCTTAGAGATCAACCCTACAAGAAACCTCAACAGAATTTCCCCTACTACAACAGAGGGCGACAAGGCAACTCTTTTGCCCCCCGCTAGTATGCTGCTTCTTCCAGAGAAGGCCCTCTGTGTTTTGAGTGCAATGAGCCGGGACACTTTAGAGCCAACTGTCCCAAGATGGCAACATCATTTCCCCGGTAACAGAGGCAACTCTTTTGCCCCCCGCTCGTATGCTGCTTCTTCCAGAGAAGGCCCTCTGTGTTTTGAGTGCAATGAGCCGGGACACTTTAGAGCCAACTGTCCCAAGATGGCAACATCATTTCCCCGGTAACAGAGGAAATCAAGGCCGTGGAACCCCTACCCACCAAGGTGCAAGAGGCAGTGGTCGTGGTAGAGGCCGCGGAGGAACAGTTGCTAGAACTGCCTGTGTTATAAGTGAAGAACCGACCTTGGAAACGGCTGAAGAAGAGCGCGCCACCGTCCATGCGGCGGTAGAACACCAAGGTCCGAATAAACAATTTGGTGTAATCCAAGCCCCCGCCCACTCATCACGGTAAGCCATTTCAGCTTTTGATTGATTATGGCAGTACCCATTCATTCCTTTCTCCTAGGTGCTTGCAAAAATTAAACTTGAGTCAAAAAACAGCTAGAAAAATGATTGTAGAGTTAGCCAGTGGGAAAGAAGTAGTATCTCGCCACTCTATAGGAAACCTTGATTTTGAGCTGGGTAATGAGCAAACTCATGGTCACTTTAGAGTCTTGCCACTAGGAATTTATGATGGAATCCTTGGGATGGATTGGTTAATTGCAAACAAAGCTAGCATTCATTGTAACCAGGGGAGTATCACTTTTGAAAATGAGCATGGCCAAGTAATATCTGTTCAGGGGATCACAGGAAAACCTAAGTCTAGGGTAGTCAAGGCAAAACATCTTCTCAAGGGAACACGTAAGGGTCAGCAAGTTTTCTTAGTCAAACTCAACAAAGTCATTGAACCTAGTATGGAGACAGAACCCTCTTGGCTCCAAGAATTCTCTAACATCTTCCCTGACGAGCTTACAGGGTTACTGCCTCCTCGAGAAGTCGACCATGAAATCGAGGTGATCCCTGGAGCTCAATCCGTCTCAAAAACTCCCTATAAAATGTCCCTTCCTGAAGCCATTGAACTTAAGGAGCAACTTTCCCAGCTCATTGAACAAGGATTTGTACGCCCCAGTAGCTCTCCTTGGGGAGCACCTGTTCTTTTCCAAAAAAAGAAGGACGGGACTCTTCGCCTCTGCATAGATTATCGAGGGCTCAATCAAGTCACTGTCAAGACTAAGTATCCTATCCCTCGCATCGATGAACTTCTTGATAGGCTTCATGGGGCCAAAGTCTTCTCAAAAATAGATTTGAGGTCTGGTTACTATCAGATCAAAGTCAAGGAAGCAGATATACCCAAAACAGCCTTCAATACCCGTTATGGCCACTATGAGTTTACTGTAATGTCATTCGGGTTAACCAATGCTCCTGCAATGCAAGATATATTCCGTCCTTACTTGGATGAATTTGTGCTTGTTTTCTTTGATGACATCTTAATCTGCTCCAAATCAATGGAAGAGCATGAGGAGCATGTGCGTAGAGTTCTGCAATTGCTATGCAGACACAAACTCTATGCCAAGAAGAGCAAATGTACCTTCTTTACTCATCAAATTGAGTATCTTGGATTCATCGTCTCCAAAGATGGCATCTCAGTAGACCCTGCCAAGGTCAAGGATATTCTAGAATGGCCACCCCCTAAATTAGTTCGTGAAGTTCGTGGATTTTTGGGAATCACGGGTTGGTATAGGATTTTTATCAAAGATTATGCCTTGGTAGCTGCACCTTTGACGGACCTTCTTAAGAAAGATTGCAAAATAGTGTGGTTGCCAATCTATCAAAACAGCTTTGATCAGCTAAAAGTCATTATTACTTCTGCCCTAGTCTTAAAGCTTCCTGATACCTTGGGCCATTCTCGGGCTTTGCTAACGACGCCGCCCGGCTACACAAGCACGGAACGGAGTTAGCGTTGAAGCCAAAAAAAAAACCTTGAATTCTAAAGATAACAACTCCAATGCAATTTACTAAATATAGCATTCACAATTCATGAAGATAACAATTTCAATGCAATTTATCGAATACAACATCACATAATTCGTAACTTCATATAACTTTTATGTCGTCATTTTAAAAGGAAAAGACATCATTCATTAATACTAATTTAAGAAAAAATCTCTTCTTTTGAAAATTAACCAAGCTAACCTGGCCACGTTTCCTTGAGGGGCTTGAAAAGGGAGGACTAGAGCCACGTTGGGCGCATCTTCCCCCATCTCATTGTTACATGCTCCTCTTGAGGCAATATTTTGTCGTCTCCGAGATGAGGCCATCTTAGGCGTCGCCTTGTAGAGCTCGCTGCTGCGATCAAAACGCTTCAGTCGGATCTGAATTCCGAGCTTGTTTGCTCACCGTATGAGCAAAAGAATATGGCGCACGAACCCTTGCTTGAGTCAAAAAACCCTTACTAAAGTCTACGCAAATGGGGAGGGGGGAATTGTGAGATGTCCTTAAGGGCAAAGGCAAAAACGTGGAGAGAGCTGGGAGGGGTGGCTGTAAGCCTCTCTGTAAGTCTATTCACACGGGGGGAGGGGGGGGGGAGAAGAGTTAAGGACACTGGCTCTTAGCAAGAGGGGGATGGAGGAAAATTGGCTTATCTGAAAAGAGCCAAATGAGGGGGTGTGAGAGGGGTGGCTGCAAGGGCGGCTGTACTTGCAGCAAATACGCTACACAGGGATGGACGGCGGTACGGACAGGGTGTACGCTACACAGAAATGCGTGCCGTCTGAGGAGCACCCCGAGGGTTTATATAGCTGAGGGGTGAGGGTACGGGCGCTGCGCAAAGCAAGGACGAAAGGACGGTGTACCTTCACAGGCTATGGATCAGTGGCCTGCATGGGTCTAGGGGAAAGGTACGGTGTCAGTTGTCTGGGAAAGGAGTGGTACGCATGTACCTTATGTAAGATTCCTCCCCAACCTTCGAGGTATACAGGAGTAAGAATCTCCCTTTCTGACCTTATAATTATTCCCTCTCTAAAATAAAAGAAAGTTTCTGTTTAAAAAAGGAAGACCCTTTCCCTAGAATACTTCTCAGGAGTCCCACCTGTTTTAAGGATTTAGAACAATGAGTTCAGAAGTGAGAATTGGTGTTTTGGATACCAAGGTTTTGGTTTTCATTCGAGTACGGCCCAAAAGAAGTTCTTTATCTCTTGGGGAGTACAAGAAGTTATCCCCCAGATATTGTGACCCTTATATCTGAATTCAATGAAAGTAGGTGACTTAGCCTACAAGCTTCTTTTATCTCCTCATCTCAAAATTCTTAATGCCTTTTATAGAAAAATGTGTCAAACACAAATCATGGAAAGACGGTAAAACTTCAGTGGCAAGTTACCGTTGGCTTCTAGGTTACGCTAGCTCCTTCCTTTATATAAGTCGTAACTTTTACTTGTCGCTCACAGTAATCTTACTCCCATCAATCTCCTTTCTTTCTTCATGGCTTGGCAACAGGAATTAGTTTTATCCCTGATGATTTCTCACCTTCAAGACGCAAGAGAGTCTGTGAAGAAAGACTTTATAGAACAGTATGAGCGCTCACTTTTTCCTCACCTAGGAACTTCTGTAGCTCAAACCAAATGGCGGACCTATCAAAACATAACTAGGGTAACACCCTGGGGTCAGCAGCACTTTCGTAACAATGTCCGCTTGGCCATGGTTATTGAAGCTTTGGGTTTGGGTCCCCGATACTACTGCGTCATGAGATCAAGGCATCTTGGGTTTTCTGAGCAGGTCTTCTTACTAGCGTGTTTTCTTCCTCATGAGAAGATATGCCTTTATCCCGTTTTTGGCTTGCCTCTCAGAGGTCCTTTTGTTAGATCACCTCATACCATTGAGATAGGTGCGGCAATAACCAGCAGAATCATTCCCATAGATGAGTTACCCTATACTTGTGCAGCTTGTGAGTGCTGCTTTTGTGACCATATGATGGACGGGCTTATGGAAGTGTAAAGAGTTCTTCTATCTTTACTGTATAAGTTCCGAGAATGAATAAAGTTTAAATCTTGTTCTTATCTTGCTTTTTTTAAGACTTTTCTTGGTGGTTAATCTTGATTAAAATTTTTCTCTAAGTCTCATATTCGTGCATCTTGCGAAATTATCCCAGTTTGCGAGATGAGGACATCTCGCATTTTTTTAAGTGGGGTAGAATGTAAGATTCCTCCCCCAACCCCTTTTTGATGTCTAGCATATTCCCCTGTAATCAATTCCTTTTCTGAAATATAAGAGATCTTGTTTGTGGCTATTTTAACCTAGAGAGAGAAAATATTCTAGAGAGAGAATATTTAGATTTTGAATATTTTTGGATAGAAAAATATCTCACCTTATTAAAATGAATCCCCCTAAAACAGAAATTCAGAAAGAATTTTTCCAATGTGCAATTGGAATTAATTGGGAATAGGTATAAAGAACCTTAGTCTAAGGGTCTAGATTTTCAGAAATTTTTGGATTATGGTCCAATTAAGGTTCCTATGGGCCAATAGCATCAATCCATGTGTAGGGAGGAGATAAATCCAATTTGTAAAAGAAGATATCCAAAAATGAGTAAATGCTCACATAAGATGAAGAGTTGAAAATGTACAAGGTTTATTAGTAAAAAACTATGAGCAATAAAATTTTGACACATATGTAAGGAAGGGGAGTTCTTTAAAGAAGGTGCATATTTCACATAAGATGAAGAGTTGAAAATGTACAAGGTTTATTAGTAAAAAAAACTATGAGCAATAAAATTTTGACACATATGTAAGGAAGGGGAGTTCTTTAAAGAAGGTGCATATTTCACATAAGATGAAGAGTTGAAAATGTACAAGGTTTATTAGAAAAAAAACTATGAGCAATAAAATTTTGACACATATGTAAGGAAGGGGAATTCTTTAAAGGAGGTGCATATTTCACATGCTTGAATGAGTTTTAAACTCAAAAATAATGTGATATTTTTATCTCTCATCTCTCTTGAACCAAACCAAATCAAAATGAAACCAAATCGAATCAAAAAGTAACCAAACTAGGTCCAAATCTAGTCCAAATTCAACCAAACTGACTTAGAAAATTCTAGAATCAGTTTGTTTGGTTAAGAGCTCAATTTTTCCTATAAATAGAAGCCTTCCCTTGTTGAAAAAAATATAGTGTCTTATGCATTGTTACTCTTCTCCACCTAAGCCAAGAACTGTGAATTCTTTAATAATTCACTAGTTTTTGATACTTCTCTCTTTCTTCAATTCCCATTGGTGGCTCCATTAACATACTAAACCAATTGATTGGTTGGGGGCCTCTACCGTGAACAAAGAATCAAGCAAATTATAAGATAAGTATAGTGAATTTTGATCTTTTCTATAATTTCTCAATGATTCTCTCTTCTCAACCCCTCTCAAGCTTGAGAAGCTTAATTGGTATGGTTTTTGAAATGCTATTGAAGTTAATTAATTAATGATAGTAAAGAATTACATAAAATTCTATTTATATTTAATTCTAATGGTTTTTCTCTCTCTCACTTAAGAAATGGTCATACTCATGACCCTTTTCAATCCAAATGAAGCTTTTCATAAGGCTTTTCCTTAATCCAAGATTAAGCTATGCTTGAGGCCAAATTAATGGCTTTTTTCTATGCTTTTAGCTTATGTATATTGATGATTCAATCCATTATGGATTGATGATCCAATTAGAGACCATTCTAATTATTTCCTTAATGATAAGCCTTATCCCTTAGAAAAAATTGAGATTTATCAGTCATAGTAGCGGAGCCATGGCAAATTTTTTATAGAAATTACGCATAAAATAATTTCCTTCAAAGCATAAAAAGAGGACTTCCTACCATATTCTAGGAACTATCATCCTAGATTAATTAAAAGAACTTTATTATGCATGGAGATGTGGATGTTTGCATGTAGATGTAGATGTATGGATGTGAGTGTGAATGTGGAGGTGGATGTATGCATGGAGATGTGGATGTATGCATGTAGAAGTAGATGTATAGATGAGGATGTAAATGGAGATGTGGATGGATGCATGCAGATGTAGATGTATAGATGTAGATGTGAATGGAGATGTGGATGTATGCATATAGATGTAGATGTATAGATGTGGATGTGGATGTGGAGGTGGATGTATGCATGTAGAAGTAGATGTATAGATGAGGATGTAAATGGAGATGTGGATGGATGCATGTAGATGTAGATGTATAGATGTAGATGTGAATGGAGATGTGGATGTATGCATGTAGATGTAGATGTATAGATGTGGATGTGGATGTGGAGGTGGATGTATGCATGTAGATGTAGATGTATAGATGTGGAGGTGGATGTATGCATGTAGATGTAGATGTGGATGTGGATGTGGAGGTGGATGTATGCATGTAGATGTAGATGTATAGATGTGGATGTGAATGTGGAGGTGGATGTATGCATGTAGATGTAGATGTATAGAGGTGAATGTGAATGTGGATGTGGATGTATGCATGTAGATGTGAATGTACGCATATAGATGTGGATGTATGGATGTGAATGTGCATGTAGATGTGGATGTATGGATGTGGATGCATGAATGTGCATGTAGATGTGGATGTGAAAATAGATGTATGGATGTAGATGTGGATGTATGGATGTGGATGTGGATATATGTATGGATGTGAATATATGATATGTGATGTGAAGGAATCTGAAGTGATGAGATGGAAAATGATGTGATGGGATGAGTATACATATAAATGGAATATGGAATAAGTAATGTGGATTGATGAGGGATAATGTGGAAAAATGAAAGTTAAAATAGAAACTGTATTGTAAACTGTTTGTAAATGCTGTTTGTAAATGACTGTTTTATGTCAAGAATGCTAGGGGAGCATTTTGACCATCTTGTGATTAAGGTCGTGGAGACCTAACTGATAAAGTTGCAACTGCTGCGGAGAGTCAATGAAGGACGTCTCGCGTAGCAAGGTCGGCCGAGGTCTTGACCAGCCTCGGTGCGATTAAAATGGTGAACTTCCGGTACGGTGGATGAGGGGCCAAGGAAGCGGCCTATGAGTGAAGCGCTAGGTCACCTGCGAAGGATCCTAGAGGGTGCTGACCATACGCGGTGCTCGGGCTCTGGGTCGCCTAGGATACCCACGCGTGCGTCGAGGAAGATATTGGAACAAGAGTAGGAGTTGTTTTCTGAAATCGGGCATGGATCTGGTTGATTGACCTTGCTGGTCTTCAATGGATGAGTCCATGGCTCTTTATATGGATCTGTTGGTTGATCTTGCTGATCTTCAACGAGAGTCCATCTTGATAAGTGATTATATTGCCGAGTATTATGGGCTAGGGATTAGGAAACGACCCCTGAGTGGACAGGTGGTGAGCGTCCTAGTTGCCAATGATGCCATAGATACTCTGATGAAGGAATGATGGGAAAATTAAGAATCAACTGGATAAATTGGAAGATGGTGATCAGTGATACTATGGTTTTATTAAAGCATTGTTTTAAACTGGTTGAATCTGTGAAAAGGCAATTTCATATTGGGTGTGTGAGTGGTGTGACTAGTTTTATTTTGCATGAACATCCGGCTAGGGGGCCTTGGAACTCTTTTCCTTGGTACCCGGGACAAAACCTAACCAAATTCTTAATTGGATCCCATCACTACAGTGGTTGGGCGGTTGGCTAACCCATGGGACTGGATGGGGTTAGGCTGGACTGATGGATCCGTAAATCGAGACTCAAACTTTTGTTTTTTACGATAGATAAAATAAATCCCGGACAGTAACTGTTCTATGGATAGGAATCAACGGTTGTGCCTCTTGAATGGGGAAAAAAACGTTGATCCCAATGATCCAAGTGCAAGTTTCTTCCTTGATCTGACCAAGTATCTTATAGATGTAATTGGATCAGCTCGATCAGAAATGATCTTGACTACGTTAGAGTAAAAAGTTATCCTGGTGGAATCGCCCGTGCTTTCCGGTAAAGGAAGTTTTTCCGGGTTCGGTTTTGGAACAACCGACGGATTAGTCTCTTATCCGGATATCCGTGGGTGATGCCCCGAATGTGGGACCCCTGTCCCGCGCGAGAAGTGCTACTTCCGCTGCTAGTATCCCGAATCTGTTGCTCGGTGGGAACAGGGATCTTACACCTTATCTGGTGGGGCAACATGGGTGTCCACGTAAGGGTACACGTGAACCATACAGTGGGCGGCCGTCCTTTGGTTCTTGGGCGGTCATTGTACGGGCATCCTAATAAGTGTGTACGGATCAAATTTTTGGGGTAGGGCACACAAATTTGGGACGCCTGCCTCGATTTGCGTGCCGGACCGCCCCGGGGGGCGAAATTTTTTTTTGTCCGGGAGGTTCTCCTAGTCGCAGGGGTTCAAACCGTTCGTCAATCGAACATGCGGTCGTGCATTTATTAAGGTTTAAAGGTCGCCGTTTTTTAACTAAAATGATTGAAATTAGCGTATAGGCTTGATCCGGTATCCGTTTTGGATGCTAGAAAATCCTATATTAGGGTAAAATCGCGCGCAGATTCCAAATTTGGGCTCAGAATTTGAAGATTTTAAGTAGAAATGACTCAAGTAATAAAATCATTGATAAAAACTCATAATTATATGGACATTTCTTTATTAGTGAAGATGGGTACGTTACATCCTTCCCCCCTTAAAGAAATCGAGATGTCCTCATCTCGTCATGAATTGGGGATAATCCTTTAAGAGTGTAGATTCATCTTCCCAAGTTGCATCCTCTTCAGGGTAATCTTTCCACTGAACTAGATGTTCTACAAGAGTTCTATTTCGGAGTTGCCTTTCCCTAGAATCTATGATGCTACTGGGCTGTAATTCAAGGACTCCTTGAGTAGGGATTACAACTTGTTCATCATCAAGAATATGATCGAGACTGGGGACATATGGTTTTAACAAACTTACATGAAATACATTATGGACTTTGATATGGACTGGGAGTTGGAGTTTATAGGCACTTTTACCTAGACACTTGATAACTGTATAAGGACCACAATACCTAGGGCTGAGCTTCTTATATTTCCCGAGTGATAGAGAACTTCGTTTGGGTCGGACTCGTAGAAGAACTATGTCTCCTTCCTTGAAGATCCTTTCAGACCTCTTGTTGTTGTCAGCATAAAGCTTTTGTTGATCTTGGGCGGCTTTAATATCTTTTTGGATTGCCTTGGTTTGTTCCTCCATTTCTTCAAGCATTTTCTTGGATGCCTCAACTCTTATGGTTGGATCAGAGAAATTTAGAGGAGACAGGCATTCTTGCCCATAGAGTGCCTTGAATGGTGACATTCCTATGCTTTGATGATAAGATGTATTGTAGGCAAATTCTACCAGAGGAAGGTATTGAATCCACCTTCTCGGTTCCCGTCCACAATATGCTCTGAGAATGTCTTCAATTACTTGATTGACTCTCTCAGTCTGGCCATCGGTCTCTGGATGGTAAGCTGTGCTAAAGCAAAGTTGAGTTCCCAGGGCTTGAAATAAAGACTGCCAGAATTTTGAAGTGAAGTCAGAATCCTGATCACTTACTATCCTTTTTGGGAGACCATGAAGTTTGAGGACTTTCTTGATGAATATTCGAGCAACATCAGAAGCTTTGAAGGTCTGAATGGACCATTATCGTGTTAAAGATATGAATGATATGATCTGAATGAATTGTTATTTAATGATGAGTTCTATATAAGGGATATTTATCCCAATATTCTGTTGGGTTGACCAGAATATAAGAACCCCAGAATAAATTGAATCTTAAGAAAAAGAGTTGTCCTCTACTTTGCGAGATGAGGACATCTCGCATTTTTTTTAAGTGGGGTAGAATGTAAGATTCCTCCCTTAGCCTTCGAGGTATACGGGAGTAAGAACCTCCCTTTTTGATCTTATAATTATTTCCTCTCAAAAATAAAAGAAAGATTCTGTTTAAAAAGGAAGACCCTTTCTCCAGAATACTTTCACAGGAGCCCACCTGTTTTAAGAATTCAGAACGATGAGTTCAGAAGTGAGAACCGGTGTTTTGGATGCCAAGGTTTTGGTCATCAGTTAAAAGACTGCCCGACTCCTGTCATGTCAAGGGCACAGGGAAGTCAAGAAACCCAAATTCAAAGACTAATCCCTTCATACCAGTCTAATAAGGGTAAACCAAGTAATCGAAGATGCACTTCGGTCATGCTGTGTGGCAGGGAACCCAAGAAGTGGCTAAGCTATCTGCACCTAGTCGAGTTCGCCTACAATGCTTCTTATCACAGAAGTATTGGGAATGAGTCCTTTTAAAGCTCTATTTGGACAAGATTGCTTAACTCCATTAACTAGGTCCAATCCATTGATTAGGGTCGAGATGTCCAGACAAATGTTTAACGACATGGAGCAACAGATGCAGGCAATTCATAAAGATATAAAAGCTGCCCAAGATCGACAGAAACAGTATGCAGATAAGAAGAGGACAGTCAGAGAATTCAAAGAAGCAGATATGGTCTTCATTCGAGTACGGCCCAAAAGAAGTTCTTTATCTCTTGGGAAGTATAAGCAGTTATCCCCCAGATATTGCGGGCCATATCCGATTTCAAAGAAAGTAGGTGACTTAGCCTACGAGCTTCTTCTACCTCCTCATCTCAAAGTTCATAATGTATTTCATGTAAGCCTTCTAAAGAAATATGTGCCAAGTCCAAATCATGGAAAGACGGTAAAACTTCAGTGGTAAGATACACCGTTGGCTTCTAGGTTATGCTAGTTCCTTCTTTTATTTAAGTCGTAACTCTTACTTGTCGCTCGCAGTAATCTTACTTCCATCGATCTCCTTTCTTTCTTAATCTCTTTTATGGCTTGGCAGTAGGACTTGGTTTTATCCATGATGATTTCTCACCTTCAAGATGCAAGCAAGTCTGTGAAGAAGGATTTTATAGAACTGTATGAGCGCTTACTTTTCCCTCACTTGGGAACTTCTGTAGCTCTTCAGACCAAATGGCGGACCTATCGAGACATAACTAAGGTAACACCGTGGGGTCAGCATCACTTTTGTAACAATGTCTCCTTGGCTATGGTTATTGAAGTTTTGGGTCTGGGTCCCTGATACTATTGCGTGATAAGATCAAGGCATGGTGGATTTTCTGAGAGCGGGTCTTCTTACTTGCGTGTTTTCTTCCTCACTAGAAGATATGCCTTTATCCCATTTTTGGCTTGCCTCTTAGAGGTCCTTTTATTAGGTCACCTCATACCAATGAGGTAGGTGCTGCAATAACCGGCCGAATTATTCCCATAGATGAGTTACCTTATACGTGTGTTGCTTGTGAGTACTGCTTTTGTGACCATATGATGGACGGGCTTATGGAATTGTAAAAAGTTCTTCTATCTTTGATGTATATGTTCCAAGAGTGAATAAAGTTGAAATCTTGTTCTTGTCTTGAGTCTTGCTCTCTTTGAGACTTTTCTTAGTGGTTACTCTTAATTAAATTTTCTCTTAGTCTCATATTCGTGCATCTTGCGGAATTACCCCCAGTTTGCAAGATAAGGACATCTCATGTTTTTCAAGTGGGAGAGAATGTAAGATTCATCCCCAGCCTCTCAAGATGTCCAGCATCTTCTCGTGTAATTAAATCCCTCTTCAGAAATATAAAAGATCTTGTTTCTAACTGTTTTAACCTAGAGAGAGAAAATATTCTAGAGAGAGAATATTCAGATTTTTAATATTTTTGGATAGAAAAATATCTCATCTTATTAAAATGAATTCCCCTGAAACAGAAATTCAAAAAGAACTTTCCAATGTGCAATTGGAATTAATTGGAAATGGGTATAAAGGACCTTAGCCTAAGGGTCTAGATTTCAAAAAAATTTGGATTATGGTCCAATTAAGGTTCCTATGTGCCAATAGGATCAATCCATGTGTGGGGAGGAGATAAATCCAATTTATAGAAGAAATTATCCAAAAATGAGTAAATGCTCATATAAGATGAAGAGTTGACTATGTACAAGGTTTATTAGTAAGAAACTATGAGTAATATCAAAAATATGAGATATTTTGGGTATCCAAAAATGAGTAAATGCTTACATAAGATGAAGAGTTGAATAAGGACAAGGCTAATAGTTAAAAAGGGGAGATATTTAGAAGTAATGATGCATTTTTGACACCTCTGTATGGGGATTTCTCCCTCATGAATGAGGCGCCTACTTCACATGTGCAATTGAGTTTTAAATCTTCAAAAATTGAGATATTTCATCTCTCCTCTCTCCTACTTCAAGTCTAGTTGCAAAAAGCTAGCTCAACTGACCAAAAAAGGGTCAAAAATTAACCAAACTGAATTGGAAAATTCTAGAATCAGTTTGTTTGGTTAGGAGCTCACTTTTTCCTATAAATAGAGGCCTTCCCCTTTGTTGAAACTTAATAGTGTTTTATGCACTGTTACTCTACTCCTCCCAAGCCAAGAACTATGAATTTATTAATAATTCACTAGTTTTTTGACATTTCCCTCTTCCAAAGATTGGTGGCCACTCTTGTCCAAACAAGAGTTGAACCCTCAAACCATCAAGCCAAAGGAAAGCTATCAAAGTCATTAGTAAGTTGGTGATTCTTCTATTTTTTCCTTATTTTTATGGTTTTAAATGGTTTTTTATGCTTTATGTCTTCTCTAAAAATGTTATGCCTCATTACAAAAAAAGGCATTCCCCTCTCTTCTCTAGCAAAACCAACCATTCTCTATCTTAGGTGAATGGTTAATGATTAAAGTCAAGTTTTTATAATGTTTGTCTTAATTAAATGGAAAAATGTTTACTTTAGGATAATTTCAATACTCTTGGTGCACTTTTAATTAGTCTTAAAGACTTAAAAATTTGAAACATGGTCAGCCATACAAAGGAGGTTATGGCAAAATTTTTAGAAATTAGTGAGATAAAATTCATCTTTTATTATCCTAAAAGAGTAATCCTTACGGTTTCTATATTCTAAAGTATCATTTTCATGCATAAAAGATGCATTTTGATTATATGCATAAAAGATAAATTATTATTTTAATGTAAAAGTGTTATTTTTATCATGATTGAATTTCATGCATAGAGGTATGCATAAAAGATTATTATTTTAATATAAAAGTGTTACTTTTATCATATTTGGATTTCATGCATAGAGATATGCATAAGATTATTTTTTTAATGTAAAAGTGTTACTTTTATCATATTTGGATGTCATGCATAGAGATATGCATAAAAGATTATTATTTTAATGTAAAAGTGTTACTTTTATCATATTTGGATTTCATGCATAGAGATATGCATAAAAGATTATTATTTTAATGTAAAAGTGTTACTTTTATCATATTTGGATTTCATGCATAGAGATATGCATAAAAGATTATTATTTTAATGTAAAAGTGTTACTTTTATCATATTTGATTTTTATGCATAAATGGGTGCATAAAAGATATTTGTTTATACTAAAAGTGTGATTTTCATCATAATTGGATTTTATGCATACATTAGATGGATAAGAGAAATTCTTTTTATTCTAAAAGTGTAATTCCTACTAAATTGGATTTATGCATAGAAAGATGCATAAAGAAATCTATTTTTAGTTCAAAAGAGTTATTTTGATTTTATGCATAGGAAGATGCATAAAAGATTGATTTTTAATTCAAAAGTGTCATTCTCATATAAAATGAATTTATGCATACGAAGATGAATAAAAGATTGATTTTTATTTTGAAAGCGTTATTCTCCTTAAAATGGAATTTATGCATAAAAGATTATTATTTTGATGTAAAAGTGTTACTTTCATCATATTTGGATTTCATGCATAGAGGTATGCATAAAAGATTATTATTTTAATATAAAAGTGTTACTTTTATCATATTTGATTTTTATGTATAAATGGGTGCATAAAAGATATTTGTTTATACTAAAAGTGTGATTTTAATCATAATTGGATTTTATTTATAAATTAGATGCATAAGAGAAATTCTTTTATTCTAAAAGTGTAATTCCTACTAAATTGGATTTATGCATAGAAAGATGCATAAAGAAATATATTTTTAGTTCAAAAGAGTTATTTTCATCTATTTTGATTTTATGCATAGGAAGATGCATAAAAGATTGATTTTTAATTCAAAAGTGTCATTCTCATTTAAAATGAATTTATGCATAGGAAGATGCATAAAAGATTGATTTTTATTTTGAAAGTGTTATTCTCCTTAAAATGGAATTTATGCATAAATAGATGCATAAAGAAATCTTATATCAAATATAAGAATTCTCTTGTATTCTATAAATAGATATTAGGATGTGATAAGATGCGTATGAGAAGTGATAGGATGTGATAAGATGCGTATGGAAAGTGATAAGATGTGATAAGATGCGTATGAGATGTGATAGGATGTGATAACAGGTGTATGAGATGTGATAGGATGTGCTAAGATGAGTTAGGATGTGATAAGATGTGTATGAGATGAGGTAAGAAGTGTATCTGATGGGATAAGATGTAAATGGGTTGTGATAGGGCGAGAATGGATGTGAATGTGGACGTGGATGTATGCATGTAGATGTGGATGTATGGATGTGAATGTGAATGTGGATGTGGATGTATGCATGTAGATGTAGATGTATGGATGTGAATGTGAATGTGGATGTGGATGTATGCATGGAGATGTGGATGTATGCATGTAGATGTAGATGTATGGATGTGAATGTGAATGTGGATGTGGATGTATGCATGGAGATGTGGATGTATGGATGAGAATGTGGATGTGGATGAGGATGTATGGATGCGGATATGGATGTGTATGTATGAATGCAGATATGGGATTGGATGTATGATGTGGATGTACGAACATGGATGTGTATGTAGAATAATGAATGTGAATGTGTGTGAAATAATGTCCTCAATATGAGTGAATGGATGAGAATGAGTACACATATGAATGGAATGTGGAATAAGTAATGTGGACTACGGAGGGATAATGTGGAAAGATGAGAGTTCATTATAGAAATTGTATTTATAAACTGTTTATGAATGACTGTTTTATGTCAAGAATGCTGGGGAAGCATTTTGACCGTCGTGTGGATTAAGGTCAGGGAGACCTAACTGATAAAGTTGCAACTGCTGACGGAGAGTCAATGGAAGACGTCTCGCGTAGCAAGGTCAACTGAGGTCTTGACCAGCCTCGGTTTGATTTAAATGGTGAGCTTCCGGTATGGTGGATGAGGGACCAAGGAAGCGGCCTATGAGTGAAGCACTAGGTGACCTACGAAGGATCCTAGAGGGTGCTGACCATACGGTGCTCGGGCTCTGGGTCACCGAAGATACCCACACGTGCGTCGTGGAAGACATTGGAATAAGGAGTAAGAGTTGTTTTGTTAAACCGGGCATGGATCTGGTTGATTGACCTTGTTGGTCCTCAAAAACGGATGAGTCCATGGCTCTTTTATATAGATCTGTTGGTTGATCTTGCTGATCTTCCACGGAGATTCCATTTTGTTATGTGAATATATTGCCGGTTACTATGAGTTAGGAACTATCGAAAACGCCCCTGAGTGAACAGGTGGTGAGCATTCTGGTTGCCAATGATGCCATAGTACACCAATGAATGAATGATTAGAAATATGGATTCAACTAGAGATTTTGAGGATAGTGATCGATGGCATAATGGTTTCATTAAAGGATTGTTTTAAAGTTAGCTGATGCTGAGAAAAAGGCAATTTCATATTGGGTGCGTAAGTGGTGTGACTAGTTTTATGTTTGAATGAACTACCGGCTAGGGGACGTGGGAACTCTTTTCCTTGGTACTCGAGACAAAACCTAACCAAATTCCTAATTGGATCCCATCACTACAGTTGGGCGGTTGGCTAACCCATGGGGACTGGTGGATGGGGTTAGGCTGGAGTGATGGATCCATAAATCCAGACTCAAATTCTGTTATTACGATAGATAAAGTAAATCTCAGATAGTAATTGTTCTATGGATAGGAATCAACGGCTGTGTCTCTTGATGGGGAAAAAAGCGTTGATCCCAATGATCCAAGTGCAAGTTTCTTCCTTGAGCTGATTGAGTATCTTTATAGGTGCAGTCGCGGACCAACGTGATCAGTAATGGTCTTGACTACGTTAGAGTAAAGAGTTATCCTGGTGGATTCGCCCGTGCTTTTCAGGTGAAGGAAGTTTTTCCGTTTCGGTTTTGGAAAAACCGACGGATTAGTCTCTTGTCCGGATATCCGTAGTGGTGGGCGAGGCCCCGAGTGTGGGACCCCTGCCCCGTGCATGATGTGCTACTTCCGCTACTAGCACCCCGAATCCATTGCGCGGTGGGGACAGGGATCTTACACCCATAAGGGAGACACATGGTAGCCTTGTGCAAAGACAATGTAAAGAATGTAGTCATATACAAGAAATTTCAAAAATTAATACATGGCAAGAAAATAACGTATACCTAAATAACATGGTAGCATACCTTGATTTGCTACCATAGGGGGTTTCAAATATTTGTTTTGAAAATCAGATTTTTGAATATGAAGCGTTTTTGGAAAGACTATTTGACCTAGATTGGATGAGTTATATTTTGTCACGATTGACACATTCAGGCCTTGCAGATCAAAGCTCATCTAAAAAACTATAGTCTCACACCTAATGTGTCAATCAGAATACTCATATGCCATATATGGATTACTCCAGCAGAAAGGCTTATCTCAAATCTGCCAAATCAAAAGATGTCTAGTATGATCATCCAAAATTCATGAGATTTCTTTCATAAACACATTCAAATCATCCGTTTCTAGCTCCATAACCATTTTGGAGCATATCAATTTCTCAATGAATCATTAAGTTAGGAAGTAGCTGCAATAGAGGAAGCATATAGTGCTAGTGTGGCAATAGCTTCGGTTATATTGTCATTACTGTTCAAAAATGATTTATGGCACTTAAAAAATCATATTATGGGATTATAAGATTTTTATGAAAGTCTAATGCTTTAATGCATAGATGTTGCAACAATCAAGTATACTTTTACATGAGCTTTCCTCATGCTACTTATGCACATATTTTCCTTTCGCCAGGGTGATGACAATTTGTCTCTATTGTGCAGCACCTCTATTGGCAATATTGGCTGTGGTGCATAGCAGATCGATGAGGCATTCTACATCTTTATGTTGCGAGAGTGGGTTGTGTGATAAACAAGTCAAGGGGTTGCAAAATCATCTATATTTCACCCAATGTTTCTCTATCTTTCGCCATAAATCATCTCTCTCTCTCTCCCTACACATAATTAAATCTTTTCGCTCATAAAGTACTACCCTACAAAAAATATTCAGGCCTTCTCACTCTCTCTCTTGTACACAAACAACAATCTCTATCTGTACCTGTGGTTCATAAGTACTTGTGCCACAAGGTAGATATAGGGAGAATTAGGGTTACATAGACCATTGTGAACCCTCACAGGGTACTTCGGTGCATGCGAAGGATGGATTAATAACCATTGCCTCAAGGAAACAAGCCTATGAGAATGTTGTTAGCCATCATCACAGATGGAAAGCGCAGGGCGCTGCCTTAGGGAATTCTTTAAAAAGCCGAAAGAGAACTTTTGATTTTCAGGGTTTTAGCCTCCTCACCTTCATGAGGCATGGGTTGCAGCATTGTGTCTGAACTTAGAAAATACCCTTCATCCTTCATTTGTGTATTCAACCTCCTAAGATTATGCTCACCAGCATCATGACCTTGAGGGTGATAATCATCTCGCACAACAAACTCATCCATAATGTGGAGACAGGAAAACGATCCTTTAATCACTGGGTTGTAAGGGATGGTAAGAATGCAGCTAGATATCTTCCTTATGTCCAACATATATGCAAGTGCATGCATTTCGCAAATAGCAAATAAGCTAAGAAAAAAAGAAAATTCATGGAAGAAGCCAAGAAAGACTTCTGTTGAGGTGGAGGATAGGTGCAAGGTGGACTATCTCTGATTTTATGCATTTGTGTGCTCCTCCCTAGACCGTTTGCTAGTCGTAGCTTGAACGGCTTCTATGTGTTTGTGTGTTTGAGTTCCTGTATGATAGCTGTTGGCACCTATTTGTTGTTGCTGGTCGAGACAAACTTTTGTGTGCACTCCTCCCTAGACGGTTTGGCCATTGAAACCGTCCTAGGGAGGAGAGGACCCTCTTTTGCAAACTCGCAGCCCATACATCTTTGCAAACACACAAGCTACCTCTCTCTCAATTGTATGTCTGCTAACCTTGCGCTCTTGAATCCACATACTATACCCACAAGTGGCAAAACCGTCTTCCCATACCTGTTTGCAAACATGCAAGCCTACACTTCCTTGACGGTTTCCCTAGCAAAATCGTCAAGGGAGAGGACCCTCTTTTGCAAACATGTTGCCCATACCTTTTTGCAAACACATAGATGACCATACCTGAAGAAAACACAATAGAGACCCTCTAAACCATTATGTAGTGGCTTGGTGGTTAAATAAATCTAAGTTTAAAATAGTTTACAAATAATTAATATTAGTTGATCTACTTCGGTTTCATTGAATGGCTCTATAAGTACTCATGTCCATGCATGTCTCATTAATTGATGATCATTACAAATGCAATTTTCAAGGAGTGAGGGAAGTTTAATGCTAATAGGATTGTTATAACTTTTAAAATCTAAAATTATCTCCAAATTGAATTATGTCATGATCTCTAACCCGACTTTAAAACTTGAATGTACAAAAGCCTAGAGATTTTGAGAGGCCACAAAAAAAAATTTTGAGATATGCTTTAACTAATTATTTCTTAAACTTTAAATAATTTTTTTACAAACACTAATCTCAAAATGTAGAACTTTTCATATTTTAGCCAAAGCACTCGTGGTAGTGAAAGGGATATTGTGGGTGAGCTAAGTTGAGCTTTTTTAACAATTTGTTTTGGTCGTAGCTTAAACTACTGCATGCTCACAAGGATTGGTTAGCATCTAAGTTTACAGTGAGCAAGATGAATACTACGGCGATGATAGGTTTCTAGAGAGGAGTTGGCAGCACTGTTTGGATTTATAGAACATAGTATTCGATTACATCAGCTTGTAGGTGTAGAATCAAATGGCCTATCATTTGAGATGCCAATAATAAAGAGGGGAGATAAATTAATGTTTCACCTAGATATATAGTTTGGAAGATCCTTTGTGGTGCATGGAGAATTATCAAGTAGCTAGATAACCACCATCATTGTTAAGGAGGAGTCATTCACTCACCTAGATTTGAAGAAGTCCACAAAGCATCACAAGAACTTTTGGTGAGGAGTCTTCTAGTATCACCATTGTAAATATATTAAGAAACCTTCTAGAAAAAAACTCTTGAAAAACAAGTTTCTCTTTGGTAAGAGAGATCCACCAAGTAGAAGAGCTTCTATTCAAGTACGATGGAAATATTCTATTTGAGTTACCCTGTCTTCACTTGAAGAAAAAACAATTGGTAACACTGATAGAAAATTTGATGGACATGTCTAGACTGATGCTATCAAAAGTAATGTGATAGGGTTTCCAAGGATTGTACGATACAGAATGTGTGGTGGGTCATTTGCAACGCATGAATGAATTATGCATTGGATTATTAAGATCAAAACAAAGAAATGAGTTGCATTGTGTGGGTTGTTTGGCCAAAGTATGTCCCTTTGGTAGCAAAATTGATAAATTCGAGTCTCTGAAATGCTTTACTTCTCAATGGTAACACAATACTTCTAATGGTAACACCATACTTCCCAATCTTGTTTGACCATGCTCTTTGTAAGATTCCTCCTGAGTCTCTCAGGATGTCGAGTATCTTCCCCTGTAATCAAATCCCTCTTCAGAAAAAAAAGATCTTGTTTCTACTTGTTTTGGCATAGAGAGAGAAAATATTCTAGAGAGAGGTTATTCAGATTTTGGATATTTTTGGATGAAAAAATATCTCTTCTTATTAAAATAAATTTTCCCTGAAACAGAAGTTCAAAAAGATTTTCAGAAGGTGCATTAGAAATCAATTATAATATGTTCAAAAGGCGTTATCCTAAGGGTCCAAATTCTTAAAAAAAAATAGATTAAGGTTGTGAGGGGCCAATTAGATTAATCCAAATGTAGGGAGGAGATAAATTGAAGAAATAAAGAAAATCCCCCCAAAAATGAGTAAATACTCACATAAGATGAAGAGTTGACTAAGGACAAGAATATTAGTTAAAAAAGAAGAGATATTTAGTGAAATGATGCATTTTTGACACCTCAGTGTGGGGGAATTCCCCTCATGAAGGAGGCGACTATTTCACATATGTGGGTGAGTTTTAAACTCACAAATAATGAGATATTTACCTAAAAATGGTAAAAAATTGACCAAATTGATGTGGAAAATTCTAGAATCAGTTTGCTTAGTTAGAGGCTCACTTTTTCCTATAAATAGAAGCCTCCCCCTTTGTTAAAACTTAATAGTGTTTTATGCACTGTTACTCTGCTCCTCCCCCTAGAGCCAAAAACTGTGAATTTGTTAATAATTCATTAGTTTTTTGACCATTCCCTCTTCTAAAGAATTGGTGGCCACTCTTGTTGCAAACAAGAGTAGATCCCTCAAACCATCAAGCCAAAGGAAAGCTCCCAGAAATTCATGTAAGTAAGAAATTTTAGGATAGAAAATTTGAAAAATGGTCAACCATTGTGTATTCAAAAGGTGTTATTTTCATTCTATGCATAGAAAAATGCATAGTAGAAATAATTTTATTATAAAAGTGTTATTTCTATTATAATTAAATTCTATGCATAGAAAGATGCATATTGGTTATTTTTTTATTATAAAAGAGTGATTTTTATTATATTTTGATTTTATGCATAAATAGATGCATAAAGAATTTATTTTTATTATATTTTGATTTTATGCATAAATAGATGCATAAAGAATTTATTTTTATTCCAAAAGAGTTATTCTCATCAACTTTGATTTTATGCATAGAAAGATGCATAAAGAATTTATTTTTATTCCAAAAGAGTTATTCCCATCAATTTTGATTTTATGCATAGAAAGATGCATAAAGAATTTATTTTTATTCCAAAAGAGTTTTTCTCATCAATTTTGATTTTATGCATAGAAAGAGACATGGAGAAATTTATTTTTATTCCAAAAGAGTTATTCTCATCAATTTTGATTTTATGCATAGAAAGATGCATGAAGAAATTTATTTTTAATTCAAGAGTTATTCTCATTAAAATTGAATTTATGCATAGAAAGATGCATAAAACATTTATTTTTATTTCGAAAGTGTTATTCTCCTTAAAATTAAATTATGCATAAATAGATGTGTAAAGAATTTTTATATCAAAAATAAGGATTCGGATGTATGAATGATGTGGATTGATGAGTGGATGATATAATTTTTCTTATGTGTCTACTTTTGTTTGTTTTTCCAGAATGAATGAGGAGACAATAGTGAAAACAAACTTGAAGGATTAGAGTAAAAGCATGATAAGGTGGATTGAAAACCTATGTTGTGGACAATGGTTTACAACTGGTTGTGAAACACTTTTATGCAGAGTTAGAGAATTGAAACATGGCTTTTTAATCTTGTTTCACATTTATTATATATCAGAGACTAGTACTAGATAAATTGCTAAATACATCTAATGATGATACTAAATCCAGTAATATTCGTTGTCTTCAAGTGTGGTAGCAACCAATACAACTAGTAGAAAGCATACCACCTTATCATGGTTTCACCCATTACTTGTTCCATACAAGTACGCTATGTGCATGCAATGAGTCTCAATTCAAAGAAGAGTTTAATGACAGTGAGAAGAATTCTATTACAAAGGCAAGAGCCCAAGAGGCTAGCACGAGCAAGAGGGTTTGGTATCCTCTTACCCATCCAATCCTTGGTCGTTTGGTGTATGGGGTAAACTTTATAGACCTTATATCCCCTATAATTAGTTTTTTCATAAGCATGTGTCCTTATGTGTTTCTTTGCATTATAGGGAAAGTGGAAGAAGGATTTAGAGTTTTCTTGTAGTAAGATACCTCCCAATTTAGCTGAAGATGAGCTCATCTAGGCAAAAAATAATGCAAGGAGAAATGTCATCAAGACTTACAGTCAAAAGATGGCAAGATTAAGTTATAATTGTCATGTTTCACCATATTTGTAAACTATTTATGTGATCTCTTCTTTGGAGACTTTTTTGTATTAACTAGTATTTGTTTTTATTATTTCAATGCTAGAATCTCTCCATAGTTAATCCTGCAAATGGATTGGAGTGATTTGAGATTTTATGGAAGCTTCCATTCAAGGATGATAGGTTTAAAGATCACCGTCCAAAAGTTGTAATCTATTTCTTCTGCTTGTTGTTCAATGGAGCTAAAACTAAGGGTATTAAAATTTTGGGGCAAGATGAGAATTTTTGGTTGAGCTATGGTATGCCACTTGGGAACCATCACTATATTCCTTGGTTGGCAAAGGAGGTATGGATGGATCAACTATTGGAAGATGCAAAAAGGCTTTTACAACAAGTCTTAGATTCTACAAGGGGTGCCAATAAAGTGGAGCTACCTATTGGTGCAAGTTTTGGAGGCATATTTTAGTGATGTGGTGATGAGTAGATACAGGGGTGTCTTGTTTTATATGCATTGCAAAAGGAGATGAATGTGGGAACTCCACCTGCCAAGCACGTTGATTTGAAGGACTCATCTCATCTATTGGTCTATAGGTAACTATCAATTGCTAATTGGTGTATGTTAATATGCTAAAATGATTTATGTCGATAGTCTCATATGTTACTTTTGGTGGGAATTTTCTTTTTGCTTTATTATGATAGGTTCTTGATGTATCTCATATCATCAAAAATAATTCCATGCTTGCCGGATATTTACAAAGCATGGATAGTGATCTCACCCCCCTACATATTATATGCACATTTTAGTCATATTTAGGGAGTCATGGAGTTTTCTTGCTTACCGATTGTTGTTGGGAGCGGAAGCACTACTCTTGGTGGCTTGATATGAAGAAAGGGGAGTAGTGCTTGGAAGAGGAGGAAGAGAATTATCTTAGGCACCTTAGTCGGGTTCTTCTGTTGGTAGGAGAGATGACCGAGGAGTGAAGGAAGAAAATGGAGGAAGAACTAAAATCTCTCAAGGGGAAAGAAGATCAAGATGCCAAGGAACAAGGCAAGAACCCCGGGGGGTCATTCACCCCATCTATGCTCCATTGGCTACCTTTGGTGCACTAGAGAAGAATGCCACAATCACAAGAGGTGAAGGTGTGAAACTATGATTTTGATTTACTAGGAAAAGAGTTTATGGACATAACGGTGATGTGAGAGTTCTACATGAGCTTAGGCAAGGGTGAGAAAATTTGCGCAACTCAAAATCCTGCGCTTGGACTGTTGATTTAAGCATGCTAGATCTTCCATCAAGTACTCTTTGTAAATTGTTCTTGTAATTCATCACATTCATCTCTTTGCATATTTAAGAAGCATGCCCTTGTATGGGGGTAGAAGGCATACATACTGGCATGGAATCAACTCAGTGAGAGGACCATATCAAGTTCACTTTTGGTGGATTCCATAGTCATGGATGACATGGGTTGGATTCTTATATTTTGTCCATTTTCATCTATCACATTGGTGGAGTGCATCATGGCTTCACATGCAGGGTTGATGGTTGGTCTTAGATGGGTCTTGGATTGTTGAGATCCATATGGAACATCTACAAAAGTATACTCGTGTGTTCAAGGTATGCTATGTACCATGTTGTTTAGGTATACGTTATTTTCTTGCCATGTATTAATTTTTTAAATTTCTTGTATATGACTACATTCTTTGCATTGTCTTTGCACAAGGCTACCATGTGTCCCCCTTATGGGCATGAGAGGGAAAAAAAGGTGCATTAATATTCATTCTTTCTTTGCATGGGTTTTTTGCTATAAGAAACCAATAGTTATCTGGTACTATGTGTATAGGTGGAACAACTACTTCAAAAAAATCTTGATGCAAAGATACTTACCCATTACATGCCTTCATCCATGAGGGCACGTCATAAGCTTGGAGGATTGCGAGGTCCCCTTGAGAGAAGCGCCTCTCTTATGTTATTGTTTTTGGAAGCAGCATTGTGTCTAGCAAACAAGTACTGTTTTGGAGATTGGCAATGGCATTTGGGCTGCGTGGTTGTATGCTCCTTGACAATGACAAAGAGATATGTGAGGGATATCTTAGTCCTTTTGTAGAGAATTATTGTGGTACTACGCAAGTGGCTGCTAGCGTGGAGGTGACTTTTGCCATTGATGATGAAGATCAATTTGTTGTGGATGATGCACATCTTGACTAGTAAGTAGACTATCTTGACTTTAGATACGTGTAGTGCTTTCTCTTATGCCTTACCCAATTATAGTGAGTTTACTTGTTATGCAGATAAAATTGCAAGGCATATGATCTTGGATACTTCATATGATTGTATGCTAGTGGAGCGACAGGATGGAAAAGAATGCATGTTTATTGATGATAAGGTGGAAGTTGGGAAGATACTAGCGTGGATACGTGCCTCATATAGACCTTGAGAGACATTTTGGATTTCCCTAGTTGCATCAAGTTTTATAGATTTTTTGAAACAGATGTTTGATCATTTTATGGCATGGTTTTGTGTGACTTTCTGGAGTTAAATGACTTATTTTATACCATGCTATGGGACAAAGATTTTTTTAATTCCAAAGAGCCAAATGTTAATGTTCAAAAAGTAATGAACCAAAGAAGAGTCAGGGTATTCTTAAGAAGTTGTCAAATGTTGAGGAAATTAGAGAATAAACAAATGTCAACTTCAAATTTCTTGAGGTAAGTGTGACAATATGGTGATGTTGAGATATCGAGCTCAAATAGTGCTACAAACATTAATGACCCACCTAGTTGTATGCACTTATGCCACTGGCATGGTTGGTGAGATTATAATTGATATGCTGCTAATGGAGGACAGGCTATGTGACAGCCACTTTGAAATTTTAGAGTTATGGCATAGTTATAGCACCAACTCATATAGTTGAGTTCACACTATAGACTGACCAGTGTATGTTATTTTAGGATAGTAATTTTCCTTATAGCACCAGCTCATATAGTCGAGTCACACTATGGACTGACCATTGTATGTTATTGTAGCATAGTAATTTCCCTTATAATATACACTCTTGTATTTTTAGGTGTGTGGTAGAGAACAGAAGAAGATAGAGGAAATTTCAGCCATCCATCTCTCTGTTATGTCTTGCTCTCTCTTGTGTGTGTGTGTGTGTGTGTTTGCTTTGCACTCATTGACAATGACAAAGAGATATGTGAGGGCTATCTTACTCCTTTTGTAGAGAATTATTGTGGTACTATGCAAGTGGCTGCTAGCATATGGAGGTGAATTTTGCCATTGATGATGAAGATCAATTTGTTGTGGATGATGCACATCTTGACTAGTAAGTAGACTATCTTGACTTTAGATATGTGTAGTGCTTTTTCTTATGCCTTACCCAATTATAGTGGGTTTACTTGTTACGCAGATAAAATGGCAAGGCATATAATCTTGGATCCTTCATATGGTCGTATGCTACTAGCGGAGCGACAGGAGGGAAAAGGATGCATGTTTATTGATGATAAGGTGGAAGTTGTTTAGATACTAGCATGGACACGTGCCTCACATAGACCTGGAGAGTCATTTTGGATTTCTCTCGTTTTATCAAGTTTTATAGGTTTTTTGAAACATATGTTTGATCATTTTATGGCATGGTTTTGTGCGACTTTTTGGAGTTCCATGACTTATTTTATACCATGCTATGGGACATGAAGATTTTTTTAATTCCAAAGAGCCAAATGTTGATGTTCAAAAAGTAATGAACCAAAGAAGAGTCAGGGTAGGATTAAGAAGTTGTCAAATGTTGAGGAAATTAGAGAATAAACAAATATGTCAACTTAAAATTTCTTGAGGTGATGTTGAGATATCGAGCTCAAATAGTGCTACAAACATTAATGACCTGCCTAGGTGGTGATATCTTATGTACTTATGCCACTGGCATGGTTGGTGAGATTATAATTGATATGCTTCTAGAGTGGATGATAGACTATGTGACAACCACTTTGAAGCTCTAGAGTTATGGCATAGTTATAGCACCAGCTCATATAGTCGAGTTCACACTATAGACTAACCAGTGTATGTTATTGTAGGATAGTAATTTCCTTTATAGCACCAGCTCATATAGTCGAGTTACACTATGGACTGACCATTGTATGTCATTGTGGGATAGTAATTTCCCTTATAATATAAACTCTTGTATTTTTAGGTGTGTGGTAGAGAAGAGAAGAAGATAGAAGAAAATTCAGTCATCCATCTCTCTGTTATGTCTTACTCTCTCTTGTGTGTGTGTGTTTGCTTTGCAAGGAACTCAAGCTCTCCCTCTCCCCCGCATTCACTTTATGGTATCAAAGCCTAGTTCAAGCTAAGGAGATGAGAAAAAAGTAAAGGAAGTAGTGTACATGGGTAAGAGCATCATCATCTCTCCCCCTTCTTGTGTGTTTACTTTGCCAAGGAATTCAAGCTCTCCCTCTCATGGTATCAAAGCCTAGTTCAAGCTAAGGATATGAGAAAAAAGCAAAGGAAGTGGTGTACATGGGTAAGAGCATCATCATCTCTCCCCCTTCTTGTTTAGGTACAACACCCCTTGAGTAGCTCCGAGAGCTACGCATCTCTGATTTCTTCATGGGCATGGAGGTTTTTGTGTGGTATGTAGGCTACTACTTTGTACCAAATTTTGCAGCCAAAAATCATGGGCATGTCTCAATCTCCATTTGGTCACTGTAAGGTGTTTTTTGCACTTTTGAAAAGTTCTAGTTGAGAACTATCTCTGGTGGAAATTTGGTTATTATAGTGCAATAGTGCTTTTTGAGAGTGCAGATAATGTTTGCATATGCATTGCTAATCTTGGGTGTATGTACATGTATTTGGTCACATCTGGTGACATATAGGTAGTTCAGACACAGTGCTGCAACCCATGCCTCATGAAGGTGAGGAGGCTAAAGCCTTGGAAATCAAAAGTTCTCTTTGGACTTTTTAAAGAATTCCCTAAGGCAACGCACCCTGCGCTTTGCATCTGTGACTAACAACATTCTCATAGGCTTGTTTCCTCGGGGCAATGGTTATTAATCAATCCTTTGCATGCACCGAAGTACCCTGTGAGGGTTCACAATGGTCTATGTAACCCTAATTCTCCCTATATCTACCTTGTGGCACAAGTACTTATGCATTATAGGTACAGATAGAGATTGTTAATTGTGTACAAGAGAGAGAGAGTGAGAAGGCATGAATATTTTTCGTAGGGTAGTACTTAATGAGCAAAAAGATTTAATTATGTGCACGGAGAGAGAGAGATGAATTATGGCGAAAGATAGAGAAACATTGGGTGAAATATAGATGATTTTGCAACCCCTTGACTTGTTTATCACACAACCCATTCTCGCAACATAAAGATGTAGAACGCCGTGTCGATCTGCTATGCACCACAACCAATATTGCCAATAGAGGTGCTACACAATAGAGACAAATTGTCATCACCCTGGGGAAAGAAAAATATGTGCATAAGTAGCATGAGGAAAGCTCATGTAAAAGCATACTTGATTGTTGCAACCTCTACGCATTAAAGTGTTAGAGTTTCATAAAAACTTATAATCCCATAATATGATTTTTTTAAGTGCAGTAAATCATTTTTTAACAATAATGACAATATAACTGAAGCTATTGCCACACTAGCACTATATGCTTACTCTATGGTAGCTACTTCCTAACTTAAGAATTCATTGAGAAATTGATATCCTCCAAAATGGTTATGGAGCTAGAAACGGATGATCTGAATGTGTTTTAGAAAGAAATCTCATGAATTTTGGATGATCATACTAGACATCTTTTGATTTGGTAGATTTGAGATAAGCCTTTCTGGAGTAATCCATATATGGCATATGAGTATTCTGATTGACACATTGAATGTGAGACTATAGTTTTTAGATGAGCTTTTATCTGCAAGGCTTGAATGTGTCAATCATGACAAAATATAACTCATCCAATCTAGCTCGAGCAATCTTTCCAAAGGCGCTTCATATTCAAAAATCTGATTTTCAAAACAAATATTTGAAACCCCATGGTCGCAAATATTTGAAACCCCAAATATCACAAGGATCAATCAACCCAACCAAGGTCTCATTGGCAGTTTCTCCTCTCCTACATGGTATTTTTGATGAAATCATCTTGTGGAGCCCATTCCCTTGCTTTCCCTCCATCTCTTTTCCCCTTCATCTCTTTCCCTCCACCAGCATAGTTGACTCATTTTTACTAGGTGTTGGTGCACACCCTTTGTAGGTGTTGGCAAATTTTCTTGCTTGTTTTATGGTCTACACCAAGCTCCCATAGCCATGAAGAGAGAGGTCAAGTATGGGGATGAAGCTTTTAATTTACCAGATTCTTTATTTTATAAAGTTATTAAGGGAAATTAGATATGTATGGTTGTCATGGTCTTTTTCGTTTATGATTTTGTGAACAGTTATCATGCTTTTTATGTATGGAAAAAGTTTTCCTTGCAGTCGTCTCCAGTAGGAAGGAGGAAAAAGACACATTCCAGAACTAGGGTGGCAGAAAAAAAAAAGATTTCAAAGGAGCATCGGTAGAAGCACCTCTTGGTGAGTAGAGCAATAGACGACGCAGATGATTTTGATGTTAGTGCTTCAAAGAAACATGAGGTAGATACACCTACCAGGGTGAGTAAAGAAATAGATGCAGATGCAAAAGAAGCCAAGGGTAGTGTGAACAAAGATGTGGAGAACAAAGAAAAAGAGGAGGATGCAGATGATGTCGTTGCTTTGTTGTTCTCTCAACCATAGCGCTCAGAGTTCTTAGAGAGCATAGCAATGAACAAGGGCATTATCACACTGCTTGTTCGACTATGTAGAGGTTTAGGGAGTTGAGACAAGACTTATCTTTGTTGAAAAGGATATTGGAGGAGGATGATGGATACAATGTGATGATGAAAGGTAGCTTTATCTTGTCCCCATCAACACTGATGGGACCAGCAAAGACATGAATTAGAATACTAACAAATCATGGGATAAGAATTGGCAATTGGTTAACAAAGAGTTTGAAGAGGACTTAAGTAACAATAAGAGATGGTTTGCCCTCCAAACTAAGATATTTTTTTGTTTGGGAGAGCAATCATAGGATTGCATCATGGATGGAATGCATACGAGAGATATTTCAAAATAACAAGAATCCTTTTCTAGCTCCATACCCATTTTGGAGGATATCAATTTCTCAATGAATCCTTAAGTTAGGAAGTAGCTGCAATAGAGCAAGCATATAGTGCTAGTGTGGCAATAGCTTCGGTTATATTGTCATTATTGTTCAAAAATGATTTACTGCACTTAAAAAAATCATATTTTGGGATTATGAGTTTTTATGAAAGTCTAACGCTAATGCGTAGACGTTACAACAATCAAGTATGCTTTTACATGAGCTTTCCTCATGCTACTTATGCACATATTTTCCTTTCCTTAGGGTGATGACAATTTGTCTCTATTGTGTAGCACCTCTATTGGCAATATTGGTTGTGGTGCATAGCAGATCGATGCGATGTTCTACATCTTTATGTTGCGAGAACGGGTTGTGTGATAAACAAGTCAAGGGGTTGCAAAATCATCTATAATGTTTCTCTATCTTTCGCCATAATTCATCTCTCTCTCCTTGCACATAATTAAATCTTTTTGCTCATTAAGTACTACCCTACAAAAAATATTCATGCCTTCTCACTCTCTCTCTCTTGTATACAAACAACAATCTCTATCTGTACTTGTGGTGCATAAGTACTTGTGCCACAAGGTAGATATAGGGAGAATTAGGGTTACATAGACCATTGTGAACCCTCATAGGGTACTTCGGTGCATGCGAAGGATGGATTATTAACCATTGCCTCGAGGAAATAGGCCTATGAGAATGTTGTTAGCACAATTGGAAAGCGTAGGGCACTGCCTTAGGGAATTCTTTAAAAAGCCCAAAGAGAACTTTTGATTTCGAGGGTTTTAGCCTCCTCACCTTCGTGAGGCATGGGTTGTAGCACTGTGTCTGAACTTAGAAAATACCCTTCATCCATCAACCTCCTAAAATTATGCTCAACATCAACCTTGAGGGTGATAATCATCTCGCACAACAAACTCATCCACAATGTGGAGACAGGAAAACGATGCTTTGATCATCACTGGGTTGTAAGGGATGGTAAGAATGCAGCTAGATATCTTCTTATGTCCAACATATATGCAAGTGCAGGCATGTGGGAAGTAGCAAAAAAGCTAAGAAAACGAGAAAATTCATGGAAGAAGCCAGGAAAGACTTCTATTGAGGTGGGGGATAGTGGACTATCTCTGATTTTATGCATTTGTGTGCTCCTCCCTAGACCATTTGCTAGTCATAGCTTGAACTTCTTCTATGTGTTTGTGTGTTTGAGCACATGTAGTATGACAGCTGTTGGCACCCCTTTGCTGGTCTCGAGACAAACTTTTGTGTGCACTCCTCCCCTAGACGCTTTGGCCATTGAAACCATCTAGGGAGAGGACCCTCTTTTGCAAACTCACAGCCCATACATCTTTGCAAACACAAAAGCTACCTCTCTCTCAATTGTATGTCTGCTCTGATTTTGCGCTCTTGAATCCACATACTATACCCACAAGTGGCAAAACCGTCTTCCCATACCTGTTTGCAAACATGCAAGCCTACACTCCGTTGGACGGTTTCCCTAGCAAAACCATCAAGGGAGAGCAAACATGTTCCCCATACCTTTTTGCAAAAACGTAGATGACCATACCTAAAGAAAACGCTACAGAGACCCACGATGAAGAAAACGCAAATGTCCATACCTGAACAAAATGCATCAGAGACCATAGATGAAGAAAACACAAACCTGAGATGACGAAAGCGCATGCCCCATCCTTTGTTAGGACGGTTTTGCCAGTGAAATGGTTTGGGAGAGTAGACGACCACCTTGGAGATCAATGGAGGAAGAACTAGGAGTGTGGTCTAAGGAGAAAACTTTAGGGTTTAAAATATTTTTTTAAAAACTAAACCATTATGTTGTGGCTTGGTGGTTAAATAAATCTAAGTTTAAAATAGTTTACAAATAATTTATATTAGTTGATCTACTTCAGTTTCATTGAATGGCTCTCTGAGTACTCATGTCCATGCATGTCTCATTAATTGAGGATCATTTTACAAATGCAGTTTTCAAGGAGTGAGGGAAGTTTAATGCTAATAGGATTGTTATAACCCTTAAAATCCAAAATTACCTCCAAATTAAATTATGTCAGGATCTCTAGCTCGACTTTAAAACTTGAACGTACAAAAGCCTGGAGATTTTGAGAGGCCATGGAAAAAAAATTTAGATATACTTTAACTAATTATTTCCTAAATTTTAAATCAATTTTTTCAAACACTTATCTCAAAATGTAGAACTTTTCATATTTTGGCCAAAGCACTCATGGTAGTGAAAGGGATATTGTGGGTGAGCTAAGTGGAGAGCTAAGTCAAGCTTTTTTAATAATTTGTTTTGGTTGTAGCTTAAACTACTTTGCTCCAAGGATTGGTTAGCTTTTAAGTTTACAGTGAGCAAGATGAATACTGCAGTGAATGATAAGAGCTCAAAAAGGCACTAATCAAATAGAGCTTGCAACTGTAGAGGAAATTCTTGAGGTTTCTAGAGAGGAGTTGGCAGCACTGTTTGGATTTATAGAAGATAGTATTCGATTACATTAGCTTGTAGGTGGAGAATCAAATGGCCTATCATTTGAGATGCCAATAATAAAGAGGGGAGATAAATTAATGTTTCACCTAGATATATAGTCTAGAAGATCCTTTGTGGTGCATGGAGAAATATCAAGCAGCTAGATAACCACCATCATTGTTAAGGAGGAGTCATCCACTCACCTAGATTTGAAGAAGTCCACAAGCATCACAAGAACTTTTGGTGAGGAGACTTCTAGTATCACCATTGTAAATATATTAAGAAACCTTCTAGAAAAAGACTCTTGAAAAACAAGTTTCTTTTGGTAAGAGAGATCCACCAAGTAGAAGAGCTTTTGGCCAGGTACGATGGAAATATTCTATTTGAGTTACCCTGTCTTCACCCGAAAAAAAACAATTGGTAACACTGATAGAAAATTTGATGGACATATCTGGACTGATGCTATCAAAAGTAATGTGATAGGGTTTCCAAGGATTGCACGATACAGAATGTGTGGTGGGTTTAGGGTTGTTTGGCCAAAGTATGTCCCTTTGGTAGCAAAACTGATAAATTCGGGTCTCTGAAATGCTTTACTACTCAATGGTAACACAATACTTTCAATGGTAACACGATACTTCCCAATCTTGTTTTGGTTCTTGCTTCAAGCCATAGAGGGCTTCACGTAACCTACACACAAACTCTAGCTACGCATCACTCTCATAACTTGGTGGCTGCATCATGTATACTTTTTCTTGCAAATCACCATACAAGAAGGAATTCTTTACATCCATCTGATGTAAAGACCAACCCTTTGCTGGCAGCCATATGAATGATAGCTCTCATGGGTGCCATTCTCGTAACTACGCTGAACGTCTCCTCATAGTCAATGCCATAGGTTTGCACATAGCCCTTAGTAAAACCAATCTTGCCTTATACCTACTCACACTGAACCATCCTGCGTTATACTTCACCTTATGCATCCACTTACATCTAATTACCTTCTTTTTCTTACTAGGCAAAGACAATAACTCCCATGTTACATTTGCATCCAATGCTGTCATCTTCTCATTCATGGCATCTTCCCACTTTGAAAGACCAAAGGAATTCAATAATACCCTTTATCTTCAAACCATAATCATTAATAGACATGCTTTTCTTCTCTACACTTTGCAACTCATGTTTTCGCTACAGTTTCCTTGCCTTTGTGTTTGTCTGGAACATCTACACTGAGCCATATACCATGCAATTGGTGGAGTGTTGGCATCTTGTATGTGTCTTATCATTGTGTCTATGACACTAATTGAAAGACAATATATGACTTTCCTTACACCCTGGTTCCAGTCCTTGAATGCCTTTACATATGCTGGAGTGGCATTCTCTTTAGGCAACTCTAGAGGCTCCTCATTGTCTCCTTCGACGTAATCTCAAAATCCTTTTAGCAACAATCACAAAATTGTTCATTCAGAACTTCCAAGCACGAAAGTTGTTCTTGTCCAGCTTTTCTACGGACAATTTGAGTCAGTCTATCATACATGTTTTTCTCTACAACAAGCGAAACTCACAAACAAAGAATTTTTGTATGCAACCTATAACACGGGAGCGATACTTATCCACAACCTGTATGTCACCAGATGTGACCAAAATACATGTACATACACCCAAGATTAGCAATGCATATGCAAACATTATCTACACTCTCAAAAAGCACTATTGCACTATAATAACCAAATTTCCACGAGAGATAGTTCTCAACTAGAACCTTCCGAAACTGCAAAAGACACCTTACAGTGACCAAATGGAGATTGAGACATGCCCGCAATTTTTGCCTGCAAAATCTGGTACAAAGTAGTAGCCTACATACCACACAAAAACCTCCACGCCCATGAACAAGGCTACTCAATCAGAGATGCGTAGCTCTCGGAGCTACTCAAGGGGTGTTGTACCTAAACAAGAAGGGGGAGAGATGATGATGCTCTTACCCATGTACACCGCTTTGCTTTTTTCTCATATCCTTAGCTTGAACCAGGCTTGGATACCATAAAGTGAATACGGAGGAGAGGGAGAGCTTGAGTTCCTTGCAAAGCAAACACACACACAAGAGAGAGCAAGACATAACAGAGACATGGATGGCTGAATTTTCTTCTATCTTCTTCTCTTCTCTACCACACACCTAAAAATACAAGAGTATATATTATAAGGGAAATTACTATCCTACATTGACATACAATGGTCAGTCTATAGTATGACTTGACTATATGAGCTGGTGCTATAAAGGAAATTACTATCCTACAATAACATACACTGGTTAGTCTATAGTGTGAACTCGTCTATATGAGCAAGTGCTATAACTATGCCATAACTCTAGAACTTCAAAGTGGTTGTCACATAGCCTGTCATCCACTCTAGAAGCATATCAATTATAATCTCACCAACCATGCCAGTGGCATAAGTACATAAGATATCACCACCTAGTGGGTCATTAATGTTTGTAGCACTATTTGAGCTCGATATCTCAACATCACCTCAAGAAATTTTAAGTTGACATTTGTTTATTCTCGAATTTCCTCAACATTTGACACTTTCTTAAGCCTACCCTAACTCTTCTTTTGGTTCATTAGTTTTTGAACATCAACATTTGGCTCTTTTTGGAATTAAAAAAATCTTCATGTCCCATAGCATGGTATAAAATAAGTCATGCAACTCCAGAAAGTCACACAAAACCATGCCATAAAATGATCAAACATATGTTTCAAAAAATCTATCAAACTTGACGCAACTAGGGAAATCCAAAATGTCTCTCCAGGTCTATGTGAGGCATGTGTCCATGCTAGTATCTAAACAACTTCCACCTTATCATCAATAAACATGCATTCTTTTCCCTCCTGTCGCTTCGGCAGTAGCATACGACCATATGAAGTATCCAAGATCATATGCCTGGCCATTTTCTCTGCATAACAAGTAAACTCACTATAATTGGGTAAGGCATAAGAAAAAGCACTACACATATCTAAAGTCAAGATAGTCTACTTACTAGTCAAGATGTGCATCATCCACAACAACTTGATCTTCATCATCAATGGCAAAAGTCACCTCCATATGCTAGCCCACTTTCATAGTACCACAATAATTCTCTACAAAAGGAGTAAGATAGCCCCCACATATCTCTTTGTCATTGTCAATGAGCACACAACCACGCCTTGTGTGTATAGAGGCTTTTAGCATAGCCCTCATGCCACCGCCAATCTCGAAAACAGTACCTGTTCGTTGGACACAATGCTTCCAAAAACAATAACATAAGGCAGATGCTTCTCTCAAGGGGACCTCGCTCCAAGCTTATGACATGCCCTCATGGATGAAGGCATGTAATGGGTAAGTATCTTTTCATCCAAGATTTTTTTGAAGTAGTTGTTCCACCTATACACAGTACCAAATAACTACTGGTTTCTTATAGCAAAAAACCCATGCAAAGAAAGAATGAATATTAATGCACCTTTTTTTCCCTCTCATGCCCATAAGGGAGACACATGGTAGCCTTGTGCAAAGACAATGCAAAGAATGTAGTCATATACAAGAAATTTCAAAAATTAATACATGACAAGAAAATAATGTATACCTAAACAACATGGTACATAGCATACCTTGAACACACGAGTATACTTTGTAGATGTTCCGTATGGCTCTGAGCAATCCTAAGGCCAACCATCAACCCTGCATGTGAAGCCATGCACTCCACCAATGTGATAGATGAAAATGGACAAAATATAAGAATCCAACCCATGTCATCCATGACTATGGAATGCATCAAAAGTGAACTTGATATGGTCCTCTCACTGAGTTGATTCCATGCCGTTATGCCTTCTACCCCCATACAAGGGCATGCTTCTTAAATATGCAAAGAGATGAATGTGATGAATTACAAGAACAATTGAGTACTTGTTGGAAGATCTATAATGCTTAAATCAACACTCCAAGCGCAAGGTTTTGAGTTACGCAAATTTTTCGAACAAGGGGACCTCGCTCCAAGCTTATGACATGCCCTCATGGATGAAGGCATGTAATGGGTAAGTATCTTTTCATCCAAGATTTTTTTGAAGTAGTTGTTCTACCTATACACAGTACCAAATAACTACTGGTTTCTTATAGCAAAAAACCCATGCAAAGAAAGAATGAATATTAATGCACCTTTTTTTCCCTCTCATGCCCATAAGGGAGACACATGGTAGCCTTGTGCAAAGACAATGCAAAGAATGTAGTCATATACAAGAAATTTCAAAAATTAATACATGACAAGAAAATAATGTATACCTAAACAACATGGTACATAGCATACCTTGAACACACGAGTATACTTTGTAGATGTTCCGTATGGCTCTGAGCAATCCTAAGGCCAACCATCAACCCTGCATGTGAAGCCATGCACTCCACCAATGTGATAGATGAAAATGGACAAAATATAAGAATCCAACCCATGTCATCCATGACTGTGGAATGCATCAAAAGTGAACTTGATATGGTCCTCTCACTGAGTTGATTCCATGCCGTTATGCCTTCTACCCCCATACAAGGGCATGCTTCTTAAATATGCAAAGAGATGAATGTGATGAATTACAAGAACAATTGAGTACTTGTTGGAAGATCTATAATGCTTAAATCAACACTCCAAGCGCAAGGTTTTGAGTTACGCAAATTTTTCGAACAAGGGGACCTCGCTCCAAGCTTATGACATGCCCTCATGGATGAAGGCATGTAATGGGTAAGTATCTTTTCATCCAAGATTTTTTTGAAGTAGTTGTTCCACCTATACACAGTACCAAATAACTACTGGTTTCTTATAGCAAAAAACCCATGCAAAGAAAGAATGAATATTAATGCACCTTTTTTTCCCTCTCATGCCCATAAGGGAGACACATGGTAGCCTTGTGCAAAGACAATGCAAAGAATGTAGTCATATACAAGAAATTTCAAAAATTAATACATGACAAGAAAATAATGTATACCTAAACAACATGGTACATAGCATACCTTGAACACACGAGTATACTTTGTAGATGTTCCGTATGGCTCTGAGCAATCCTAAGGCCAACCATCAACCCTGCATGTGAAGCCATGCACTCCACCAATGTGATAGATGAAAATGGACAAAATATAAGAATCCAACCCATGTCATCCATGACTGTGGAATGCATCAAAAGTGAACTTGATATGGTCCTCTCACTGAGTTGATTCCATGCCGTTATGCCTTCTACCCCCATACAAGGGCATGCTTCTTAAATATGCAAAGAGATGAATGTGATGAATTACAAGAACAATTGAGTACTTGTTGGAAGATCTATAATGCTTAAATCAACACTCCAAGCGCAAGGTTTTGAGTTACGCAAATTTTTCGAACTTCCCAAAACTGCTTAAAACACCTTACAATGATGAGAACTTCCCAGATAATACATATGCAACCAGAACTTCGTGAAACTACTAAAAACACCTTACAATGACCAAATGGAGATTGACATGGCCGAAACATGATTTTGGCTCTACAAAATTTGGTACAAAGTACTACATACCACACAAAAACCTCCACGCCCATGAAGAACACTACTCAATCAGAGATGCGTAGCTCTCGGAGCTACTGAAGGTGGTGTTGTACCTAAACAAGACAGGGAAGAGATGATGATGCTCTTACCCATGTACACCACATCCTTTGCTTTTTTCTCATATCCTTAGCTTGAACCAGGCTTTGATACCATAAAGAGAATGCGGGGGGGGAGAGGGAGAGCTTGAGCTCCTTGCAAAGCAAACACATAAGAAGAGGGAGAGATGATGATGCTCCTACCCATGTGCACCGCTTCCTTTGCTTTTTTCCCATATCCTTAGCTTCAACTAGGCTTTAATACCATAAAGAGAATGCGGCGGGGGAGAGGGAGAGCTTGAGTTCCTTCAAAGCAAACACACACACACACACACAAGAGAGAGCAAGACATAACAGAGAGATGGATGGCTGAATTTTCCTCTATCTTCTTCTCTTCTCTACCACACACCTTAAAATACAAGAGTGTATATTATAAGGGAAATTACTATGCTACAATAACATACAATGGTCAGTCCATAGTGTGACTCGACTATATGAGCTGGTGCTATAAGGAAAATTACTATCCCAAAATAACATACACTGGTCAGTCTATAGTATGAACTCGACTATATGAGTTGGTGCTATAACTATGCCATAACTCTAAAACTTCAAAGTGGCTATCACATAGCCTGTCCTCGACTAGCAGCATATCAATTATAATCTCACCAACCATGCCAGTGGCATACGTGCATAAGATATCAGGTGGGTCATTAATGTTTGTAGCACTATTTTAGCTCGATATCTCAACATCACCTACTACTGATATTGTCACACTTACCTCAAGAAATTTTAAGTTGACATTTGTTTATTCTCTAATTTCCTCAACATTTGACAACTTCTTAAGCCTACCCTGACTCTTCTTTGGTTCATTACTTTTTGAACATCAACATTTGGCTCTTTGGAATTAAAAAAATCTTCATGTCCCATAGCATGGTATAAAATAAGTCATGCAACTCCAGAAAGTCGCACAAAACCGTGCGATAAAATGATCAAACATATGTTTAAAAAAATCTATAAAACTTGATGCAACTAGGGAAATCCAAAATGTCTCTCAAGGACTATATGAGGCATGTATCCATGCTAGTATCTACACAACTTCCACCTTATCATCAATAAACATGCATCCTTTTCCATCCTGTCGCTCCACTAGCATACGATCATATGAAGGATCCAAGATCATATGCCTTGCCATTTTATCTGCATAACAAGTAAACTCACTATAATTGGGTAAGGCATAAGAGAAAGCACTACACGTATCTAAAGTCAAAATAGTGTACTTACTAGTAAAGATGTGCATCATCCACAACAAATTGATAATCATCATCAATAGTAAAAGTCACCTCCATGCCAGTAGCACTTGCGTAGTACCACAATAATTCTCTACAAAAGGAGTAAGATGGCCCTCACATATCGCTTTGTCATTGTCAATCAGCATACAACCACGCCTTGTGTGTATAGAGGCTTTTAGCATAGCCCCCCCATGACATTGCCAATCTCCAAAACAGTACTTGTTTGCTAGACACAATGCTACTTCCAAAAACAATAACATAAGAGAGGCGCTTCTCTCCAAGGGGACCTCGCAATCCTCCAAGCTTATGACGTGCCCTCATGGATGAAGGCATGTAATGGGTAAGTATCTTTGCATCAAGATTTTTTTAAAGTAGTTGTTCCACCTATACACATAGTACGAGATAACTATTGGTTTCTTATACCAAAAAACCCATGCAAAGAAAGAATGAATATTAATGCACCTTTTTTTTCCCTCTCATGCCCATAAGGGGGACACATGGTAGCCTTGTGCAAAGACAATGCAAAGAATGTAGTCATATACAAGAAATTTAAAAAATTTAATACATGGCAAGAAAATAACATATACCTAAACAACATGGTACATAGCATACCTTGAACACAAAAGTATACTTTGTAGATGTTCCATATGGCTCTCAGCAATCTAAGACCCATCTAAGACCAACGATCAACCTTGCATGTGAAGCCATGATGCACTCCACCAATGTGATAGATGAAAATGGACAAAATATAAGAATCCAACCCATGTCATCCATGACTGTGGAATCCACCAAAAGTGAACTTGATATGGTCCTCTCACTAAGTTGATTCCATGCCGGTATGTATGCCTTCTACCCCCATACAAGGGCATGCTTCTTAAATATGCAAAGAGATGAATGTGATGAATTACGAGAACAATTTACAAAGAGTACTTGATGGAATATCTAGCATGCTTAAATCAACACTCCAAGCACAAGGTTTTGAGATGCGTGAATTTTCTCACCCTTGCCTAAGTTCATGTAGAACTCTCACATCACCATCCGCAAATCCCTCTTTGAAATTTATGTCCATAAACTCTTTTCCTAGTAAAATAAAATCATAGTTCCACACCTTCACCTCTTGCGATTGTGGTATTCTTCTCTAGTGCACCAAAGGTAGCCAATGGAGCATAGATATTTAGAGCCCTGTCAAATTCTTTTATGTGAAAGAGCAAGATCACGAGAGGATCTTGTGTGTACAGAAGACAAAGTAGTCATTCAACACTAAAAGAAAATTGAAACATGCCAGAAGACAGAGGATCTTTTATGTGAAAGAGCAAGATCACGAGAGGATCTTGTGTGTACAGAAGACAAAGTAGTCATTCAACACTAAAAGAAAATTGAAACATGCCATGATACCACAAATAGGACATATTTTTAGGAACTGGTAGTAAACTTACCCTTCATATAGAAACATCTTTTGTGCCTAATGGTGGTGAATGACCCCCCGGGGTTCTTGCCTTGTTCCTTGGCATCTTGATCTTCTTTCCCCTTGAGAGATTTTAGTTCTTCCTCCATTTTCTTCCTTCGCTCCTTGGTCATCTCTCTAGTAGAAGAACTTGACTCTAATTTGCATTCACCCTTGAGGTGCCTTAGAGAATTCTCTTCCTCCTCTTCCAAGCACTACTCCCCTTTCTTGATATCAAGCCACCAAGAGTAGTGCTTCCGCTCCCAATCGGTAAGCAAGAAGACTCCTCCATGGACTACATTATTCTCCCTAAATATGACTAAAATGTGCATTTAATATGTAGGGGGTGAGATCACTATCCATGCTTTGTAAATATCCGACAAGCATGGAATTATCTTTGATGATATGAGATACATCAAGAACCTATCATCATAAAGAAAAAAGAAAAGTCCCACCAAAAGTAACATATGAGACTATCGACATAAATCATTTTAGCATATTTACATACACCAATTAGCAATTAATAGTTACCTATAGACCAATAGACGAGATGAGTCCTTCAAATGCACATGCTTGGCAGGTGGAGTTCCCACATTCATCTCCTTTTGCAATGCATATAAAACAAGACATCCGTGTATCTACTCATCACCACATCACTAAAATATGCCTCGCACCAATAGGTAGCTCCACTTTATTGGCACCCCTTGTAGAATCTAAGACTTGTTGTAAAAGCCTTTTTGCATCTTCCAATAGTTGATCCATCCATACCTCCTTTGCCAACCAAGGAGTATAGTGATGGTTCCCAAGTGGCATACCATAGCTCAACCGAAAATTCTCATCTTGCCCCAAAATTTTTAATACCCTTAGTTTTAGCTCCATTGAACAACAAGCAGAAGAAATAGATTACAACTTTTCGACGGGCGGTGATCTTTAAACCTATCATCCTCGAATGGAAGCTTCTATAAAATCTCAAACCACTCCAATCCATTTGCAGGATTAACTATGGAGAGATTCTAGCATTGAAATAATAAAAACAAATACTAGTTAATACAAAAAAGTCTCCAAAGAAGAGATCACATATAATAGTTTACAAATATGGTGAAACATGACAATTATAACTTAATCTTGCCATCTTTCGATTGTGAGACTTGATGACATTTCTCCATGCATTATTTGTTTCCTGGATGAGCTCATCTTTGGCTAATATGGGAGGTATCTTACTACAAGAAAACTCTAAATCCTTCTTCCACTTTCCCTATAATGCAAAGAAACACATAAAGACACATGCTTATGAAAAAACTAATTATAGGGGATACAAGGTCTATAAAGTTTACCTTATACACCAAACGGCCAAGGATTGGATGGGTAAGAGGATACCAAACCCTCTTGCTCGTGCTAGCCTCTTTGGACTCTTGCCTTTGTAATAGAATTCTTCTCACTGTCATTAAACTCCTCTTTGAATTGAGACTCATTGCATGCACATTGCGTACTTGTATGGAACAAGTAATGGGTGAAACCATGATAAGGTGGTATGCTTTTTACCAATTGTATCGGTTGCTACCACACTTGAAGACAACAAATATTATTGGATTTAGTATCATCATTAGATGTAGTTAGCAATTTATCTAGTGTCTCTTAGATATAATAAATGTGAAATAAGATTAAAAAACCATGTTTCAATTCTCTAACTCTGCATAAAAGTGTTCCACAACCAGTTGTAAACCATTGTCCACAACATAGGTTTTCAGTCCACCTTATCATGCTTCACCCTAATCCTTCAAGTTTGTTTTCACTATTGCCTCCTCATTCATTCTTGAAAAACAAACAAAAGTAAACACATAAGAAAAATTCAATAAAAGTAACTATTTTTCACATGCAAAAATTTTCAACATATCATTTCGAGAGTTGAATAACTTACATGTTCAATCGTTGCAAAGTAGCAACCAACTTTACTTCCTCTTATTGAGTGGGAACTATGAATTAAGCTTCGACATTTATGTGCATCTTCTTGTTATTTTGAAATACTCTCGTATGCATTCCATCCATGATGCAGTCCTATGATTGCTCTCCCAACAAAAAAATATCTTAGTTTGGAGGGCAAACCATCTCTTATTGTTACTTAAGTCCTCTTCAAACTCTTTGTTAACCAATTGCCAATTCTTATCCCATGATTTCTTAGTATTCTAATTCATGTCTTTGTTGGTCCCATCAGGCATGTTGATGGGGACAAGATAAAGCTATCCATCATCCTCCCATATCCTTTTCAACAAAGATAAGTCTTGTCTTAGCTCCCTGACCCTCTCATTGATCACAAGTCTGCATAGTGGAACAAGCAGTGTGATAATGCCCTTGTTCATTGCTAAGCTCTCTAAGAACTCTAAGCGCTATGGTTGAGAGACCAACAAAGGAACGACATCATCTGCATCCTCCTCTTTTTCTTTGTTCTCCACATCTTTGTTGACACTACCCTTGGCTTCTTTTGCGTCTGCATCTTTTTTTTAACTCACCCTAGGTGCATCTACCTCATGTTTCTTTGAAGCACTAACATCAAAATCATTTGCGTCTATTGCTCTACTCACCAAGAGGTGCTTCTACCTCATGCTCCTTTGAAAGCCTTTTTTTTTTCCGCCACCCCTAGTTGTGGAATGTGTCTTTTTCCTCTTTCCTACTTGAGACGACTGCAAGGAAAACTTTTTCCATACATAAAAAGCATGATAACTGTTCACAAAATCATAAACGAAAAAGACCATGACAACCATTCATATCTATTTCCCTTAATAACTTTATAAAATAAAGAATCTGGTAAATTAAAAGCTTCATCCCCATACTTGGCCTCTCTCTTCATGGCTATGGGCGCTTGTTGTAGACCATAAAACAAGCAAGAAAATTTGCTAACACCTACAAAGGGTGTGAACCAACACCTATAGTCACAACATGTAGTAAAAATGAGTCAACTATGCTGGTGGAGGGAAAGAGATGAAGGGGAAAAGAGATGGAGGGAAAGCAAGGGATTGGGCTCCACAAGATGATTTCATCGAAAAAACCATCTAGGAGAGGAGAAACTACCAATGAGACCTTGGTTGGGTTGATTGATCCCTGTGATATTTGGGGTTTCAAATATTTGCAACCATGGGGTTTCAAATAAGATTTTTGAATATAAATCAAATTTTTGAATATGAAGTGCTTTTTGAAAGACTGTTCGAGCTAGATTGGATGAGTTATATTTTGTCATGATTGACACATTCAAGCCTTGCAGATCAAAGCTCATCTAAAAAACTATAGTCTCACATTCAATGTGTCAATCAGAATACTCATATGCCATATATGGATTACTCCAGAAAGGCTTGTCTCAAATCTACCAAATCAAAAGATGTCTAGTATGATCATCCAAAATTCATGACATTTCTTTCTAGAACACATTCAAATCATCCGTTTCTAGCTCCATAACCATTTTGGAGGATATCAATTTCTCAATAAATCCTTAAGTTAGGAAGTAGCTTCAATAGAGCAAGCATATAGTGCTAGTGTGGCAATAGCTTCGGTTATATTGTCATTATTGTTCAAAAATCATTTACTGCACTTAAAAAAATCATATTATGGGATTATAAGTTTTTATGAAAGTCTAACGCTTTAATGCGTAGACGTTGCAACAATCAAGTGTGCTTTTACATGAGCTTTCCTCATGCTACTTATGCACATATTTTCCTTTCCCCAGGGTGATGACAATTCGTCTCTCTATTGTGTAGCACCTCTATTGGCAATATTGGTTGTGGTGCATAGCAGATTGACGCGGTGTTCTACATCTTTATGTTGCGAGAACGGGTTGTGTGATAAACAAGTCAAGGGGTTGCAAAATCATCTATACTTCACCCAATGTTTCTCTATCTTTCGCCATAATTCATCTCTCTCTCTCTCTCTCCCTACACATAATTAAATCTTTTCGCTCATTAAGTACTACCCTATGAAAAATATTCACGCCTTCTCACTCTCTCTCTCTCTCTCTTGTACATGAACAACAATCTCTATCTGTACCTGTGTTGCATAAGTACTTGTGCCACAATGTAGATATAGGGAGACTTAGGGTTACATAGACCATTGTGAACCCTCACAGGTACTTCGGTGCATGCGAAGGATGGATTAATAACCATTGCCCTGAGGAAACAGGCCTATAAGAATGTTGCTAGTAGTCACAGATGGAAAGCGCAAGGCGCTGCCTTAGGGAATTCTTTAAAAATCCCAAAGAGAATTTTTGATTTCTAGGGTTTTAGCCTCCTCACTTTCATGAGGCATGGGTTGCAGCACTGTGTCTGAACTTAGCAAATACCCTTCATCCTTCAGTTGTGTATTTAACCTCCTAAGATTATGCTCAACATCATGACCTTGAGGGTGATAATCATCTCGCACAACAAACTCATCCACAATGTGGAGACAGGAAAACGATGCTTTGATCACTGTGGGCTGTAAGGGATGGTAAGAATGTAGCTAGATATCATGTTGACCATACCTTTTTGCAAAAACGTAGATGACCATACCTGAAGAAAACGCTACAGAGACCGAAGATGAAGAAAACACAAACGACCATACCTAAACAAAATGCATCAGAGACCCAAGATAAAGAAAACACAAACCTGAGATGAAGAAAACGCATGCCCCATCCTTTGTTAGGACGGTTTTGCCAGTGAAATGGTTTGGGAGAGTAGACGACCACCTTGGAGATCAATGGAGGAAGAACTAGGAGTGTGGTCTGAGGAGAAAACTTTAGGGTTTAAAACGTTTTTTTAAAAACTAAACCATTATGTATTGGCTTGGTGGTTAAATAAATCTAAGTTTAAAATAGTTTACAAATAATTTATATTAGTTGATCTACTTCGGTTTCATTGAATGGCTCTCTGAGTACTCATGTCCATGCATGTCTCATTACTTGAGGATCATTACAATCCAGTTTTCAAGGAGTGAGGGAAGTTTAATACTAATAGGATTGTTATAACTTTTAAAATCCAAAATTATCTCCAAATTGAATTATGTTAAGATCTCTAACCCGACTTTAAAACTTGAACGTACAAAAGCTTGGAGATTTCGAGAGGCCACATAAATAATTTTGAGATATACTTTAACTAATTATTTCCTAAATTTTAAATGAATTTTTCAAACACTGATCTCAAAATGTAAAACTTTTAATATTTTATCCAAAGCACTCATGGTAGTGAAAGGGATATTGTGGGTGAGCTAAGTGGAGAGCTAAGTCGAGATTTTTTAACAATTTGTTTTGTTGTAGCTCACAAGGATTGGTTAGCTTTTAAGTTTACAGTGAGCAAGACGAATATTGCGGTGAATGATAAGAGCTCAAAGAGGCACTAATCAAATAGAGCTTGCAACTGCAGAGGAAATTCTTGAGGTTTCTAGAGAGGAGTTGGCAGCACTGTTTGGATTTATAGAAGATAGTATTCGATTACATCAACTTGTAGGTGGAGAATCAAATGACCTATCATTTGAGATGCCAATAACCAAGAGGGGAGATAAATTAATGTTTCACCTAGATATATAGTCTGGAAGATCCTTTGTGGTGCATGGAGAAATATCAAGTAGCTAGATAACCACCATCATTGTTAAGGAGGAGTCATCCACTCACCTAGATTTGAAGAAGTCCACAAGCATCACAAGAACTTTTGGTGAGGAGTCTTCTAGTATCACCATTGTAAATATATTAAGAAACCTTCTAGAAAAAGACTCTTGAAAAAGAAGTTTCTCTTTGGTAAGACAAATCCACCAAGTAGAAGAGCTTCTAGCCAAGTACGATGGAAATATTCTATTTGAGTTACCCTGTCTTCACCCCGAAAAAAAACAATTGGTAACACTGATAGAAAATTTGATGGACATATCTGGACTGATGCTATCAAAAGTAATGTGATAGGGTTTCCAAGGATTGCACGATACAAAATGTGTGGTGGGTCATTTGCAACCCATGAATGAATTATGCATTGGATTATTAAGATCAAAACAAAGAAATGAGTTGCATTGTGAGGGTTGTTTGGCCAAAGTATGTCCCTTTGGTCTCTGAAATGCTTTACTACTCAATGGTAACACAATACTTTTAATGGTAACACAATACTTCCCAATCTTGTTTGACCATGCTCTCTTGGTGGTTGCTTCAAGCCATAGAGGGCTTTATGTAACCTACACACAAACTCTAGGTACGCATCACTCTCATAACTTGGTGGCTGCATCATGTATACCTTTGTCTTGCAAATCACCATACAAGAAGGAATTCTTTACATCCATCTGATGTAAAGACCAACCCTTTGGTGGCAGCCATATGAATGATAGCTCTCATGGGTGCCATTCTCGTAATACTGGGCTGAATGTCTCCTCATACTCAATGCCACAGGTTTGCACATAGCACCATCTGCGTTATACTTCACCTTATGCATCCACTTACATCTAATTACCTTCTTTTCCTTAGTAGGCAAAGACAATAACTCCCATGTTACATTTGCATCCAATATTGTCATCTTCCAACTTTGATAGACCGAAGGAATTCAATAATACCCTTTATCTTCAAAGCATAATCATTAGTAGACATGCTTTTCTTCTCTACACTTTGCAACTCGTGTTTTTGCTACAGTTTCCTTGCCTTTGTGTTGGTTTAGAACATCTACACCGAGCTATATACCATGCAATTGGTGGAGTGTTGGCATCTTGTATGTGTCCTATCATTGTGTCTATGACACTAATTGAAAGACAATATATGACTTTCCGTACACCCTAGTTCCAGTCCTTGAATGCCTTTACATATGCTGGAGTGACATTCTCTTTAGGCATCTCTAGAGGCTCCTCATTGTCTCCTTCAACGTAATCTCAAAATCCTTTTAGCAATCACAAAATTGTTCATTCAGAACTTCCAAGCATGGAAGTTGTTCTTTCCAACTTTTCTACGGACAATTTGAATCAGTCTATCATACATGTTTTTCTCTACAACAAGCGAAACAAACAAAGAATTTTTGTATGCAACCTAGTATAACACGGGAGCGGTACTTATCCACAACCTGTATGTCACCAGATGTGACCAAAATACATGTACATAAACCCAAGATTAGCAATGCATATGCAAACATTATCTGCACTCTCAAAAAGCACTATTGCACTATAATAACCAAATTTCCACCAAAGATAGTTCTCAACCAGAACTTTCCACCGAAATTGCAAAAAACACCTGACAGTGACCAAATGGAGATTGAGACATGCCACGATTTTTGGCTGCAAAATTTGGTACAAAGTAGTAAGTAGCCTACATACCACACAAAAACCTCCACGCCCATGAAGAAGTAGGGTAACAGTGCAAAAAACACTATTAAGCTTCAACAAAGGGGGAGGGTTCTATTTATAGGAAAAAGTGAGTCTCTAACCAAGCAAACTGATTCTAGAATTTTTCAGATCAGTTTGGTTAATTTTTGACCATTTTTAGGTCAGTTTAGCTCACTTTTTGGATCTAGTATGTGGAGAACAAAGAAAAAGAGGAGGATGTAGATGATGTCATTCCTTTGTTGGTCTCTCAACCATAGGGCTCAGAGTTCTTAGAGAGCATAGCAATTTATCTAGTGTGAACAAGGGCATTATCACACTGCTTGTTCCACTATGCAGACTTATGATCGATGAGAGGGTTAGGGAGTTGAGACAAGACTTATGTTTGTTGAAAAGGATATTGGAGGATGATGGATACTATGTGATGATGAAAGGTAGCTTTATCTTGTCCATCAACATGCCTGATGGGACCAGCAAAGACATGAATTAGAATAGTAAGAAATCATGGGATAAGAATTGGCAATTGGTTAACAAAGAGTTTGAAGAGGACTTAAGTAGCAATAAGAGATGGTTTGCCTTCCAAACTAAGATATTTTTCTGTTTGGGAGAGCAATCATAGGAGTGCATCATGAATCGAATGCATACGAGAGATATTTCAAAATAACAAGAAGATGCACATAAGGGTCCAAGCTTAATTCATAGTTCCCACTCAATAAGAGGAACTAAAGTTGGTTGCTACTTTGCAAAAGATTGAACATGTAAGTTATTCAACTCTCGAAATGATATGTTGAAAATTTTTGCAAGTGAAAAATATTTACTTTTATTGAATTTTTCTTGTGTGTTTACTTTTGTTTGTTTTTCAAGAATGAATGACGAGGCAATAGTGAAATCAAACTTGAAGGATTAGGGTGAAAGCAAGATAAGGTGGACTGAAAACCTATGTTGTGGATAATGGTTTACAACTGGTTTGTGAAACACTTTTATGCAGAGTTAGGGAATTAAAACATGGTTTTTTAATCTTGTTTCACGTGTGGTAGCAACCAATACAAATGGTAGAAAGCATACCACCTTATCATGGTTTCACCCATTACTTGTTCCATACAAGTACGCTATGTGCATGCGATGAGTCTCAATTCAAAGAGGAGTTTAATGACAGTGAGAAGAATTCTATTACAAAGGCAAGAGCCCAAGAGGCTAGCACCACGAGCAAGAGGGTTTGGTATCCTCTTACCCATTCAATCCTTGGCCGTTTGGTGTATGGAGTAAACTTTATAGACCTTGTATCCCCTATAATTAGTTTTTTCATAAGCATGTGTCTTTATGTGTTTCTTTGCATTATAGGGAAAGTGGAAGAAGGATTTAGAGTTTTCTTGTAGTAAGATACCTCCCAATTTAGCCAAAGATGAGCTCATCCAGGAAACAAATAATGCAAGGAGAAATGTCAAGACTTACAATCGAAAGATGGCAAGATTAAGTTATTATTGTCATGTTTCACCATATTTGTAAACTATTATATGTGATGTCTTCTTTGGAGACTTTTTTGTATTAACTAGTATTTGTTTTTATTATTTCAATGCTAGAATCTCTCCATAATTAATCCTGCAAATGGATTGGAGTGGTTTAAGATTTTATGGAAGCTTCCATTCGAGGATGATAGGTTTAAAGATCACCGTCAAAAAGTTGTAATCTATTTCTTCTGCTTGTTGTTCAATGGAGCTAAAACTAAGGGTATTAAAAATTTTGGGGCAAGATGAGAATTTTCGGTTGAGCTATGGTATGCCACTTGGGAACCATCACTATATTCCTTGGTTGGCAAAGGAGGTATGGATGGATCAACTATTGGAAGATATAAAAAGGCTTTTACAACAAGTCTTAGATTCTACAAGGGGTGCCAATAAAGTGGAGCTACCTATTGGTGCAAGTTTGGAGGCATATTTTAGTGATGTGGTGATGATGAATACATACAGTGGTGTCTTGTTTTATATGCATTGCAAAATGAGATGAATGTGGGAAATTCACCTACCAAGCACGTGGATTTGAAGAACTCATCTCATTTATTGGTCTATAGGTAATTATCAATTGCTGATTGGTGTATGTAAATATGCTAAAATTATTTATGTCGATAGTCTCATATGTTACTTTTGGTGGGACTTTTCTTTTTGCTTTATTATGATAGGTTCTTGATGTATTTCATATCATCAAAGATAATTCCATGCTTGGCGGATATTTACAAAGCATGGATAGTGATCTCGCCCCCTACATATTATATGCACATTTTAGTCATATTTAGGGAGAATAATGCAGTCCATGGAGTCTTCTTGCTTACCAATTGGGAGCGGAAGCACTACTCTTGGCAGCTTGATATGAAGAAAGGGGAATAGTGCTGCTTAGAAGAGGAGGAAGAGAATTATCTTAGGCACCTCAAGGTGAATCCAAGTCAGAGTTAGGTTCTTCTGCTAGAGAGATGACCGACGAGGAGCAAAGGAAGAAAATGGAGGAAGAACTAAAATCTCTCAAGGGAAAAGAAGATCAAGATGCCAAGGAGGAAGGCAAGAACCCTGGGGGGGTCATTCAGCATCAGGCACAAAAGATGTTTCTATATGAAGGGTAAGTTTACTATCAGTTCCTAATAATATGTCCTATTTGTTGTATCATGGCATGTTTCAATTTTCTTTTAGTGTTGAATGACTACTTTGTCTTCTATACACACAAGATCCTCTCGTGATATTACTCTTTCACATAAAAGAATTTGACAGGGCTCTAAATATCTATGCTCCATAAAAGAATTATTGTGGTACTATGCAAGTGGCTGCTAGCATGGAGGTGACTTTTACCATTGATGATGAAGATCAATTTGTTGTGGATGATGCACATCTTGACTAGTAAGTAGACTATCTTGACTTTAGATATGTTTTCTTATGCCTTACCCAATTATAGTGAGTTTACTTGTTATGCAGAGAAGAATGATCTTGGATCCTTCATGTGGTCGTATGCTACTACCAGAGCGACAAGATTGAAAAGGATGCATGTTTATTGATGATAAGGTGCAAGTTGTTTAGATACTAGCATGGACACGTGCCTCACATAGACCTCGAGAGACATTTTGGATTTCCCTAGTTGCATCAAGTTTTATAGATTTTTTGAAACATATGTTTGATCATTTTATGGCATGGTTTTGTGCAACTTTCTGGAGTTGCATGACTTATTTTATACCATGCTATGGGACATGAAGATTTTTTTAATTCCAAGAGCCAAATGTTGATGTTCAAAAAGTAATGAACCAAAGAAGAGTCAAGGTAGGCTTAAGAAGTTGTCAAATGTTAAGGAAATTAGAGAATAAACAAAGAAGAGTCAGGGTAGGCTTAAGGTGTCAAATGTTGAGGAAATTAGAGAATAAACAAATGTCAACTTAAAATTTCTTGAGGTGATGTTGAGATATCGAGCTCAAATAGTGCTACAAACATTAATGACCCGCCTAGGTGATATCTTATGCACTTATGCCACTGGCATGGTTGGTGAGATTTTAATCGATATGCTTCTAGTTGACGACAGACTATGTGACAGCCACTTTAAAGTTCTAGAGTTATGGCATAGTTATAGCACCAGCTCATATAGTCGAGTTCACACTATAGACTGACCAGTGTATGTTATTGTAGGATACTAATTTCCTTTATAGCCCCAGCTCATATAGTCGAGTTCACACTATAGACTGACCAGTGTATGTTATTGTAGGATACTAATTTCCTTTATAGCCCCAGCTCATATAGTCGAGTCACACTATGGACTGACCATTGTATGTCACCCTTTGCTTCCACACACATCGTCTCATAGCCACATAGCTCCAAGAGAATCAGACTGTCGTCCTCTGAGAAAAACCCAACAGCAATAATATGTACTCTTGTATTTTTAGGTGTGTGGTAGAGAAGAGAAGAAGATAGAAGAAAATTCAGCCATCCATCTCTCTGTTATGTCTTGCTCTCTCTTGTGTGTGTGTGTGTGTGTGTTTGCTTTGCAAGGAACTCAAGCTCTCCCTCTCCCCCGCATTCACTTTATGAGAAAAAAGTAAAGGAAGCGGTGTACATGGGTAAGAGCATCATCATCTCTCCCCCTTCTTGTGTGTTTGCTTTGCCAAGGAACTCAAGCTCTCCCTTTCCCCCGCAGTCTCTTTATGGTATCAAAGCTTGGTTCAAGCTAAGGATATGAGAAAAAAGCAAAGGAAGCGGTGTACATGGGTAAGAGCATCATCATCTGTCCCCCTTCTTGTTTAGGTACAACACCCCTTGAGTAGCTCCGAGAGCTATGCATCTCTGATTGAGTAGCGTTCTTCATGGGCGTGGAGGTTTTTGTGTGGTATGCAGGCTACTACTTTGTACCAAATTTTGCAGCCAAAACCACCGGCATGTCTCAATCTCCATTTGGTCACTGTAAGGTGTTGATGATCTAGAATTTGGCCTTCCAGCCTCTACATGCTGGTCAAAACCCTACGGGACCATACACCTCATCGTCGGGGCAGCTGGCGACAAGTCGGCCTGTCACCCTCTCAGGCTCCATCGCTCGATCCTCCCGCCCCTCAGAGGGATGTCTACACACTAGGGTGGGCTTATTCACCGCACTAGCCCTCAGAACTAGGCAGCATCAGAACCTCTCGCCTCAATCGGCGCCCTCAGAACTAGGCAGCATCAGAACCTCTCGCCTCAATCGGCGCCCTCAGAACTAGGCAGCATCAGAACCTCTCGCCTCAATCGGCGAACCTTATTCTCCTAATGGTATGAGGGATACCTTGCGGTCCCGAGCTTTGCTAACGGCATCGCCTGGCTACACAAGCACGGAACGGAGTTAGCGTTGAAGCCAAGAAAAACTTGCACTCTTTAAAGATAACAATTTCAATGCAATTTTTTAAATACAGCATCACACAATTCATAACTTCATACAATTTTATGTCATTATTTTAAAAGGAAAAGATACACATTTATTAGCACTAATATATAAAAAATGCTTCTTTAAAATATAACCAAGCTAACCTGGCCACCATTTCCTTGAGGAGCTTGTAAAAGGGAGGGTTGGAGCCGCATCGGGAGCATCTTCCCTGATCTCGCTGTTGCGCGCTCCTCTCGGGGCAATATTCTGACGTTTTTGAGAAGGGGCCATTTTGGATGGGATCTTATAGGGCTCGCTGCTGTGGTCAAAACGCTTCAGTCGAATCTTAATTCTGAGATTGTTTGCTCACCGTATGAGCAAAAGACTATAGCGCACGAATCCTTTCTTAAGGCAAAAAACCCTTATTAAAGTCTATGCAAATGGGGGGATTGTGAGATGTCCTTAAGACCAAAAACGTGGAGGAGGGCTGTGAGGGCTGCTGTAAGTCTATTCACACGGGGGGGAAGAAGAGTTAAGGACATTGCCTCCCAGCAAGAGGGGGATGGAAAATTAGCTTATCTGAAAAGAGGCAAATGAGGGGGTGTGAGAGGGGCGGCTGCAAGGGCGGCTGTATTGCAGCAAGTACACTCCGCAGGGACGGACGACGGTACAATAGGGCATACGCTACACAGAAATACCTGTTGCCTATGGAGCACCCTGGACCCTGGGGGTTTATATAGCTGTGGGTATGGGCATGGGCGCTGCACAAAGCAGGGATGAAAGGACGGTGTACCATCAAAGGCTATGGATCAGTGGCTTGAATGGGTCTAGGGGAAAGGTACGGTGTCGGTTGTCAGGGAAAGGAGTGGTACGCATGTACCTTATCTGGTCTGGGGCAGCATGGGTGTCTAGGTAGGGGTATGTGTGGACCACACAGTGGGCGACCATCCTTTGGTTCTTGGGCGGCCATCGTACGGGCACCCTAGAAAGTGTGTACGGTCTAAATTTTGGGGTGGGATACCCAAATTTGAAGTGCCAGGAGGTTCTCTTGGTCATTGGGGTTCAGACCGTTTGTCAATCGGACGCCCGGTCGTGTATTTATTAAGGTTTAAAGGTCGTCGCTTTTTAATTAAAATGATTGAAATTTGCATATAAGCTTGATCCGGTGTCCGTTTTGGATGCTGTAAAATCTTATATTAGGGTAAAATCGCATGCAAAATTTAAATTTGGGCTCAAAATTTGAAGATACTAAGTAGAAATGACTCAAATAATAAAATCATTGATTTTTATACCATAAAAACTCATAAATTTATCTATTACATGGACATTTCTTTATGTGAAGATGGGTATGCTACAAAGATGTGGAACGCCACGTCGATCTGCTATGCACCACAACCAATATTGCCAATAGAGGTTCTGCACAATAGAGACAAATTGTCATCACCCTGGGGAAAGGAAAATATGGGCATAAGTAGCTTGAGGAAAGCTCAAGTAAAAGCATACTTGATTGTTGCAACGTCTATGCATTAAAGCGTTAGACTTTCATAAAAACTTATAATCCCATAATATGATTTTTTTAGTGTAGTAAATCATTTTTGAACAATAATGACAATATAACCGAAGCTATTGCCACACTAGCACTATATGCTTGCTCTAATGCAGCTACTTCCTAACTTAACGATTCATTGAGAAATTGATATCCTCCAAAAAGGCTATGGAGCTAGAAACGGATGATCTGAGTATGTTTTAGAAAGAAATCTATTGAATTTTGGATGATCATACGAGACATCTTTTGATTTGGCAGATTTGAGATAAGCCTCTCTGGAGTAATCCATATATGGCATATGATTATTCTGACTGACACATTGAATGTGAGACTATAGTTTTCAGATGAGCTTTGATTTGCAAGGCCTGAATGTGTCAATCATGACAAAATATAACTCATCCAATCTAGCTCGAATAGTCTTTCCAAAAACGCTTCATATTCAAAAATCTGATTTTCAAAATAAATATTTGAAACCCCAAATATCACAAGGATCAATCAACCCAACCATGTTCTCATTGGCAGTTTCTCCTCTCCTAGATGGTTTTTTCGATGAAATCATCTCGGAGCCTAATCCCTTGCTTTCCCTCTCCATCTCTTCTCCCCTTCATCTCTTTCCCTCCACCAGCATAGTTGACTCATTTTTACTACATGTTGTGATTATAGGTGTTGGTTCACACCTTTTGTAGGTGTTGGCAAATTTTCTTGCTTGTTTTATGGTCTACAACAAGCTCCCATAGCCATGAAGAGAGAGGCCAAGTATGGGGATAAAGCTTTTCATTTACCAAATTCTTTATTTTTTATAAAGTTTTTAAGGGAAATAGATATGTATGGTTGTCATGGTCTTTTTCGTTTATGACTTTGTGAATAGTTATCATGCTTTTTATGTATGGAAAAAGTTTTCCTTGCAATCGTCTCACGTAGGAAAGAGGAAAAAGACACATTCCACAACTAGGGGTGGCGGAAAAAAAAGATTTCAAAGGAGCATGAGATAGAAGCACCTCTTGGTGAGTAGAACAATAGACGCAAATGATTTTGATGTTAGTGCTTCAAAGAAACATTAGGTAGATGCACCTACGGGTGAGTAAAGAAATAGATGCATACACAAAAGAAGCCAAGGGGAGTGTGAACAAAGATGTGGAGAACAACGAAAAAGAGGAGGATGCAGATGATGTCGTTCCTTTGTTGGTCTCTAAACCATAGGGCTCAAAGTTCTTAGAGAGGATAGCAATGAACAAGGGCACTATCACAAAGCTTGTTCCACTATGAAGACTTATGATCAATGAGAGGGTTGGGGAGCTGAGACAAGACTTATCTTTGTTGAAAACGATATTGGAGGATGATGGATACTATGTGATGATGAAAGGTAGCTTTATCTTGTCCATCAACATGCCTGATGGGACCAACAAAGACATGAATTAGAATACTAAGAAATCATGGGATAAGAATTGGCAAAGAGTTTGAAGAGGACTTAAGTAACAATAAGACATGGTTTGCCCTCCAAACTAAGATAATTTTCTGTTGGGAGAGTAATCATAGGATTGCATCATGGATGGAATGCATACGAGAGATATTTCAAAATAACAAGAAGATGCACATAAGGGTCCAAGCTTAATTCATAGTTCCAACACAATAAGAGGAACTAAAGTTGGTTGCTACTTTGCAAACGATTGAACATGTAAGTTATTCAACTCTTGAAATGATATGTTGAAAATTTTTGCATGTGAAAAATATTTACTTTTATTGAATTTTTCTTGTGTGTTTACTTTTGTTTGTTTTTAAAGAATGAATGAGGAGGCAATAGTGAAATCAAACTTGAAGGATTAGGGTGAAAGCATGATAAGGTGGACTGAAAACCTATGTTGTGGACAATGGTTTACAACTGGTTTGTTGTGAAACACTTTTATGCAGAGTTAGGGAATTAAAACATGGTTTTTTAATCTTTTTTTACATTTATAATATCTAAGAGACACTAGATAAATTGCTAAATACATCTAATGATGATACTAAATCCACTAATATTCGTTGTCTTCAAGTGTGGTAGCAACCAATACAACTGGTAGAAAGCATACCACCTTATCATGGTTTTTTCCATTAGATTAAGTTATAATTGTCATGTTTCACCATATTTGTAAACTATTTTATGTGATATCTTCTTTGGAGACTTTTTCGTATTAACTAGTATTTGTTTTCATTATTTCAATGCTAGAATCTCTCCATAGTTAATCCTGCAAATGGATTGGAGTGGTTTGAGATTTTATGGAAGCTTCCCTTCGAGGATGATAGGTTTAAAGATCACCATCAAAAAGTTGTAATCTATTTCTTCTGCTTGTTGTTCAATGGAGCTGAAACTAAAGGTATTAAAAATTTTGGGGCAAGATGAGAATTTTCAGTTGAGCTATGGTATGCCACTTGGGAACCATCACTATATTTCTTGGTTGGCAAAGGAGGTATGGATGGATCAACTATTGGAAGATGCAAAAAGGCTTTTACAACAAGTCTTGATTCTACAAGGGGTGCCAATAAAGTGGAGCTTCCTATTGGTGCAAGTTTGGAGGCATATTTTAGTGATGTGGTGATGATGAGTAGATACAGGGGTGTCTTGTTTTATATGCATTGCAAAAGGAGATGAATGTGGAAACTCCACTTGCCAAGCACGTGGATTTGAAGAACTCATCTCGTCTATTGGTCTATAGGTAACTATCAACAATTGCTGATTGGTGTATGTAAATATGCTAAAATTATTTATGTCGATAGTCTCATATGTTACTTTTGGTGGGACTTTTCTTTTTGCTTTATTATGATAGGTTCTCCAATATCCGATATGTTACAACGATGTAGAACGCTGCGTCGATCTGCTATGCACCACAACCAATATTGCCAATAGAGCTTCTGCACAATAGAGACAAATATTCATCACCCTGGGGAGAGGAAAATATGTGCATAAGTAGCTTGAGGAAAGCTCAAGTAAAAGCATACTTGATTGTTGCAACGTCTACACATAAAAGCGTTAGACTTTCATAAAAACTTATAATCCCATAATATGATTTTTTTAGTGCAGTAAATTATTTTTGAACAATAATGACAATATAACCGAAGCTATTGCCACACTAGCACTATATGCTTGCTCTATTGCAGCTACTTCCTAAATTAATGATTCATTGAGAAATCGATATCCTCCAAAATGGCTATGGAGCTAGAAACGGATGATCTGAATGTGTTTTAGAAAGAAATCTATTGAATTTTGGATGATCATACTAGACATCTTTTGATTTGGCAGATTTGAGATAAGCCTTTCTGGAGTAATCCATACATGGCATATGAGTATTCTGACTGACACATTGAATGTGAGACTATAGTTTTTCAGATGAGCTTTGATCTGCAAGGCCTGAATGTGTCAATCGTGACAAAATACAACTCATCCAATCTAGCTCGAACAATCTTTCCAAAAACGCTTCATATTCAAAAATCTGATTTTCAAAACAAATATTTGAAACCCCATGGTAGCAAATATTTGAAACCCCAAATATCACAAGGATCAATCAACCCAACCAAGATCTCATTGGCAGTTTCTCCTCTCCTAGATGTTTTTTTTGATGAAATCATCTCGTGAAGCCCAATCCCTTGCTTTCCCTCTCCATCTCTTTTCCCCTTCATCTCTTTCCCTCCACCAGCATAGTTGACTCATTTTTACTACATGTTGTGATTATAAGTGTTGGTTCACACCCTTTGTAGGTGTTGGCAAATTTTCTTGCTTGTTTTATGGTCTACAACAAGCTCCCATAGCCATGAAGAGAGAGGCCAAGTATGGGGATGAAGCTTTTCATTTACCAGATTCTTTATTTTATAAAGTTTTTAAGGGAAATAGATATGTATGGTTGTCATGGTCTTTTTTGTTTATGATTTTGTGAACAGTTGTCTCAAGTACGAAAGAGGAAAAAGACACATTCCACAACTAGGGGTGGCGAAAAAAAAAAGATTTCAAAGGAACATGAGGTAGAAGCACCTCTTGGTGAGTAGAACAATAGATGCAGATGATTTTGATGTTAGTGCTTCAAAGAAACATGAGGTAGACCATCTCTTTTCCCCTTCATCTCTTTCCCTCCACCAGCATAGTTGACTCATTTTTACTACATGTTGTGATTATAGGTGTTGGTTCACACCCTTTGTAGGTGTTGGCAAATTTTCTTGCTTGTTTTATGGTCTACAACAAGCTCCCATAGCCATGAAGAGAGAGGCCAAGTATGGGGATGAAGCTTTTCATTTACCAGATTCTTTATTTTATAAAGTTTTTAAGGGAAATAGATATGTATGGTTGTCATGGTCTTTTTTGTTTATGATTTTGTGAACAGTTATCATGCTTTTTATGCATGGAAAAAGTTTTCCTTGCAGTTGTCTCAAGTACGAAAGAGGAAAAAGACACATTCCACAACTAGGGGTGCCGAAAAAAAAAAGATTTCAAAGGAACATGAGGTAGAAGCACCTCTTGGTGAGTAGAACAATAGATGCAGATGATTTTGATGTTAGTGCTTCAAAGAAACATGAGGTAGATGCAGCTGGGGGTGAGTAAAGAAATAGATGCATACGCAAAAGAAGCCAAGGGTAGTGTGAACAAAGATGAGGAGAACAAAGAAAAAGAGGAGGATGCAGATGATGTCGTTCCTTTGTTGGTCTCTAAACCATAGGGCTCAGAGTTCTTAGAGAGCATAGCAATGAACAAGGGCATTATCACACTGCTTGTTCCACTATGAAGACTTATGATCAATGAGAGGGTTAGGGAGCTGAGACAAGACTTATCTTTGTTGAAAATGATATTGGAGGATGATGGATACTATGTGATGATGAAAGGTAGCTTTATCTTGTCCATCAACATGCCCGATGGGACCAGCAAAGACATGAATTAGAATACTAAGAAATCATGGGATAAGAATTGGCAATTGGTTAACAAAGAGTTTGAAAAGGACTTAAGTAACAATAAGAGATGGTTTGCCCTTCAAACTAAGATATTTTTCTGTTTGGGAGAGCAATCATAGGATTGCATCATGGATGGAATGCATACGAGAGATATTTCAAAATAACAAGAAGATGCACATAAGGGTCCAAGCTTAGTTCATAGTTCCCACTCAATAAGAGGAACTAAAGTTGGTTGCTACTTTGCAAACGATTGAACATGTAAGTTATTCAACTCTCGAAATGATATGTTGAAAAATTTTGCATGTGAAAAATATTTACTTTTATTGAATTTTTCTTGTGTTTACTTTTGTTTGTTTTTCAAGAATGAATAAGGAGGCAATAGTGAAATCAAACTTGAAGGATTAGGGTGAAAGCATGATAAGGTGGACTGAAAACCTATGTTGTGGATAATGGTTTACAACTGGTTTGTGAAACACTTTTATGCAGAGTTAGGGAATTAAAACATGGTTTTTTAATCTTGTTTCACATTTAGTATATTTAAGAGACACTAGATAATTTGCTAAATACATCTAATGATGATACTAAATCCACTAATATTCGTTGTCTTCAAGTGTGGTAGCAACCAATACAACTGGTAGACAGCATACCACCTTATCATGGTTTTTTCCATTAGATTAAGTTATAATTGTCATGTTTCACCATATTTGTAAACTATTATATGTGATCTCTTCTTTGGAGACTTTTTTTTATTAACTAGTATCTCATATCATCAAAGATAATTCCATGCTTGCCGGATATTTACAAAGCATGGATAGTGAAATCACCCCCTACATATTATATGCACATTCTAGTCATATTTAGGGAGAATAATGCAGTCCCTGGAGTCTTCTTGCTTACCGATTGGGAGCGAAAGCTTGATATGAAGAAAGAGGAAGAGAATTATCTTAGGCACCTCAAGGTGAATGCAAGTCAGAGTCAGGTTCTTCTGCTGCTGGAGAGCGAAGGAAGAAAATGGAGGAAGAACTAAAATCTCTCAAGGGGAAAGAAGATCAAGATGCCAAGGAGCAAGGCAAGAACCCCAAGGGGTCATTCACCAACCATCAGGCACAAAAGATGTTTCTATATGAAGGGTAAGTTTACTACCAGTTCCTAATAATATGTCCTATTTGTGGTATCATGGCATGTTTTAATTTTCTTTTAGTGTTGAATGACTACTTTGTCTTCTATACACACAAGATCCTCTCGTGATCTTGCTCTTTCACATGAAAGAATTTGATAGGGCTCTAAATATCTAAGCTCTATATAAAAGAATTATTGTGGTACTACGCAAGTGGCTGCTAGCATGGAGGTGACTTTTACCATTGATGATGAAGATCAATTTGTTGTGGATGATGCACATCTTAACTAGTAAGTAGACTATCTTGACTTTAGATATGTGTAGTGCTTTTTCTTATGCCTTACCCAATTATAGTGAGTTTACTTGTTATGAAGAGAAAATGGCAAGGCATGTGATCTTGGATCCTTCATATGGTCATATGCTACTACCAGAGCGACAGGATGGAAAAGGATGCATGTTTATTGATGATAAGGTGCAAGTTGTTTAGATACTATCATGGACACGTGCCTCACATAGACCTGGAGAGACATTTTGGATTTCCCTAGTTGCATCAAGTTTTATAGATTTTTTGAAACATATGTTTGATCAGTTTATGGCATGGTTTTTGTGCAACTTTCTGGAGTTATATGGCTTATTTTATACCATGCTATGGGACATGAAGATTTTTTTAATTCCAAAGAGCCAAATGTTGATGTTCAAAAAGTAATGAACCAAAGAAGAGTCAGGGTAGGCTTAAGAAGTCGTCAAATGTTGAGGAAATTAGAAAACAAATAATAAAAGAGTAACGTTAGGCTTAAGAAGTTGTCAAATGTTGAGGAAATTAGAGAATAAACAAATGTCAACTTAAAATTTCTTGAGGTGATGTTGAGATATCGAGCTCAAATAGTGCTACAAACATTAATGACCCGCCTAGGTGATATCTTATGCACTTATGCCACTGGCATGGTTGGTGAGATTTTAATCGATATGCTTCTAGTGAACAACAGGCTATGTGACAGCCACTTTGAAGTTCTAGAGTTATGGCATAGTTATAGCACCAACTCATATAGTCGAGTTCACACTGTAGAGTGACCAGTGTATGTTATTGTAGGATAGTAATTTCATGTATAGCACCAGCTTATATAGTCGAGTCACATTGTATTTCATTGTAGGATAGTAATTTTCCTTATAATATATACTCTTGTATTTTTTAGGTGTGTGGTAGAGAAGAGAAGAAGATAGAAGAAAATTCAGACATCCATCTTTCTGTTATGTCTTGCTCTCTCTTGTGTGTGTGTGTGTGTGTGTGTGTGTTTGCTTTGCAAGGAACTCAAGCTCTCCCTCTCCCCCGCATTCACTTTATGGTATCAAAGCCTGGTTCAAGCTAACGATATGAGAAAATTGTAAAGGAAGCGGTGTACATGGGTAAGAGCATCATCATCTCTCCCCCTTCTTGTGTGTTTGCTTTGCCAAGGAACTCAAGCTCTCCCTTTCCCCCTGCAGTCTCTTTATGGTATCAAAGCTTGGTTCAAGCTAAGGATATGAGAAAAAAGCAAAGGAAGCAGTGTACATGGGTAAGAGCATCATCATCTCTCCCCCTTCTTGTTTAGGTACAACACCCCTTGAGTAGCTCCGAGAGCTACGCATCTCTGATTGAGTAGCGTTCTTCATGGGCGTGGAAGTTTTTGTGTGGTATGTAGGCTTCTACTTTGTACCAAATTTTGTAGCCAAAATCACGAGCGTCTCAATCTGCATTTGGTCACTGTAAGGTGTTTTTTGCAATTTTGAAAAGTTCTGGTTGAGAACTATCTCTAGTGGAAATGTGCACACAAGATCCTCTCGTGATCTTGCTCTTTCACATAAAAGAATTTGACAGGGCTCTAAATATCTATGCTCCATTGGCTACCTTTTGTGCACTAGAGAAGAATACCACAATTGCAAGAGGTGAAGGTGTGGAACTATGATTTTATGAACATAAATTTCAAAGAGGGTTTACAGACAGTGATGTGAGAGTTCTACATGAGCTTAGGCAAGGGTGAGAAAATTCACGCAACTCAAAACCTTGCGCTTAGAGTGTTGATTTAAGCATGCTAGATCTTCCATCAAGTACTCTTTGTAAATTGTTCTTGTAATTCATCACATTCATCTCTTTGCATATTTAAGAAGCATGCCCTTGTATGGGGGTAGAAGGCATACATACCGACATGGAATCAACTCAGTGAGAGGACCATATCAAGTTCACTTTGGTGGATTCCATAGTCTTGGATGACATGGGTTGTATTCTTATATTTTCTGCATTTTCATTTATCACATTGGTGGAGTGCATCATGGCTTCACATGTAGGGTTGATGGGTGGTCTTAGATGGGTCTTGGATTGCTGAGAGCCATATGGAACATCTACAAAGTGTACTCGTGTGTTCAAGGTATGCTATGTACCATGTTGTTTAGGTATACATTATTTTCTTGCCATGTATTAATTTTTTAAATTTCTTGTATATGACTACATTCTTTACATTGTCTTTGCACAAGGCTACCATGTGTCCCCCTTATGGTGGGCATGAGAGGGAAAAAAAAGGTGCATTAATATTCATTCTTTCTTTGCATGTGTTTTTTGTGAGAAACCAATAGTTATCTGGTACTATGTGTATAGATTGAACAACTACTTCAAAAAAATTTTGATGCAAAGATACTTACCCATTACATGCCTTCATCCATGAGGGCATGTCATAAACTTGGAGGATTGCGAGGTCCCCTTGAGAGAAGCACCTCTCTTATACTATTGTTTTTGGAACAAGCATTCTGTCTAGCAAAGAAGTACTATTTTGGAGATTGGCCATGTCATGGGGGCTATGCTAAAAGCCTCTATACACACAAGGCGTGGTTGTATGCTCATTGAAAAAATGACAAAGAGATATGTGAGGGCTATCTTACTCCTTTTGTAGAGAATTATTGTGGTACTATGCAAGTGGTTGCTAGCATGGAGGTGACTTTTGCCATTAATGATGAAGATCAATTTGTTGTGGATGATGCACATCTTGACTAGTAAGTACACTATCTTGACTTTAGATACGTGTAGTGCTTTCTCTTATGCCTTACACAATTATAGTGAGTTTACTTGTTATGCAGATAAAATGGCAAGGCATATGATCTTGGATGCTTTGTATGCTAGTGGAGCAACAGGATGGAAAAGGATGCATGTTTATTGATGATAAGGTGGAAGTTGTGTAGATACTAGCGTGGATACGTGCCTCAAATAGACCTTGAGAGACATTTTGGATTTCCCTAGTTGCATCAAGTTTTATAGATTTTTTGAAACAGATGTTTGATCATTTTATGGCATGGTTTTGTGTGACTTTCGGGAGTTAAATGACTTATTTTATACCATGCTATGGGACATGAATATTTTTTTAATTCCAAAGAGCCAAATGTTATAATCGTGTGTTCAAGGTACGCTATGTACCATGTTGTTTAGGTATACATTATTTTCTTGTCATGTATTAATTTTTGAAATTTCTTGTATATGACTACATTCTTTGCATTGTCTTTGCACAAGGCTACCATATGTCCCCCTTATGGGCACGAGAGGGAAAAAAAGGTGCATTAATATTCATTCTTTCTTTGCATGGGTTTTTTGGTATAAGAAACCAATAGTTATTTGGTACTATGTGTATAGGTGGGACAACTGCTTCAAAAAAATCTCGATGAAAAGATACTTACCCATTACATGCCTTCATCCATGAGGGCACAAACGTGGAGTAAGATAGCCCTCACATATCTTTTTGTCATAAGCTTGGAGTGAGGTCCCCTTGAGAGAAGCGTCTCTCTTATGTTATTGTTTTTGGAAGCATTGTGTCCAACAAACAGGTACTGTTTTGGAGATTGGCGGTGGCATGGGGGCTATGCTAAACGCCTCTATACACACAAGGCGTGGTTGTGTGCTCATTGACAATGACAAAGAGAGATATATGAGGGCTATCTTACTCCTTTTGTAGAGAATTATTGTGGTACTACGCAACTGGCTGCTAGCATATGGAGGTGACTTTTGCCATTGTTGATGAAGATCAATTTGTTGTGGATGATGCACATCTTGACTAGTAAGTAGACTATCTTGACTTTAGATATGCGTAGTGCTTTTTCTTATGCCTTACCAATTATAATGAGTTTACTTGTTATGCAGAGAAAATGGCAAGGCGTATGATCTTGGATCCTTCACATGGTTGTATGCTACTACTGGAGTGACAGGAGGGAAAAGGATGCATGTTTATTGATGATAAGGTGGAAGTTGTTTAGATACTAGCGTGGACACGTGCCTCACATAGACCTGGAGAGACATTTTGGATTTCCTAGATTTTTTTAAACATATGTTTGATCATTTTATGGCACAGTTTTGTGCGACTTTCTGGAGTTGCATGACTTATTTTATACCATGCTATGGGACATGAAGATTTTTTTAATTCCAAAGAGCCAAATGTTGATGTTCAAAAAGTAATGAACCAAAGAAGAGTCAGGGTAGGCTTAAGAAGTTGTCAAATGTTGAGGAAATTAAAGAATAAACAAATGTCAACTTAAAATTTCTTGAGGTGATGTTGAGATATCAAGCTCAAAAAGTGCTACAAACATTAATGACCCGCCTAGGTGTGGTGATATCTTATGTACTTATGCCACTGTGGCATGGTTGGTGAGATTATAATTGATATGCTTCTAGAGTGGACGACAAGCTATGTATTGGACAATCACTTTGATGTTCGAGAGTTATGGCATAGTTATAGCACCAGCTCATGTAGTCGAGTTCACACTATAGACTGATTAGTGTATGTTATTATAGGATAGCAATTTCCTTTATAGCACTAGCTCATATAATCAAGTCACACTACGGACTGACCATTGTATGTCATTGTAGGATAGTAATTTCCCTTATAATATATACTTTTGTATTTTTAGGTGTGTGGTAGAGAAGAGAAGAAGATAGAAGAAAATTCAGCCATCCATCTCTTTGTTATGTCTTGCTCTCTCTTGTGTGTGTGTGTGTGTGTGTGTGTGTGTGTGTGTGTTTGCTTTGCAAGGAACTCAAGCTGTCCCTCTCCCCTGCATTCACTTTATGGTATCAAAGCCTGGTTCAAGCTAAGGAGATGAGAAAAAAGTAAAGGAAGCGGTGTACATGGGTAAGAGCATCATCACCTCTCCCCTTCTTGTGTGTTTGCTTTGCCAAGGAACTCAAGCTCTCCCTCTCCCCCACAGTCTCTTTATGGTATCAAAGCCTGGTTCAAGCTAAGGATATGAGAAAAAAGCAAAGGAAGCTGTGTACATGGGTAAGAGTATCATCATCTCTTCCCCTTCTTGTTTAGGTACAACACCCCTTGAGTAGTTGTGTGGTATGTAGGCTACTACTTTGTACCAAATTTTGCAGCCGAAAATCACGGTCATGTCTCAATCTCCATTTGGTCATTGTAAGGTGTTTTTTGCAGTTTTGGAAAGTTCTGGTTGAGAACTATCTCTGGTGGAAATTTGGTTATTATAGTGCAATAGTGCTTTTTGAGAGTGCAGATATTGTTTGCATATGCATTGCTAATCTTGGGTGTATGTACATGTATTTTGGTCACATCTGGTGACATACAAGTTGTGGATAAGTACCTCTCCCGTGTTATAGGTTGCATACAAAAATTCTTTATTTGTGAGTTTCGCTTGTTGTAGAGAAAAACATGTATGATAGAGTGACTCAAATTGTCCGTAGAAAAGCTGGACAAGAACAACTTCCATTCTTGGAAGTTCTGAATGAACAATTTTGTGATTGTTGAAAGGATTTTGAGATTACGTCGAAGGAGACAATGAGGAGCCTCTAGAGTTGCCTAAAGAGAATGTCACCCCAGCATATGTAAAGGCATTCAAGGACTAGCACCAGGGTGTAAGGAAAGTCATATATTGTCTTTCAATTAGTGTCATAGACACAATGATAGGACACATACAAGATGCCAACACTCCACCGATTGCATGGTATATAGCTCGGTGTAGATGTTCTAGAGACCAACACAAAGGCAAGGAAACTGTAGCGAAAACACGAGTTGCAAAGTGTAGAGAAGAAAAGCATGTCTCTTAATGATTATGCTTTGAAGATAAAGGGTATTATTGAATTCCTTCGGTCTATCAAAGTGGGAAGATGCCATGAATGAGAAGATGACAGCATTGGATGCAAATGTAAAATGGGAGTTATTGTCTTTGCCTATTAAGGAAAAGAAGGTAATTAGATGTAAGTGGATGCATAAGGTGAAGTATAACGCAGATGGTTCAGTGTGAGTAGGTATAAGGCAAGATTGGTTACCAAGGGCTATGTGCAAACCTATGGCATTGACTATGAGGAGACATTCAGTCCAGTTACGAGAATGGCACCCATGAGAGCTATCATTCATATGGCTACCAGCAAAGGGTTGGTCTTTACAGTAGATGGATGTAAAGAATTCCTTCTTGTATGGTGATTTGCAAGAAAAAGTATACATCATGCAGCCACCAAGTTATGAGAGTGATGCATACCTAGAGTTTGTGTATAGGTTATGTAAAGCCCTCTATGGCTTGAAGCAAGCACCAAGAGCATGGTCAAACAAGATTGGGAAGTATCGTGTTAGCATTGAAAGTATTGTGTTACCATTGAGTAGTAAAGCATTTCAGAGACCTAAATTTATCAGTTTTGCTACCAAAGGGACATACTTTGGCTAAACAACCCACACAATGCAACTCATTTCTTTGTTTTGATCTTAACAATCCAATGCATAATTTATTCATGCGTTGCAAATGACCCACCACACATTCTGTATCGTGCAATCCTTGGAAACCCTATCACATTACTTTTGATAGCATCAGTCCAGACATGTCCATCAAATTTTCTATCAGTGTTACCAATTGTTTTTTTTTCGGGTGAAGACAAGGTAACTCAAAGAGAATATTTCCATCGTACCTGGCCAGAAGCTCTTCTACTTTGGTGGATCTCTCTTACCAAAGAGAAACTTGTTTTTCAAGAGTCTTTTTCTAGAAGGTTTCTTAATATATTTACAATGGTGATACTAGAAGACTCCTCACCAAAAGTTCTTGTGATGCTTGTGGACTTCTTCAAATCTAGGTGAGTGGATGACTCCTCCTTAACAATGATGGTGGTTATCTAGCTACTTGATATTTCTCCACGCACCAGAAAGGATCTTCCAGACTATATATCTAGGTGAAACATTAATTTATCTCCCCTCTTTATTATTGGCATCTCAAATGATAGGCCATTTGATTCTCCACCTACAAGCTACTTGATAATTCTCCATGCACCAAAAAGGATCTTCCAGACTATATATCTAGGTGAAACATTAATTTATCTCCCCTCTTTATTATTGGCATCTCAAATGATAGGCCATTTGATTCTCCACCTACAAGCTGATGTAATCGGATATCATCTTCTATAAATCCAAACAGTGCTACCAACTCCTCTCTAGAAACCTCAAGAATTTCCTCTGCAGTTGCAAGCTCTATTTGATTTAGTGCCTCTTTGAGCTCTTATCATTCACCACAGTATTCATCTTGCTCACTGTAAACTTAAAAGCTAACCAATCCTTGTGAGCATGAAGTAGTTTAAGCTACGACCAAAACAAATTGTTAAAAAAGCTCGACTTAGCTCTCCACTTAGCTCATCCACAATATCCCTTTCACTACCCTGAGTGCTTTAGCTAAAATATGAAAAGTTCTACATTTTGAGATCAGTGTTTGAAAAAATTCATTTAAAATTTAGGAAATAATTAGTTAAAGTATATCTCAAAAAATTTTCTGTGGCCTCTCGAAATCTCCAGGCTTTTGTATGTTCAAGTTTTAAAGTTGGGTTAGAGATCCTGACATAATTCAATTTGGAGATAATTTTGGATTTTAAAAGTTATAACAATCCTATTAGCATTAAACTTCCCTCACTCCTTGAAAACTGCATTTGTAATTATCCTCAATTAATGAGACATGGATGGACATGAGTACTCAGAGAGCCATTCAATGAGACCGAAGTAGATCAACTAATATTAATTATTTGTAAACTATTTTAAACTTAGATTTATTTAACCACCAAGCCACTACATAATGGTTTAGTTTTTTAAAAAATATTTTAAACCCTAAAGTTCTCTCCTCAGACCACACTCCTAGTTCTTCCTCCATTGATCTCCAACGTGGTCGTCTACTCTCCCAAACCATTTCACTGGCAAAACCATCCTAACAAAGGATGGGGCATGCGTTTTCTTCATCTTGGGTCTGTGATACATTTTGTTCAGGTATGGTCGTTTACGTTTTCTTCATCTTGTGTCTCTGTAGCGTTTTCTTCAGGTATGGTCATCTACGTTTCTGCAAAAAGGTATGGGCAACATGTTTGCTCTCCTTGATGGTTTTCCTAGGGAAACCGTCTCAACGGAGTGTAGGCTTGCATGTTCGCAAACAGGTATGGGAAGACGGTTTTGCCACTTGCGGATATAGTATGTGGATTCAAGAGAGCAAAAGGTGAGCAGACATACAATTGAGAGAGAGGTAGCTTTTGTGTTTGCAAAGATGTATGGGCTGTGAGTTTGCAAAAGAGGGTCCTCTCCCTAGACGGTTTCAATGGCCAAACCGTCTAGGGGAGGAGTGCACACAAAAGTTCATCTCGACTAGCAAAGAGCTGCCAACAGCTGTCATACTTCAGGTGCTCAAACACACAAACACATAGAAGCAGTTCAAGCTACGACTAGGGAGGAGCACACAAATGCATAAAATCAGAGATAGTCCACTTTGCACCTATCCCCCACCTCAACAGAAGTCTTTCTTGGCTTCTTCCATGAATTTTCTCGTTTTCTTAATTTTTCTGCTACTTCCCACATGCCTGCACTTGCATATATGTTGGACATAAGAATATATCTAGCTGCATTCTTACCATCCCTTACAACCCAGTGAGATCAAAGCATCATTTTCCTGTCTCCACATTGTGGATGAGTTTGTTGTGTGAGATGATTATCACCCTCAAGGTCATGATGTTGAGCATAATCTTAGGAGGTCGAATACACAAATGAAGGATGAAGGGTATTTACTAAGTTCAGACACAGTGATGCAACCCATGCCTCATGAAGGTGAGGAGGCTAAAACCCATGCCTCATGAAGGTGAGGAGGCTAAAACCCTGGAAATCAAAAGTTCTCTTTGGGCTTTTTAAAGAATTCCCTAAGGCAGCGCCCTGTGCTTTCCATCTGTGACTAACAACATTCTCATAGGCCGGTTTCCTTGGGGCAATGGTTATGAATCCATCCTTCACATGCATCGAAGTACCTTGTGAGGGTTCATAATGGTCTATGTAACCCTAATTCTCCCTATATCTACCTTGTGGTAGCACAAGTACTTATGCACCACAGGTACAGATAGAGATTGTTGTTTGTGTACAAGAGAGAGAGAGTGAGAAGGCATGAATATTTTTCGTAGGGTAGTACATAATGAGCAAAAAGATTTAATTATCTGCAGGGAGAGAGATAGAGATGAATTATGGCAAAAGATAGAGAAACATTGGGTGAAATATAGATGATTTTGCAACCCCTTGACTTGTTTATCACACAACCCGTTCTCACAACATAAAGATGTAGAACGCCGCGTCGATCTGCTATGCACCACAACCAATATTGCCAATAGAGGTGCTGCACAATAGAGACAAATTGTCATCACCCTGGGGAAGCGAAAATATGCGCATAAGTAGCATGAGGAAAGCTCATGTAAAAGCATACTTGATTGTTGCAACGTCTACACATTAAAGCGTTAGACTTTCATAAAAACTTATAATCCCATAATATGATTTTTTTACGTGCAGTAAATCATTTTTGAACAATAATGACAATATAACCGAAGCTATTGCCACACTAGCACTATATGCTTGCTCTATTGGAGCTACTTCCTAACATAAGGATTTATTGAGAAATTGATATCCTCCAAAATGGTTATGGAGCTAGAAATGGATGATCTGAATGTGTTTTAGAAAGAAATATCATGAATTTTGGATGATCATACTAGACATCTTTTGATTTGGTAGATTTGAGATAAGCCTTTCTTTGGAGTAATCCATATATGGCATATGAGTATTTTGATTGGACACATTGAATGTGAGACTATAGTTTTTCAGATGAGCTTTGATCTGCAAGGCTTGAATGTGTCAATCATGACAAAATATAACTCATCCAATCTAGCTCGAATAGTCTTTCCAAAAGCGTTTCATATTCAAAAATCTGATTTTCAAAACAAATATTTGAAACCCCATGGTCGCAAATATTTGAAACCCCAAATATCACAGGGATCAATCAACCCAACCAAGGTCTCATTGGCAGTTTCTCCTCTCCTAGATGGTTTTTTCGATGAAATCATCTTGTGGAGCCCAATCCCTTGGTATCCCTCCACCATCTCTTTTCTGCTTCATCTCTTTCCCTCCACCAGCATAGTTGACTCATTTTTACTACATGTTGTGATTATAGGTGCTGGTTCACACCCTTTGTAGGTGTTGGTAAATTTTCTTGCTTGTTTTATGGTCTACAACAAGCTCCCATAGCCATGAAGAGAGAGGCCAAGTATGGGGATGAAGCTTTTAATTTACCAGATTCTTTTTTTTATAAAGTTTGCTTTTTATGTATGGAAAAAGTTTTCCTTGCAGTCGTCTCAAGTAGGAAAGAGGAAAAAGACACATTCCACAACTAGGGGTGGCGGAAAAAAAAGATTTCAAAGGAGCATGAGGTAGATGCACCTGGGGTGACTAGAGCAATAGACGCAGATGATTTTGATGTTAGTGCTTCAAAGAAACATGAGGTAGATGCACCTGGGGTGAGTAAAGAAATAGATGTAGATGCAAAAAAAGCCAAGGGTAGTGTGAACAAAGATGTGGAGAACAAAGAAAAAGAGGAGGATCCAGATGATGTCGTTCCTTTGTTGGTCTCTCAACCATAGCGCTCAGAGTTCTTAGAGAGCATAGCAATGAACAAGGGCATTATCACACTGCTTGTTCCACTATGCAGACTTGTGATAATGCCTTATCACAAGACTTATCTTTGTTGAAAAGAATATTGGAGGATGATGGATACAATGTGATGATGATGAAAGGTAGCTTTATCTTGTCCCCATCAACATGCCTGATGGGACCAGCAAAGACATGAATTAGAATACTAAGAAATCATGGGATAAGAATTGGCAATTGGTTAACAAAGAGTTTGAAGAGGACTTAAGTAACAATAAGAGATGGTTTGCCCTCCAAACTAAGATATTTTTTTGTTTGGGAGAGCAATCATAGGACTGCATCATGGATGGAATGCATACGAGAGATATTTCAAAATAACAAGAAGATGCACATAAGGGTCCAAGCTTAATTCATAGTTCCCACTCAATAAGAGGAACTAAAGTTGGTTGCTACTTTGCAACGACTGAACATGTAAGTTATTCAACTCTCAAAATGATATGTTGAAACTTTTTGCATGTGAAAAATATTTACTTTTATTGAATTTTTCTTGTGTTTACTTTTGTTTGTTTTTCTAGAATGAATGAGGAGACAATAGTGAAAACAAACTTGAAGGATTAGGGTCAAAGCATGATAACATGGACTAAAAACCTATGTTGTGGACAATGGTTTACAACTGGTTGTTGTGAAACACTTTTATGCAGAGTTAGAAAATTGAAACATGGTTTTTTAATCTTGTTTCACATTTATTATATATAAGAGAGTAGTACTAGATAAATTGCTAAATACATCTAATGATGATACTAAATCCAGTAATATTCGGTGTCTTCAAGTGTGGTAGCAATCGATACAACCGGTAGAAAGCATACCACCTTATCATGGCTTCACCCATTACTTGTTCCATACAAGTACGCTATGTGCATGCGATGAGTCTCAATTCAAAGAGGAGTTTAATGACAGTGAGAAAAATTCTATTACAAAGGCAAGATCCCAAGAGGCTAGCATGAGCAAGAGGGTTTGGTATCCTCTTACCCATCCAATATTGGCCGTTTGGTGTATGGAGTAAACTTTACAAACTTTGTATCCCCTATAATTTGTTTTTCATAAGCATGTGTCTTTATGTGTTTATTTGCATTCTAGTGAAAGTGGAAGAAGGATTTAGAGTTTTCTTGTAGTAAGATACCTCCCAATTTAGCCAAAGATGAGCTCATCCAAGAAACAAATAATGCAAGGAGAAATGTCATCAAGACTTACAATCAAAAAATGGCAAGATTAAGTTATAATTGTCATGTTTCACCATATTTGTAAACTATTATATGTGATCTCTTCTTTGGAGACTTTTTTGTATTAACTAGTATTTGTTTTTATTATTTCAATGCTAGAATCTCTCCATGGTTAATCCTGCAAATGGATTGGAGTGTTTTGAGATTTTATGGAAGCTTCCATTCGAGGATGATAGGTTTAAAGATCACCGTCAAAAAGTTGTAATCTATTTCTTCTACTTGTTGTTCAATGGAGCTAAAACTAAGGGTATTAAAAAATTTGGGGCAAGATGAGAATTTTCGGTTGATGAGATATGGTATGCCACTTGGGAACCATCACTATATTCCTTGGTTGGCAAAGGAGGTATGGATGGATCAACTATTGGAAGATGCAAAAAGGCTTTTTACAACAAGTCTTAGATTCTACAAGGGGTGCCAAAAAAGTGGAGCTACCTATTGGTGCAAGTTTGGAGGCATATTTTAGTGATGTGGTGATGATGAATACATACAGGGGTGTCTTGTTTTATATGCATTGCAAAAGGAGATGAATGTGGAAAATTCACCTACCAAGCACGTGGATTTGAAGAACTCATCTCGTCTATTGGTCTATAGGTAACTATGATTGGTGTATGTAAATATGCTAAAATTATTTATGTCGATAGTCTCATATGTTACTTTTGGTGGGACTTTTCTTTTTGCTTTATTATGATAGGTTCTTGATGTATTTCATATCATCAAAGATAATTCCATGCTTGCCGGATATTTACAAAGCATGGATAGTGATCTCGCCCCCTACATATTATATGCACATTTTAGTCATATTTAGGGAGAATAATGCAGTCCATGGAGTCTTCTTGCTTGCCAATTGGGAGTGGAAGCACTACTCTTGGCAGCTTGATATGAAGAAAGGGGAGTAGTGCTGCTTAGAAGAGGAGGAAGAGAATTATCTTAGGCACCTCAAGGTGAATGCAAGTCAGAGTTAGGTTCTTCTGCTGGAGAGATGATCGAGGAGGAGCAAAGGAAGAAAATGGAGGAAGAACTAAAATCTCTCAAGGGAAAAGAAGATCAAGATGCCAAGGAGGAAGGCAAGAACCCTGGGGGGGTCATTCAGCACATCAGGCACAAAAGATGTTTCTATATGAAGGGTAAGTTTACTATCAGTTCCTAATAATATGTCCTATTTGTTGTATCATGGCATGTTTCAATTTTCTTTTAGTGTTGAATGACTAATTTGTCTTCTATACACACAAGATCCCCTCGTGAAATTACTCTTTCACATAAAAGAATTTGACAGGGCTCTAAATATCTATGCTCCATAAAAGAATTATTGTGGTACTATGCAAGTGGCTGCTAGCATGGAGGTGACTTTTACCATTGATGATGAAGATCAATTTATTGTGGATGATGCACATCTTGACTAGTGAGTAGACTATCTTGACTTTAGATATGTTTTCTTATGCCTTACCCAATTATAGTGAGTTTACTTGTTATGCAGAGAAAAATGATCTTGGATCCTTCATGTGGTCGTATGCTACTACCAGAGCGACAGGATGGAAAAGGATGCATGTTTATTGATGATAAGGTGCAAGTTGTTTAGATCCTAGCATGGACACATGCCTCACATAGACCTCGAGAGACATTTTGGATTTCCCTAGTTGCATCAAGTTTTATAGATTTTTTGAAACATATGTTTGATCATTTTATGGCATGGTTTTGTGCAACTTTCTGGAGTTGCATGACTTGTTTTATACCATGCTATGGGACATGAAGATTTTTTTAATTCCAAAGAGCCAAATGTTGATGTTCAAAAAGTAATGAACCAAAGAAGAGTCAAGGTAGGCTTAAGAAGTTGTCAAATGTTGAGGAAATTAGAGAATAAACAAAGAAGAGTCAGGATAGGCTTAAGTTGTAAAATGTTGAGGAAATTAGAGAATAAACAAATGTCAACTTAAAATTTCTTGAGGTGATGTTGAGATATCGAGCTCAAATAGTGCTACAAACATTAATGACCCGCCTAGGTGATATCTTATGCACTTATGCCATTGGCATGGTTGGTGAGATTTTAATCGATATGCTTCTAGTTGACGACAGACTATGTGACAGCCACTTTGAAGTTCTAGAGTTATGGCATAGTTATAGCACCAGCTCATATAGTCGAGTTCACACTATAGACTGACCAGTTTATGTTATTGTAGGATACTAATTTCCTTTATAGCACCAGCTCATATAGTCGAGTCACACTATGGACTGACCATTGTATGTCACCCTTTGCTTCCACACACATCGTCTCATAGCCACATAGCTCCAAGAGAATCAGACTGTCGTCCCCTGAGAAAAACCCAACAGCAATAATATATACTCTTGTATTTTTAGGTGTGTGGTAGAGAAGAGAAGAAGATAGAAGAAAATTCAGCCATCCATCTCTTTGTTATGTCTTGCTCTCTCTTGTGTGTGTGTGTGCGTGTTTGCTTTGCAAGGAACTCAAGCTCTCCCTCTCCCCCGCATTCACTTTATGAGAAAAAAGTAAAGGAAGCGGTGTACATGGGTAAGAGCATCATTATCTCTCCCCCTTCTTGTGTGTTTGCTTTGACAAGGAACTCAAGCTCTCCCTTTCCCCCGCAGTCTCTGTATGGTATCAAAGCCTCGTTCAAGCTAAGGATATGAGAAAAAAGCAAAGGAAGCGGTGTACATGGGTAAGAGCATCATCATCTCTCCCCCTTCTTGTTTAGGTACAACACCCCTTGAGTAGCTCCGAGAGCTATGCATCTCTGATTGAGTAGCGTTCTTCATGGGCGTGGAGGTTTTTGTGTGGTATGCAGGCTACTACTTTGTACCAAATTTTGCAGCCAGAATCATCGGCATGTCTCAATCTCCATTTGGTCACTGTAAGGTGTTGATAATCTAGAATTCGGCCTTCCAGCCTCTACATGCTGGGCAAAACCCTACAGGACCATACACCTCATCGTCGGCGGCAGGCTGGCGACGAGGACTCAAGCCGGCCTGTCACCCTCTCAGGCTCCATCGCTCGATCCTCCCGCCCCTCAGAGGGATGTCTACACACTAGGGTGGGCTTATTCACCGCTAGTGTGGGCTTATTCACCGCACTAGCCCTCAGAACAACATCAGAACCTCTCGCCTCAATCGGCGCCCTCAGAACTAGGCAGCATCAGAACCTCTCGCCTCAATCGACGAACCTTATTCTCCTAATGGTATGAGGGATACCTTGCGATCCCGAGCTTTGCTAACGGCATCGCCCGGCTACACAAGCACGGAACAGAGTTAGCGTTGAAGCCAAGAAAAACTTGCACTCTTTAAAGATAACAATTTCAATGCAATTTTTTAAATACAGCATCACACAATTCATAACTTCATACAATTTTATGTCATTATTTTAAAAGGAAAAGATACACATTTATTAGCACTAATATATAAAAAATGCTTCTTTAAAATATAACCAAGCTAACCTGGCCACCATTTCCTTGAGGAGCTTGTAAAAGGGAGGGTTGGAGCCGCATCGGGAGCATCTTCCCTGATCTCGCTGTTGCGCGCTCCTCTCGGGGCAATATTCTGACGTTTTCGGGAAGGGGCCATTTTGGATGGCATCTTATAGGGCTCGCTGCTGCGGTCGAAACGCTTCAGTCGAATCTTAATTCTGAGATTGTTTGCTCACCGTATGAGGAGTGGTACGGTGTCGGTTGTCAGGGAAAGGAGTGGTACGCATGTACCTTATCTGGTTTGGGGCAGCATGGGTGTCCAGGTAGGGGTATGTGTGGACCACACAGTGGGCGACCGTCCTTTGGTTCTTGGGCGGCCATCGTACGGGCACCCTAGAAAGTGTGTACGGTCTAAATTTTGGGATGGGATACCTAAATTTGGAGTGCCCACCTTGATTTGCATGCCGGACCGCCTCGGGGGTGATTTTTTTTTGTCCAAGAGGTTCTCTTGGTCATTGGGGTTCAGACCGTTCGTCACAATCGGACGCCCGGTCGTGCATTTACTAAGGTTTAAAGGTCATCACTTTTTAATTAAAATGACTGAAATTTGCATATAAGCTTGATCCGGTGTCCGTTTTGGATGCTGTAAAATCTTATATTAGGGTAAAATTGCATGCAAATTCTAAATTTGGGCTCAAAATTTGAAGATTCTAAGTAGAAATGACTCAAATAATAAAATCATTGATTTTTATACCATAAAAACTCATAAATTTATCTATTACATGGACATTTCTTTATGTGAAGATGGGTACGCTACAAAGATGTAGAACGCCGCGTCGATCTACTATGCACCACAACCAATATTGCCAATAGAGGTTCATCACCCTGGGGAAAGGAAAATATGGGCATAAGTAGCTTGAGTAAAGCTCAAGTAAAAGCATACTTGATTGTTGCAACGTCTATGCATTAAAGCGTTAGACTTTCATAAAAACTTATAATCCCATAATATGATTTTTTTAGTGTAGTAAATCATTTTTGAACAATAATGACAATATAACCGAAGCTATTGCCACACTAGCACTATATGCTTGCTCTAATGTAGCTACTTCCTAACTTAACGATTCATTGAGAAATTGATATCCTCCAAAAAGGCTATGGAGCTAGAAACGGATGATCTGAGTGTGTTTTAGAAAGAAATCTATTGAATTTTGGATGATCATACTAGACATCTTTTGATTTGGCAGATTTGAGATAAGCCTCTCTAGAGTAATCCATATATGGCATATGATTATTCTGACTGACACATTGAATGTGAGACTATAGTTTTTCAGATGAGCTTTGATCTGTAAGGCCTGAATGTGTCAATCATGACAAAATATAACTCATCCAATCTAGCTCGAATAGCCTTTCCAAAAACGCTTCATATTCAAAAATCTGATTTTCAAAACAAATATTTGAAACCCCAAATATCACAAGGATCAATCAACCCAACCAAGGTCTCATTGGCAGTTTCTCCTCTCCTAGATGGTTTTTTCGATGAAATCATCTTGTGGAGCCCAATCCCTTGCTTTCCCTCCATCTCTTTTCTGCTTCATCTCTTTCCCTCCACCAGCATAGTTGACTCATTTTTACTACATGTTGTGATTATAGGTGTTGGTTCACACCTTTTGTAGGTGCTGGCAAATTTTCTTGCTTGTTTTATGGTCTACAACAAGCTCCCATAGCCATGAAGAGAGAGGCCAAGTATGGGGATAAAGCTTTTCATTTACCAAATTCTTTATTTTTTATAAAGTTTTTAAGGGAAATAGATATGTATGGTTGTCATGGTCTTTTTCGTTTATGATTTTGTGAATAGTTATCATGCTTTTTATGTATGGAAAAAGTTTTCCTTGCAGTCGTCTCACGTAAGGAAGAGGAAAAAGACACATTCCACAACTAGGGGTGGCGGAAAAAAAAAGATTTCAAAGTGTAACGTACCCATCTTCACTAATAAAGAATTGTCCATGTATGTAATTATGAGTTTTTATGGTATAAATATCAATGATTTTATTATTTGAGTCATTTCTACTTAGAATCTTCAAATTTTGAGCCCAAATTTGGAATCTACACGCGATTTTATCCTAATATAGGATTTTACAGCATCCAAAACGGACACCGGATCAAGCCTATACGCTAATTTCAATCATTTTAGTTAAAAAACGACAACATTTAAACCTTAATAAATGCACGACCGCACATCCGATTAACAAACGGTCTGAACCCCTGCGACCAAGAGAACCTCCCAAACAAAAAAAAAAAAGTTCGCCCCTCGGGGTGGTTCGACACGCAAATCGAGGCAGGCGCCCCAAATTTGGGTATCCCGTCCCAAAAATTTAGTCCGTACACTCACTAGGGCGCCCGTACAATGATCGCCCAAGAACCAAAGGACGACCGCCCACTGTATGGTCCACGCGTACCCTTAGGTGGACACCCAGACCCGATAAGGTACATGCGTACCACTCCTTTCCCAGACAACCGACACCGTATCTTTCCCCTAGACCCATGCAGGCCACTGATCCACAGCCTTTGAAGGTACACTGTCCTTTTGTCCTTGCTTTGCGCAGCGCCCGTACCCTCACCCCTCAGCTATATAAACCCCCGGGGTGCTCCACAGACGGCACGCATTTCTGTGTACGCCGTCCGTACCGCCGTCCGTCCTTGTGTAGCGTACTTGCTGCAAGTACAGCCGTCCTTGCAGCCACCCCTCTCACACCCCCTCATTTGGCTCTTTTCAGATAAGCCAATTTTCCTCCATCCCCCTCTTGCTAGAGGCCAGTGTCCTTAACTCTTCTCCCCCCCGTGTGAATAGACTTACAGAGAGGCTTGCAGCCACCCCTCCCAGCCCTCTCCACGTTTTTGCCTTTGCCCTTAAGGACATCTCACAATTCCCCCCCATTTGCGTAGACTTTAGTAAGGGTTTTTTGACTCAAGCGAGGGTTCGTACGCCATATTCTTTTGCTCATACGGTGAGCAAACGAACTCAGAATTCAGATCCGACTGAAGCGTTTCGATCGCAGCAGCGAGCTCTACAAGGCGACGCCTAAGATGGCCTCATCTCGGAGACGGCAAAATATTGCCTCAAGAGGGACATGTAACAACGAGATGGGGGGAGATGCGCCCAATGCGGCTCCAGTCCTCCCTTTTCAAGCCCCTCAAGGAAACGGTGGCCAGGTTAGCTTGGTTAATTTTCAAAAGAAGAGATTTTTCCTTAAATTAGTATTAATGAATGGTGTCTTTTTCTTTTAAAATGAGGACATAAAAATTATATGAAGTTACGAATTATATGGAGATTGAGACATGCCCGCGATTTTGGCTGCAAAATTTGGTACAAAGTAGTAGCCTACATACCACACAAAAACCTCCACGCCCATGAAGAACGCTACTCAATCAGAGATGCATAGCTCTCGGAGCTACTCAAGGGGTGTTGTACCTAAACAAGAAGGGGGAGAGATGATGATGCTCTTACCCATGTACACCGCTTCCTTTGCTTTTTTCTCATATCCTTAGCTTGAACCAGTCTTTGATACCATAAAGAGACTGCAGGGGAAAGGGAGAGCTTGAGTTCCTTGGCAAAGCAAACACACAAGAAGGCAGAGAGATGATGATGCTCTTACCCATGTACACTGCTTCCTTTACTTTTTTCTCATATCCTTAGCTTGAACCAGGCTTTCATACTATAAAGTGAATGCGAAGGAGAGGGAGAGCTTGAGTTCCTTGTAAAGCAAACACACGCACACACACAAGAGAGAGCAAGACATAACAGAGAGATGGATGGCTGAATTTTCTTCTATCATCTTCTCTTCTCTACCACACACCTAAAAAAACAAGAGTATATATTATAAAGGAAATTACTATCCTACAATGACATACAATGTTTAGTCCATAGTGTCTCTCGATTATATGAGCTGGTGCTATAAAGGAAATTACTATCCTATAATAACATACACTGGTCAGTCTATAATGTGAACTCAACTATATGAGCTGGTGCTATAACTATGCCAGAACTCTAGAACTTCAAAGTGGCTATCACATAGCCTGTCGTCCACTAGAAGCATATCGATTAAAATCTCACCAACCATGCCAATGGCATAAGTGCATAAGATATCACCTAGGCGGGTCATTAATGTTCGTAGCACTATATAGTGCAATAGTGCTTTTTGCGAGTGCAGATAATGTTTGCATATGCATTGCTAATCTTGGGTGTATGTACATGTATTTTGGTCACATCTAGTGATGTACATGTTGTAAATAAGTACCGCTCCCGTGTTATAGGTTGCATACAAAAATTCTTTGTTTGTGAGTTTCGCTTGTTGTAGAGAAAAACATGTATGATAGATTGACTCAAATTGTCCGTAGAAAAGCTGGACAAGAACAACTTCCATGCTTGGAAGTTCTAAATGAACAATTTTGTGATTGCTTAAAGGATTTTGAGATTACGTCGAAGGAGACAATGAGGAGCCTATAGATTTGCCTAAAAGAGAATGTCACTCCAGCATATGTAAAGGCATTCAAGGACTGGAACCAGGGTGTAAGGAAAGTCATATATTGTCTTTCAATTAGTGTCATACACACAATGATAGGACACATACAAGATGCCAACACTCCACCAATTGCATGGTATATAGCTCGGTGTAGATGTTCCAGACCAACACAAAGGCAAGGAAACTGTAGCGAAAACACAAGTTGCAAAGTGTAGAGAAGAAAAGCATAACTATAAATGATTATGCTTCAAAGATAAAGGGTATTATTGAATTCCTTCGGTCTATCAAAGTACCGATGGAAGATAATGATCTAGGGAGCGTCTATCTGAATGGGCTTGGCAAAAAGTACAAGCCATTAAAGACCTCCGTTTTAGTTGAGAAGAATGTTCCCAACTTTTGGGACTTAGTGTCTATGCTGATCACATAAAATAAAAGTCTTTGAGTGAGGACTCTTCTTCACAAAACAAGAACACATCAGACCATACCTTCTACTCTAAATCAGGTAGAGGTAGAGGTAGATTTGTGGTCGAGGCCAAGGTGGTGGCCGACATGGAAACCAAAATTATGGACAATAACAGTCCAATGATTCATAGCACCAACATTAATCATACATAGGTGGAAGAGCCAGTCTAGAGGCACAGAGGAAGCTAGAGGGGTCGAGGTGGTTGACAAACTAATTAGAGTGCAAATAGCATAGAGTGCTATTATTGTGGCAAATCAAGGCACATGGCAAAGGAATGCTTCAAAAGGAGAATGACATTAGAAGTGAAAAGTTCCAGTAAGGCAACTATGCATCCTTAAGTAAATAGGGTGGTGATAACAAAAGTGAGTAGCTATTTGTGATGCAGCATATGCTCAGTTCCACAAGAGGAGATGTGTCACGATCTAAAGATATATGATTTGTTTATTTTTGCACCTCTAACCATATAACCAGTCATAATGAGTGGTTTAGAGACATGTAGAAATGGAAAAGCTAGGTTATGTAGAAACATGTGACGATATTTTACATCCCATTGTGCATGTGACATTATCTCTACAGGGTGAAAAAATGAAGTACTTGTTTGGCAGATGTACTTCATGTTACAAATATTACAAAGAACTTGATTTCTATTGGACAGATGGTTGACCAAGGTCTACACGTGAGGTTTGATTCTCAAAGGTACTTTGTGGAAGACTTCAAAAATCAGTTTCGCTTTGCCGTAAAGGGCAACAGAAAAGGTAGAATGTTTATTTTGGATGTGAACATGCCTAAGGTAAAGACAGCCATGTTTGTGCATGGAACATGTGTCATTGCAGATATTGACATATGGCACAAGCGCATTAGTCATGTGAATATACAGTGGCCCAAGTCTATGCAGGCCAAAAATATTATTACAGGTTTGCAGAAGTTTACAGGTTTTTGCTCACTTTCGGAGATTTAAAGTCTTGGTCGAGAAGGAAAAAGGCATACAAAGAAATTGTCTGAGATCAGATGGTGGGGGAGAGTATTTCTCCAGTGCGTTCAGTGATTTATTGAGGAAGTAGGGAATTGAGAGACAGTTTATCTGTAGGTATACTCCGCAATAGAAAGGTGGTGCAGAAAGAAACAACAGGCACATTATAGAAGTGGCATGTTCCTTGATGTCAGAAAATAATATGACATATTATTTTTGGATACAAGGAGTAGCAATTGTTGTGTACATTATGAACAAAACCCCCGCTATTGTTGTTTATGTTATGACACCGGAGCAAAAGTTTATGGGCATAAAACTGGGTGTGTCTCAGTTGAAAGTGTTTGGGTGTATAGCGCGTATGTGTATGCTGCTGACAAAGTGAGAATAAACTTGGATCCAAAGGCAGAGCAATGCATCTTCACTGGTTATAATTTGGAGCAGAAAGATTATAGATGTAAGAAATATTGAGGCTGCACCACATGTAGAGTAGGAATCACAGGTGCTTAGTGGACCTGGAGAATCCTTCAACATTGGGTACAGTGTTAGTCCATGGTCACGTGCAGGTTGAGGAGAGATATAGGTAAACATGTATCACATAAAGGGAAGGAAAAGCTAGATTAACCTTTGGTGCCTGATTTGTCAGCAGATCACTCTAGTGGCTCCGAGCAAAGCCTTGATGGAGTTCTAGAGTCTTGATGAGGAGCTTGGCATTCCATCTATGGTTACTCCTGGTGTAAGAAGAACCAGAGCTGTTTTGAGGACACATGGCAGTGATGCATGTGTGTGCAAGTCTACGAGGCTTAAGTACCATGTTGACAGGTTGAGATATGATGGATATATAGCCCATCAATAGGCTTACATGGTTAAAGCATTACAAGATCTAGAGTCCACTTGTTTTGAGAAAGCACTTGGAAATACACAATGGGAAGATGCCATGAATGAGAAGATGACAGCATTGATTGCAAATGCAACATGGGAGTTATTGTCTTTGCCTACTAAGGAAAAGAAGGTAATTAGATGTAAGTGGCTTGAAGCAAGCACCAAGAGCATGGTCAAATAAGATTGGGAAGTATCGTGTTACCATTGGAAGTATTGTGTTACCATTGAGTAGTAAAGCATTTCAGAGACTCGAATTTATCAATTTTGCTACCAAAGGGACATACTTTGGCCAAACAACCCACACAATGCAGCTCATTTCTTTGTTTTGATCTTAATAATCCAATGCATAATTCATTCATGGGTTGCAAATGACCCACCACACATTCTGTATCGTACAATCCTTGGAAACCCTCCTATCACATTACTTTTGATAGCATCAGTCTAGACATGTCTATCAAACTTTCTATCAGTGCTACCAATTGTTTTTTTTTGAGTAAAGACAGGGTAACTCAAATAGAATATTTCCATCATACCTGGCTAAAAGCTCTTCTACTCGGTGGATCTCTCTTATACCAAAGAGAAACTTGTTTTTCAAGAGTTTTTTTCTAGAAGGTTTCTTAATATATTTACAATGGTGATACTAGAAGACTCCTCACCAAAAGTTCTTGTGATGCTGGTGGACTTCTTCAAATCTAGGTGAGTGGATGACTCCTCCTTAACAATGATGGTGGTTATCTAGCTACTTGATATTTCTCCATGCACCACAAAGGATCTTCCAAACTATATATCTAGGTGAAACATTAATTTATCTCCCCTCTTTATTATTGGCATCTCAAATGATAGGCCATTTGATTCTCCACCTACAAGCTGATGTAATCAAATACTATCTTCTATAAATCCAAACAGTGCTGCCAACTCCTCTCTAGAAACCTCATGAATTTCCTCTACAGTTGCAAGCTCTATTTGATTAGTGCCTCTTTGAGCTCTCATCACCGCAGTATTCATCTTGCTCACTGCTGTAAACTTAAAAGCTAACCAATCCTTGTGAGCATGAAGTAGTTTAAGCTACAACCAAAACAAACTATTAAAAAAGCTCGACTTTGCTCTCCACTTAGCTCACCCACAATATCCCTTTCACTACCATGAGTGCTTTGGCTAAAATAAGAAAAGTTCTACATTTTGAGATCAGTGTTTGAAAAAATTCATTTCAAAATTAGGAAATAATTAGTTAAAGTATATCTCAAAAAAATTTCTGTGGCCTCTTGAAATATCCAGGCTTTTGTACGTTCAAGTTTCAAAGTCGGGTTAGAGATCCTGACATAATTCAATTTGAAGATAATTTTGGATTTTAAAAGTTATAACAATCCTATTAGCATTAAACTTCCCTCACTCCTTGAAAAATGCATTTGTAATGATCCTCAATTACTGAGACATGCATGGACATGAGTACTCAGAGAGCCATTCAATGAAACTGAAGTAGATCAACTAATATTAATTATTTGTAAACTATTTTAAACTTAGATTTATTTAACCACCAAGCCACTACATAATGGTTTAGTTTTTAAAAAAACATTTTAAACCCTAAAGTTTTCTCTTCAGACCACACTCCTAGTTCTTCCTCCATTGATCTCCAAGGTGGTGTGGTCATCTACTCTCCCAAACCATTTCACTGGCAAAACCATCCTAACAAAGGATGGGGCATGCACTTTCTTCATCATCTCAGGTTTGCGTTTTCTTCATCTTGGGTCTGATGCATTTTGTTTAGGTATGGTCATTTGCGTTTTCTTCATCTTGGGTCTCTGTTACGTTTTCTTCAGGTATGGTCATCTACGTGTTTGCAAAAAGGTATGAGCAACATGTTTGCAAAAGAGGGTCCTCTCCTTTGATAGTTTTTCTAGGGAAACCATCAACAACGGAGTGAAGGCTTGCGTGTTTGCAAACAGGTATGGGAAGACAGTTTTGCCACTTGCGGGTATAGTGTGTGGATTCAAGAGCGCAAGGTGAGCAGACATACAATTGAGAGAGAGGTAGCTTTTGTGTTTGCAAAGATGTACGGGCTGTGAGTTTGCAAAAGAGGGTCCTCTGGCCAAACCGTCTAGGGGAGGAGTGCACACAAAAGTTTGTCTCGACCAGCGAAGAGGTGCCAAGAGCTGTCATACTACAGGTGCTCAAACACACAAACACATAGAAGCAGTTCAAGCTACGACTAGCAAACGGTCTAGGGAGGAGCACACAAATGCATAAAATCAGAGATAGTCCACCTTGCACCTATCCTCCACCTCAACAGAAGTCTTTCTTGGCTTCTTCCATGAATTTTCTCATTTTCTTAGCTTTCTTGCTACTTCCCACATGCCTGCACTTGCATATATGTTGGACATAAGAAGATATCTAGCTGCATTCTTACCATCCCTTACAACCCAGTGAGATAGCATCATTTTCCTGTCCCACATTGTGGATGAGTTTGTTGTGCGAGATGATTATCACCCTCAAGGAGATCATGCATGATGTTGAGCATAATCTTAGGAGGTTGAATACACAATGAAGGATGAAGGGTATTTGCTAAGTTCAAACACAATGCTGCAACCCATACCTCATGAAGGTGAGGAGGCTAAAACCCTGGAAATCAAAAGTTCTCTTTGGGCTTTTTAAAGAATTCCCTAAGGTAGCGCCTGCGCTTTCCATCTGTTGACTGACAACATTCTCATAGGCCTGTTTCCTTGGGGCAATGGTTATTAATCCATCCTTTGCATGCACCGAAGTACCCTGTGAGGGTTCACAATGGTCTATGTAACCCTAATTCTCCCTATATCTACCTTGTGGCACAAGTACTTATGCACCACAGGTACATATAGAGATTGTTCATGTACACAAGAGAGAGAGAGTGAGAAGGCGTGAATATTTTTTGTAGGGTAGTACTTAATGAGCGAAAAGATTTAATTATGTGCAGGAGAGAGAGAGAGAGAGAGAGAGAGAGAGAGAGAGAGAGAGAGAGAGAGAGAGAGAGAGAGAGAGAGAGAGAGAGAGAGAGAGAGAGAGAGAGATGAATTATGGCGAAAGATAGAGAAACATTGGGTGAACTATAGATGATTTTGCAAGCCCTTGACTTGTTTATCACACAACCCATTCTTGCAACAAAGATGTAAAACGTCATGTTGATCTGCTATGCACCACAACCAATATTGCCAATAGAGGTTTTACACAACTAAGACAAATTGTCATCACCCTGGGGACAGGAAAATATGTGCATAAGTAGCTTGAGGAAAACTCAAGTAAAAGCACTTGATTGTTGCAACGTCTACGCATTAAAGCGTTAGACTTTCATAAAAACTTATAATCCCATAATATGATTTTTTTTAGTGCAGTAAATCATTTTTGAACAATAATGACAATATAAACAAAGCTATTGCCACACTAGCACTATATGCTTGCTCTATTACAGCTACCAAATGGCTATGGAGCTAGAAACGGATGATCTGAATGTGTTTTAGAAAGAAATCTCATGAATTTTGGGATGATCACACTAGACATCTTTTGATTTGGCAGATTTGAGATAACTTTCTGGAGTAATCCATATATGGCATATGAGTATTCTAACTGACACATTGAATGTGAGACTATAGTTTTTTAGATGAGCTTTGATCTATAAGGCCTGAATGTGTCAATCGTGACAAAATATAACTCATCCAATCTAGCTCGAACAGTCTTTCCAAAAATGCTTCATCTTCAAAAATCTGATTTTCAAAACAAATATTTGAAACCCCATGGTAGAAAATATTTGAAACCCCAAATATCACAGGGATCAATCAACCTAACCAAGGTGTCATTGGCAGATTCTCCTCTCCTAGATAATTTTTTCAATGAATCATCTCGTGGAGCCCAATCCCTTGCTTTCCCTCCATCTCTTTTCCCCTTCATCTCTTTCCCTCCACCAGCATAGTTGACTCATTTTTACTACATGTGATTATAGGTGTTGGTTCACACCCTTTGTAGGTGTTGGCAAATTTTCTTGCTTGTTTTACGGTCTACAACAAGCTCCCATAGCCATGAAGAGAGAGGCCAAGTATGGATGAAGCTTTTAATTTACCAGATTCTTTATTTTTTAAAGTTTTTAAGGGAAATAGATATGTATGGTTGTCATGGTCTTTTTTGTTTATGATTTTGTGAATAGTTATCATGTTTTTTATGTATGAAAAAAGTTTTCCTTGCAGTCGTCTCAAGTAGGAAAGAGGAAAAAAGAAGCCAAGGGTAGTGTGAACAAAGATGTGGAGAACAAAGAAAAAGAGGAGGATGCAGATGATGTCGTTCCTTTGTTGGTCTCTCAACCATAGGGCTCACAGTTCTTAGAGAGCATAGCAATGAACAAGGGCATTATCACACTGTTTGTTCCACTATGCAGACTTATGATCAATGAGAGGGTTAGGGAACTGAGACAAGACTTATCTTTGTTGAAAAGGATATTGGAGGATAATGGATACTATGTGATGATGAAAGGTAGCTTTATCTTGTCCATCAACATGCCTGATGGGACCAGCAAAGACATGAATTAGAATAGTAAGAAATCATGGGGCAAGAATTGGCAATTGGTTAACAAAGAGTTTGAAGAGGACTTAAGTAACAATAAGAGATGGTTTGTTCTCCAAACTAAGATATTTTTCTATTTGGGAGAGCAATCATAGGACTGCATCATGGATGGAATACATACGAGAGATATTTCAAAACAACAAGAAGATGCACATAAGGGTCCAAGCTTAATTCATAGTTCCCACTCAATAAGAGGAACTAAAGTTGGTTGCTACTTTGCAAACGATTGAACATGTAAGTTATTCAACTCTCGAAATGATATGTTGAAAATTTTTGCATGTGAAAAATATTTACTTTTATTGAATTTTTCTTATGTGTTTACTTTTGTTTGTTTTTCAAGAATGAATGAGGAGGCAATAGTGAAATCAAACTTGAAGGATTAGGGTGAAAGCATGATAAGGTGGACTGAAAACCTATGTTGTGGACAATGGTTTACAACTGGTTTGTGAAACACTTTTATGCAGAGTTAGGGAATTAAAACATGGTTTTTTAATCTTGTTTCACATTTATTATATCTAAGAGACACTAGATAAATTGCCAAATACATCTAATGATGATACTAAATCCACTAATATTCATTGTCTTCAAGTGTGGTAGCATCTTGTTTTGTGAAGAAGAGTCCTCACCTAAAGACTTTTATTTTATGTGATCAGCATAGACACTAAGTCCCAAAAGTTGGGAACATTCTTCTTGACTAAAATGGAGGTCTTTAATGGCTTGTACTCCTTGCCAAGCCCATTGAGACAGACGCTCGCTAGATCATTATCTTCCATCATCGATACTTTGATAGACCGAAGGAATTCAATAATACCCTTTATCTTTAAGGCATAATCATTAATATATTTGCTTTTCTTCTCTACACTTTGCAACTCATGTTTCTGCTACAGTTCCTTGCCTTTGTGTTGGTCTGGAACATCTACACCGAGCTATATACCATGCAATTGGTGGAGTGTTGGAATCTTGTATGTGTCCTATCATTGTGTCTATGACACTAATTGAAAGACAATATATGACTTTCCTTACACCCTGGTTCTAGTCCTTGAATGCCTTTACATATGCTGGAGTGACATTATCTTTTAGGTAACTCTAGAGGCTCCTCATTGTCTCCCTCGACGTAATCTCAAAATCCTTTTAGCAATCACAAAATTGTTCATTCAAAACTTCCAAGCATGGAATTTGTTCTTGTGTAGCTTTTCTACGGACAATTTGAGTCAGTCTATTGTACATGTTTTTCTCTACAACAAGCGAAACTCACAAACAAAGAATTTTTGTATGCAACCTATAACATGGGAGCGATACTTATTTACAACATGTATGTCACCAGATGTGACCAAAATACATGTACATACACCCAAGATTAGCAATGCATATGCAAACATTATCTGCACTCTCAAAAAGCACTATTGCACTATAATAACCACATTTCCACCACAGATAGTTCTCAACCAGAACTTTTCAAAACTGCAAAAAACACCTTATAGTGACTAAATGGAGATTGAGACATGCCCGCGATTTTGGCTGCAAAATTTGGTACAAAGTAGTAGCCTACATACCACACAAAAACCTCCATGCCCATGAAGAATGCTACTCAATCAAAGATGCGTAGCTCTCGGAGCTACTCAAGGGGTGTTGCACCTAAACAAGAAGGGGGAGAGATGATGATGCTCTTACGCATGTACACCGCTTCCTTTTCTTTTTTCTCATATCCTTAGCTTGAATCAGGCTTTGATACCATAAAGAGACTGCAGGGGAAAGGGAGAGCTTGAGTTCCTTGGTAAAGCAAACACACAAGAAGGGGGAGAGATGATGATGCTCTTACCCATTGTACACCCCTTCCTTTACTTTTTTCTCATATCCTTAGCTTGAACTAGGCTTTGATACAATAAAGTGAATGCGGGGGAGAGGGAGAGCTTGAGTTCCTTGCAAAGCAAACACACACACACACAAGAGAGAGCAAGACATAACAGAGAGATGGATGGCTGAATTTTCTTCTATCTTCTTTTCTTCTCTACCACACACCTAAAAATACAAGAGTATATATTATAAGGGAAATTACTATCCTACAATGACATACAATGGTCAGTCCAGTGTGACTCGACTATATGAGCTGGTGTTATAAAGGAAATTACTATCCTACAATAACATACACTGGTCAGTCTATAGTGTGAACTCGACTATATGAGCTCATGCTATAACTATGCCATAACACTTGAACTTCAAAGTGGCTATCACATAGCCTGTCATCCACTAGAAGCATATCGAGATTAAAATCTCACCAACCATGCTAGTGGGGCATAAGTGCATAAGATATCACCTAGGCGGGTCATTAATGTTTGTAGCACTATTTGAGCTCGATATTTCAACATCACCTCAAGAAATTTTAAGTTGACATTTGTTTATTCTCTAATTTCCTTAACATGTGATAGCTTCTTAAGCCTACCCTGACTCTTCTTTGTTCTCGACTATATGAGCTGGTGCTATAACTATGCCATAACTCTAGAACTTCAAAGTGGCTGTCACATAGCCTGTCATCCACTAGAATCATATCGATTAAAATCTCACCAACCATGCCAGTGGCATAAGTGCATAAGATATCACCTAGGCGGGTCATTAATGTTTGTAGCACTATTTGAACTCTCGATATCTCAACATCACCTCAAGAAATTTTAAGTTGACATTTGTTTATTCTCTAATTTCCTCAACATTTGACAGCTTCTTAAGCCTACCCTGACTCTTCTTTGTTTATTCAATTTCCTCAACATTTGACAACTTCTTAAGCCTACGTTGACTCTTCTTTGGTTCATTACTTTTTGAACATCAACATTTGGCTCTTTGGAATTAAAAAAATCTTCATGTCCCATAGCATGGTATGAAATAAGTCATGCAACTCCAGAAAGTCGCACAAAACCATGCCATAAAATGATCAAACATATGTTTCAAAAAATCTATAAAACTTCATGCAACTAGGGAAATCCAAAATGTCTCTCTAGGTCTATGTGAGGCACGTGTCCATGCTAGTATCTAAACAACTTGCACCTTATCATCAATAAACATGCATCCTTCTTTTCCATCATGTCGCTCCGGTAGTAGCATACAACCATATGAAGGATCCAAGATCATATGCCTTGCCATTTTCTCTCTGCATAACAAGTAAACTCACTATAATTGGGTAAGGCATAAGAAAAAGCACTACACATATCTAAAGTCAAGATAGTCTACTTACTAGTCAAGATGTGCATCATCCACAACAAATTGATCTTCATCATCAATGGTAAAAGTCACCTCCATGCTAGCAGCCACTTGCGTAGTACCACAATAATTCTTTTATGGAGCATAGATATTTAGAGCCCTGTCAAATTCTTTTATGTGAAAGAGCAAGATCACGAGAGGATCTTGTGTGTATATAGAAGACAAAGTAGTCATTCAACACTAAAAGAAAATTGAAACATGCCATGATACAACAAATAGGACATATTATTAGGAACTGGTAGTAAACTTACCCTTCATATAGAAACATCTTTTGTGCCTGATGGTTGGTGAATGACCCCCCCCCCCCCCCCCCCCCCCCCCCCCCCGAGGTTCTTGCCTTGCTCCTTGGCATCTTGATCTTCTTTTCCCTTGCTTCCTCCATTTTCTTCCTTCGCTCCTCGGTCATCTCTCTAGCAAAAGAACTTGACTCTGACTTGCATTGATCTTGAGGTGCCTAAGATAATTCTCTTCCTCCTCTTCCAAGCACTACTCCCCTTTCTTCATATCAAGCCACCAAGAGTAGTGCTTCCGCTCCCAATCGATAAGCAAGAAGACTCCATGGACTGTAATATTTTCCCTAAATATGACTAAAATGTGCATATAATATATAGGGGGCGAGATCACTATCCATGCTTTGTAAATATCCGACAAGCATGGAATTATCTTTGATGATATGAGATACATCAAGAACCTATCATAATAAAGCAAAAAGAAAAGTCCCACCAAAAGTAACATCTGAGACTACTATCGACATAAATAATTTTAGCATATTTACATACACCAATCAGCAATTGATAGTTATCTATAGACCAATAGTAGACGAGATGATTTCTTCAAATCCATGTGCTTGGCAAGTGGAGTTCCCACATTCATCTCCTTTTGCAATGCATATAAAATAAGACACCCCTTGTATCTACTCATCATCACCACATCACTAAAATATGCATCCAAACTTGCACCAATAGGTAGCTCCACTTTATTGGCACCCCTTGTAGAATCTAAGACTTGTTGTAGAAGCCTTTTTGCATCTTCCAATAGTTGATCCATCCATACCTCCTTATAACCACATTTCCACCAGAGATAGTTCTCAACCAGAACTTTTCGAAACTGCAAAAAACACCTTACAGTGACCAAATGGAGATTGAGACATGTCCGCAATTTTGGCTACAAAATTTGGTACAAAGTAGTAGCCTACATACCACACAAAAACCTCCACGCGCATGAAGAACACTACTCAATCAGAGATGCATAGCTCTCGGAGCTACTCAAGGGTGTTGTACCTAAACAAGAAGGGGGAGAGATGATGATGCTCTTACCCATGTACACCGCTTCCTTTATTTTTTTCTTATATCCTTAGCTTGACCTAGGCTTTGATACCATAAAGAGACTGCGGGGGAGAGGGAGAGCTTGAGTTCCTTGGCAAAGCAAACACACAAGAAGGGGGAGAGATGATGATGCTCTTAGCCATGTACACCGCTTTACTTTTTTCTCATATCCTTAGCTTGAACCAGGCTTTGATACCATAAAGTGATGAATGCGGGGGAGAGGGAGAGCTTGAGTTCCTTGCAAAGCAAGCACACACACACACACACAAAAGAGAGAGCAAGACATAACAGAGAGATGGATGGCTGAATTTTCTTCTATCTTCTTCTCTTCTCTACCACACACCTAAAAATACAAGAGTATATATTATAAGGGAAATTACTATCCTACAATGACATACAATGGTCAGTCCATAGTGTGACTCGACTATATGAGCTGGTACTATATAAAGGAAATTACTATCCTACAATAACATATACACTGGTCAGTCTATAGTGTGAACTCGACTATAACTATGCCATAACTCTAGAACTTCAAAGTGGCTGTCACATAGCCTGTCGTCCACTAGAAGCATATCGATTAAAATCTCACCAACCATACCAGTGGCATAAGTGCATAAGATATCACCTAGGCAGGTCATTAATGTTTGTAGCACTATTTGAGCTCGATATCTCAACATCACCTCAAGAAATTTTAAGTTGACATTTGTTTATTCTCTAATTTCCTCAACATTTGACAACCTCTTAAGCCTACCCTGACTCTTCTTTGATTCATTACTTTTTGAACATCAACATTTGGCTCTTTCGAATTAAAAAAATCTTCATGTCCTATAGCATGGTATAAAATAAGTCATGCAACTCCAGAACAAAACCATGCCATAAAATGATCAAACATATGTTTCAAAAAATCGATAAAACTTGATGCAACTAGGGAAATCCAAAAGGTCTCTCTAGGTCACGTGTCCATTCTAGTATCTAAACAACTTGCACCTTATCATCAATAAACATGCATCCTTCTTTTCCATCCTGTCGCTCCGGTAGTAGTAGCATACGACCATATGAAGGATCCAAGATCATATGCCTTGCCATTTTCTCTCTGCATAACAAGTAAACTCACTATAATTGGGTAAGGCATAAGCAAAAGCACTACACATGTCTAAAGTTAAGATAGTCTACTTACTAGTCAAGATGTGCATCAAATTGATCTTCATCTCATCAATGGTAAAAGTCACCTCCATGCTAGCAGCCACTTGTGTAGTACCACAATAATTCTACTATGGAGCATAGATATTTAGAGTCCTGTCAAATTCTTTTATGTGAAAGAGCAAGATCACGAGAGGATCTTGTGTGTATAGAAGACAAAGTAGTCATTCAACACTAAAAGAAATTTGAAACATGCCATGATACAACAAATAGGACATATTATTAGGAATTGGTAGTAAACAGCCATCATATAGAAACATCTTTTGTGCCTGATGGTGAATGACCCCCCGGGGTTCTTGCCTTGCTCCTTGGCATCTTGATCTTCTTTCCCCTTGAGAGATTTTAGTTCTTCCTCCATTTTCCTCCTTCACTCCTCAGTCATCTCTCCAGCAGCAGCAGAGCAGAAGAACCTGACTCTACTTGCATTCACCTTGAGGTGCCTAAGATAATTCTCTTCCTCCTCTTCCAAGCACTACTCCTCTTTCTTCATATCAAACCGCCAAGAGTAGTGCTTCCGCTCCCAATCAGAACTTTTCGAAACTGCAAAAAACACCTTGCTACAGTGACCAAATGGAGATTGAGACATGCCCACGATTTTGGCTACAAAATTTGGTACAAAGTAGTAGCCTACATACCACACAAAAACCTCCACGCCCATGAAGAACACTACTCAATCAGAGATGCATAGCTCTCGGAGCTACTCAAGGGGTGGTGTACCTAAACAAGAAGGTGAAGAGATTGTAAGATTCCTCCCCAGCCTCTTAAGATGTCCAGCATCTTCTCCCTGTAATCAATTCCCTCTTCAGAAATATAAAAGATCTTGTCTCTGCCTGTTTTGACTTAGAGAGAGAAAATATTCTAGAGAGAGAATATTTAAATTTTGAATATTTTTTAGATAGAAAAAATTCTCATAATATTAAAATGAATTCCCCTGAAACAGAAATTCAAAAAGAACTTTTCAATGTGCAATTAGAATTAATTGGAAATGGGTATGGACCTTAGCCTAAGGGTCTAGATTTTCAGAAATTTTTGGATTATGGTCCAATTAAGGTTCCTATGGGCCAATAGGATCAATCCATGTGTGGGGAGGAGATAAATCCAATTTGTAAAAGAAGATACCCAAAAATGAGTAGTTGACTATGTACAAGGTTTATTAGTAAGAAAGTATGAGTAATATAAAAAATATGAGATATTTTGGGTCCAAAAATGAGTAAATGCTCACATAAGATGAAGAGTTGAATATGTACAAGCTTTATTAGTAAGAAACTACGAGTAATATAAAAAATATGAGATATTTTGGGTATCCAAAAATGAGTAAATGCTCACATAAGATGAAGAGTTTAATGTGATATTTTTATCTCTCCTCTCTCTTGAACCAAACCAAATAAAAAAAGAACCCAGCTGAATCAAAAAGGAACCAAACTAGGTCCAAATCTAGTCCAAATTCAACCAAACTGAATCTGAAAAATTCTAAAAATCAGTTGGCCTTGGTTAGAGCCTCCCTCTCCTATAAATAGAACATGAATCCTTTGAAAAAAATATTAGAATTTTAATATACTAGAACTATGCTGAAATAATGCTAATTTTTATTATTCTCTAAAATTCACTCCAAATTAAAGAAATTGGAGCTTCCCTCTTTCTTCAATCCCCATTGGTGGCTCCATCAACATACTAAACCGATTGATTGGTTGGGGGCCTCTACCATGAACAAAGAATCAAGCAATTTGTAAGGTAAATGGTGAATTTTGGTCTTTTCTATAATTTCTCAATGTTTCTCTCTTCTCAACCCCTCTCAAGCTTGAGAAGCTTAATTGGAATGGTTTTTGAATGCTATTGAAATTAATTGATGAATGGTAGTAAAGAATTACATAAATTGATGAATGCTATTGAAGTTAATTGATGAATGATAGTAAAGAATTACATAAATTTCCATTTATGCTTAATTCTAATGGTTTTTATGTAATTTCTCTCTCTCACTCAAGAAATGGTCATACTCTTGGCCCATTCTCAATCCAAATGAAGCTTTTCATAAAGCTTTTCCTTAATCCAAGATTAATCTATGCTTGAGGCCAAATTAATGACTTTTTTCTATGCTTTTAGTTTATGTATTTTATGAATATTGATGATTCATTCCATTATGGGTTAATGATCCAATTAGGGATCATTCTAATCATTCCCTTAAAGATAAGCTTTATCTCTTAAATTAATTGAGATTTATCAGTCATAGCAGCGGAGCTATGGTAAAATTTTTACAAAAATTACACATAAAATAATATCATTCAAAGCATGAAAAGAGGACTTCCTACCATATTCTAGGAATTATCATCCTAGATTAATTGAAAGAATTTTATTGTAATCATGGAAAAATTAATTTTTATGTTATTCATAATTGATTATTATTTTAATATAAAAGTGTTACTTTTATCATATTTGATTTTCATGCATAGAGGTATGCATAAAAGATTATTATTTTAATATAAAAGTGTTACTTTTATCATAATTGGATTTCATGCATAGAGGTATACATAAAAGATTATTATTTTAATATAAAAGTGTTACTTTTATCATAATTGGATTTCATGCATAGAGGTATGCATAAAAGATTATTATTTTAATGTAAAAGTGTTACTTTTATCATAATTGAATTTCATGCATAGAGGTATGCATAAAAGATTATTATTTTAATGTAAAAGTGTGATTTTCATCATAAATAGATTTTATGCATAAATTAGATGCATAAGAGAAATTCTTTTATTCTAAAAGTGTAATTCCTACTAAATTGGATTTATGCATGGACAAATGCATAAAGAATTTAAATTAATCCAAAAAGTGTTATTAATTCTTAATTTATGCATAGGAAGATGCATAAAAGATTGAATTTTAATTCAAAAGTGTCATTCTCATTTAAAATGAATTTATGCATAGGAAGATGCATAAACGATTGAATTTTAATTCAAAAGTGTCATTCTCATTTAAAATAAATTTATGCATAGGAAGATGCATAAAAGATTAATTTTTAATTCAAAAGTGTCATTCTCATTTAAAATGAGTTTATGCATAAGAAGATGCATAAAAGATTGATTTTTAATTCAAAAGTGTCATTCTCATTTAAAATGAATTTATGCATAGGAAGATGCATAAAAGATTGATTTTATTTCGAAAGTGTTATTCTCCTTAAAATGGAATTTATGCATAAATAGATGTGTAAAGAAATCTTATATCAAATATAAAAATTCTCTTGTATTCTATAAATAGATATTAGGATGTGATAAGAGGTGTATGAGATGTGATAAGATGTGTATGGAAAGTGATAAAATGTGATAAGAGGTGTATGAGATGTGATAAGATGTGATAAGATGCATATGGGAAGTGATAGGATGTGATAAGAGGTGTATGAGATGTGATAAGATGTGATAAGATGCGTATAGGAAGTGATAGGATGTGATAAGAGGTGTATGAGATGTGATAAGATGCATATGGGAAGTGATAGGATGTAATAAGAGGTGTATGAGATGTGATAAGATGTGATAAGATGCATATGGGAAGTGATAGGATGTGATAAGAGATGTATGAGATGTGATAGGATGTGATAAGATGTGTATGAGATGTGATAGGATATGATAAGAGGTGAATGAGATGTGATACGATGTGCTAAGATGAGTTAGGATGTGATAAGATGTATATAGGATGAGGTAAAAAGTGTATCTGATGGGATAAGATGTATATGGGTTGTGATAGGGCGAGAATGGATGTGATGTGGATGTATGAATGTAGATATGGATGTGAATGTGAATGTGGATGTGTATGTATGGATGTATGGATGTGGATGTGGATCCAAGATCTTCACGTAGTCCTTCACATACTGTTGGTAGAACCCCAACATGCCAAGAAAAATATGCAGTTCCTCAAGATTCTTCAGCGCTAGCCTCTACTTTTTCTGGCTCCATCCGCGTACCTGCGTACTTTTTCTTTAATGTCTCTTTCACCTTGGATTTTTTCTTGTTTGAATCGCACGCATGCCAAACAGGGTTTTCAAACAATAGGTCTTGTCCAAGGCTATTTTGTTTTCCTTGTTTGTCTATGCAATTATCATTTACAGTTTCATCTACGGAAATAGAATTTAAAAGAGGGTAACAAGCATATACCTCTGCTGTCTGGTCTCTGCGGACCGCTGTACACAGCTCCATGGAGGAAATAAGTGGTGTGGCAGGGATAGTACGGTCGCCCTGCAGGGTAATGACTCTACCTCCGTGCTCAAAACGTAGCGTATTATGTAAGTAATTCCGAGCTAGACTAGGGCCCAAGCCATACAGCCACTCCCTGCCTAGATATACGTCTGCTCTAGCTAAGTGCATGACCTGAAAGTCAAGCAGAGCCTCGTAGTCCTGCATAGATAATGGGACCCCCAATACTATGGTATTCCATACCGTTTTGTCGTACCCGTTGGCTAGGCCAACAATATACTCATGATTGCTCCGGGTCTCAGTTAACCCCAACGTCTTGACTAACGAGTAGTTCAAGAAGTTGTGGCTAGCTCCATCATCGATAAAAACTGACTCTACGGCCACCTATGGTGCCATACATGCGCACCATGTCATGCGGACCTACAGTAGGCTGCCACATCGCTGGTGTCACTGAACAAGCATGATGCTCATCACAATGACACACTATCACCTCTCTGAACTCTGCGGAACTGAGAGGGAGTCTTTCCACTGTATGCAACTGCCTAGAGGATTTACCATCTTTTTTGGTCTCGTCTTGCCACTCGTGTTGGCTTTAGGCTTTGGACACTCAACCTTTGTGTGCCCTATATCATTGCAATTAAAGCAGCGATTTTCCTTTCGCGCTTTAATATATTGCTCTTTCTTTTGGATTTTGGTGTCTCTTTTCTTCCTGGATGGTCGCGGTTTTTTAGACCAATGACCACCCTGTCCTTCCTGGTCCACCCTATCCCCTTGCTTATCACTGCGGAACCCTTTTCTTTTAAGGCCTGACCTCCTCTTCTCACTACCCTCGGCCCTGCTCAAACCACCACACGTGCACTACGGTGCTTGATGTCATCAAATATCAGCGCATACTTAATTGCCTTTGCTAAGTCCTTAGGCTGTAAGGGCTCTACGTACTCAAGGTAATCATCTTTGAGGCCTCTTTTAAAGCCTCGCAATGTTTGGAATGCATCGATCCCCTTTAGCTTAAGTACTATCTCCCTATAGTCTGAGATGTACTGAGTTAGGGATTTGTTCTCCATCGAGCACTTGTCCCATAACTCCCAACTTCTCTCCACCTCATTGACAGGCAAAAACTCTTTTTGAAACATTGTTTCAAACTCCGTCCAAGTGGCAAGACGAGTTGTCAAACTCATCCACCACTTATACGCTTTGCCGATTAATGAGAGGCTAGCTCTACGGGCTGTATCCGGCTAGGCTACTGTCATAGCACATGCAAATCTGACCACTTTGCTAGAAACATGTTGACCGAGTCCTTGTTTCTCTCCTTCTCCTCGCCACCAAAACTAGGCGGCTTTAAGTCTTTTAATAACGACGAAGCTGTCTCTACGAACCCCGCAACAAGCGCATCAGCCTGTACTCCTGCAACCACTGGCGAGGCTATGCTCACCCATGCCGCAGGAGCTCGGCTACCATGAGGAGTCAGAGTACTAGCCGAGGCGGCTGTCAGTGCATCTAAGCGTGGAGATGCTCTGTGTATCATCGTGACTAAGTCAGCCTGGACTTTACCCATATTGTTCAGTTTTGCATTAAGATATTTAAAAAGTCCACTAGAGAGCTCCGTCTCTGTCAAGACGTCAGCAGGGTCCAATAGGTCATAATCGTCGTCATATTCCAAGAGGTTCTCCTCGGTCCCCTCGGCGACGTCGGGGTGTTCATGTCATCTGGCTCATCGGCCAAAAAGGGGTCATCTGCTATTGCGGCCCCACTGCGGGCTCACTGGGTCCTAAGGCGGGCAGATGAGGAGGGCGCTGGTGGATCATGCGTGATCGACGAGCGCACGCCGGGGACTAGACAACAGTCGGTGGACAACAGTCGGGCGTATATGGCCTAACAATTCAGTCGGGGTCAAACCCACGCGACCGAGGATAAGAGACCTGAAAACCCTAGAGAAGTAGAAGGCGGTGGGGACACACTACGCCTAGCAGACATCTTTAATTTTTGCACAAAAGACAATGCGAGAACTCAAAAATTATTTAAAAAAAATGCTAATAAAATGAGCAGTGGTGGAGAGAGAATAGTCATCCCCTTACCGTCGCCTACGAGATTGTCCTCGACTGTCGATTTGTGTTGCGCTACGAGCCTCTACAAGCATCGCTACTCCGGGATGCTCTGATAGAAAGGTGCCTGCACATTATCGCTTTGGTGAGAGAGAGAGAGAGAGAGAGAGAGAGAGAGAGAGAGAGAGAGAGAGAGAGAGAGAATTCTTCCTTTCAATTTTGGCTGCCTCCCTCCACACAGTCGATTGTGTGGATAAGGATACGAATTTTTGAATGGTTGAAAACCATTGAGTGGGCTCCAGTCCCCGTTCACGCACGGACCCTGACCCAATCGAAACTCACGCTCTGATACCAGTGTTAGATTACTGTAACACCACTACGGGCATTACCACAGGAGGGGTCACCACCCAGCCATAGAGGAAGAATGAGGATTGCCCCTCATCCCCTAGGCTATATATTGTTGGTCTGCCGTCCACACTAGCCTGGTTGCCCCATGACTCCACATGGGCGTCCTCTCCCACACTGAACCCCGGATGGCCATGTCCTCAGCGCTCTGGTCGAGGCGTTGACGCTAAAGCCCCGTCTGGCCATCTGGTCTGCTGCCCGTCGATCTCACAGGCGTTACAGCCTACATGACAATCACACAACCCGTTCTCGCAACATAAAAATGTAGAATGCCTTGTTGATCTTCTATGCACCACAACCAATATTGCCAATAGAGGTGCTGCACAATAGAGACAAATTGTCATCACCCTGGGGAAAGGGAAATATGTGCATAAGTAGCATGAGGAAAGCTCATCTAAAAGCATACTTGATTGTTGCAACGTCTATGCATTAAAGCGTTAGACTTTCATAAAAACTTATAATCCCAAAATATGTTTTTTTTCAGTGCAATAAATCATTTTTGAACAATAATGACAGCTATTGCCACACTAGCACTATATGTTGCTCTATTGCAGCTACTTCCTAACTTAACGATTCGTTGAGAAATTGATATCCTCCAAAATGGTTATGGAGCGAGAAACGGATAATCTGAATGTGTTTTAGAAAGAAATCTCATGAATTTTGGATGATCATACTAGACATCTTTTGATTTGGCAGATTTGAGATAAGCCTTTCTCAAGTAATCCATATATGGCATATTAGTATTTTGATTGACACATTGGGTGTGAGATTATAGTTTTTCAGATGAGCTTTGATCTGCAAGGCTTGAATGTGTCAATCGTGACAAAATATAATTCATCCAATCTAGCTTGAATAGTCTTTCTAGAAACGCTTCATATTCAAAAATCTGATTTCCAAAACAAATATTTGAAACCCCAAATATCATAGGGATCATCAACCCAACCAAGGTCTCATTGGTAGTTTCTCCTCTCCTAGATGGTTTTTTTGGTGAAATCATCTTGTGGAGCCCAATCCCTTGCTTTTCCTCCATCTCTTTTCCCCTTCATCTCTTTCCTCTCCACCAGATAGTTGACTCATTTTTACTACATGTGATTACAGGTGTTGGTTCACACCCTTTGTAGGTGTTGGCAGATTTTCTTGCTTGTTTTATGGTCTACAACAAGCTCCCATAGCCATGAAGAGAGAGGCCAAGTATGGGGATGAAGCTTACCAGATTCTTTATTTTATAAAGTTATTATTAAGGGAGGAAATAGATACATATGGTTGTCATGGTCTTTTTTCTTTCTGATTTTGTGAACAATTATCATGCTTTTTATGTATGGAAAAAGTTTTCCTTGCAGTTGTCTCAAGTAGGAAAGAGGAAAAAGACACATTCCACAACTAGGGGTGGCGGAAAAAAAAAAGATTTCAAAGGAGCATGAGGTAGAAGCACCTCTTGGTAGAGCAATAGACGCAGATGATTTTGATGTTAGTGCTTCAAAGAAACATGAGGTAGATGCACCTGGGATGAGTAAAGAAATAGATGCAGACATAAAAGAAGCCAAGGGTAGTGTGAACAAAGATGTGGAGAATAAAGAAAAAGAGGAGGATGCAGATGATGTTGTTCCTTTGTTGGTCTCTCAACCATAGGGCTCAGAGTTCTTAGAGAGCATAGCAATGAACAAGGGCATTATCACACTGCTTGTTCCACTATGCAGACTTATGATCAATGAGAGGGTTAGCGAGCTAAGACAAGACTTATCTTTGTTGAAAAGGATATTGGAGGATGATGGATACTATGTGATGAAAGGTAGCTTTATCTTGTCCACCATCAACATGCCTGATGGGACCAGCAAAGACATAAATTAGAATACTAAGAAATCATGGGATAAGAATTGGCAATTGGTTAGCAAAGAGTTTGAAGAGGACTTAAGTAACAATAAGAAATGGTTTTTCCTCCAAACTAAGATATTTTTTTGTTTGGGAGAGCAATCATAGGACTGCATCATGGATGGAATGCATACGAGAGATATTTCAAAATAACAAGAAGATGCACATAAGGGTCCCAACTTAATTCATAGTTCCCACTCAATAAGAGGAACTAAAGTTGGTTGCTACTTTGCAAGCAACAACGATTAAACATGTAAGTTATTCAACTCTCGAAATGATATGTTAAAAATTTTTGCATGTGAAAAATATTTACTTTTATTGAATTTTTCTTATGTGTTTACTTTTGTTTGTTTTTCAAGAATGAATGAGGAGGCAATACTTGAAGGATTAGGGTGAAAGCATGATAAGGTGGACTAAAAACCTATGTTGTGGACAATGGTTTACAACTGGTTTGTGAAACACTTTTATGCAGAGTTAGAGAATCAAAACATGGTTTTTTAGTCTTGTTTCACATTTATTATATCTAAGAGACACTCGATAAATTGCTAAATACATCTAATTAAGATACTAAATCCACTAATATTCATTGTCTTCAAGATACTAATCCACTAATTAAGATACAACTAGTAGAAAGCATACCACCTTATCATGGTTTAACCCATTACTTGTTCCATACAAGTACGCTACGTTCATGCCATGAGTCTCAATTCAAAGAGGAGTTTAATGACAGTGAGAAGAATTCTATTACAAAGGCAAGAGCCCAAGAGGCTAGCACGAGCAAGAGGGTTTGGTATCCTCTTACCCACCCAATCCTTGGCCGTTTGGTGTATGGGGTAAACGTTATAGACCTTGTATCCCCTATAATTAGTTTTTTCATAAGCATGTGTGTGTTTCTTTGCGTTATAGGGAAAGTGGAAGAAGGATTTAGAGTTTTCTTGTAGTAAGATACTTCCCAATTTAGCCAAAGATGAGCTCATCCAGGCAACAAATAATGCAAGGAGAAATGTCATCAAGACTTACAATCGAAAGATGGCAAGATTAAGTTATAATTGTCATGTTTCACCATATTTTTAAACTATCTCTCCATAGTTAATCTTGCAAATGGATTGCAGTGGTTTGAGATTTTATGGAAGCTTCCATTCGAGGATGATAGGTTTAAAGATCACCATTGAGTTGTAATCTATTACTTTTGCTTGTTGTTCAATGAAGCTAAAACTAAGGGTATTAAAAATTTTGGGGCAAGATGAGAATTTTCGGTGGTATGCCACTTGGGAACCATCACTATATTCCTTGGTTGGCAAAGGAGGTATGGATGGATCAACTATTGGAAGATGCAAAAAGGCTTTTACAACAAGTCTTAGATTCTACAAGGGGTGCCAATAAAGTGGAGCTACCTATTGGTGCAAGTTTGGAGGCATATTTTAGTGGTGGTGAGTGATGAGTAGATACAGGGGTGTCTTGTTTTATATGCATTGCAAAAGGAGATGAATGTGGGAACTCCACCTGCCAAACATGTGGATTTGAAGAACTCATCTCGTCTATTGGTCTATAGGTAACTATCAATTGCTAATTGGTGTATGTAAATATGCTGAAATTATTTATGTCGATAGTCTCACATGTTACTTTTGGTGGGACTTTTCTTTTTGCTTTATTATGATAGGTTCTTGATGTATCTCATATCATCAAAGATAATTCCATGCGTGCCGGATATTTACAAAGCATGGATAGTGATCTCGCCCACCCTACATATCATATGCAAATTTTAGTCATATTTAGGGAGAATAATGCAGTCGATGGAGTCGTCTTGCTTTACCGATTGGGAGCGGAAGCACTACTCTTAGCGGCTTGATATGAAAAAAAGGGAGCAGAAGCACCACATAGACCTTTGAAAGACATTTTGGATTTTCCTAGTTGCATCAAGTTTTATAGATTTTTTGAAACATATGTTTGATCATTTTATGGCATGGTTTTGTGCAACTTTTTGGAGTTGCATGACTTATTTATTACCATGCTATGGGACATGAAGAGTTTGAAACATATGTTTGATCATTTTATGGCATGGTTTTGTGCAACTTTTTGGAGTTGCATGACTTATTTATTACCATGCTATGGGACATGAAGAGTTTTTTAATTCCAAAGAGCCAAATGTTGATGTTCAAAAAGTAATGAACCAAAGAAGAGTCAGGGTAGGCTTAAGAAGTAGTCAAATGTTGAGGAAATTAGAGAATAAACAAATGTCAACTTCAAATTTCTTGAGGTAAGTGTGACAATATTAGTAGGTGATGTTGAGATATCGAGCTCAAATAGTGCTACAAACATTAATGACCCACCTAGGTGATATCTTATGCACTTATGCCACTGGCATGGTTGGTGAGATTATAATTGATATGCCGCTAGTGGAGGACAGGCTATGTGACATCCACTTTGAAGTTATAGTGTTATGGCATAGTTATAGCACCAACTCATATAGTCGAGTTCACACTATAGACTAACCAGTGTATGTTATTTTAGGATAGTAATTTTCCTTATAGGACCAGCTCATATAGTCAAGTCACACTATGGATTGACCATTGTATGTTATTGTAGCATAGTAATTTTCCTTATAATATACACTCTTGTATTTTTAGGTGTGTGGTAGAGAAGAGAAGAAGATAGAGGAAAATTCAGCCATCCATCTCTCTGTTATGTCTTGTTCTCTCTTGTGTGTGTGTGTGTGTGTGTGTGTGTGTGTGTGCTTTGCAAGTAACTCAAGCTCTCCCTCTCTCCGCATTCTCTTTATGGTTTCAAACCCTAGTTGAAGCTAAGGATATGGGAAAAAAGCAAAGGAAGCAGTGTACATGGGTAGGAGCATTATCATCTCTCCCCCTTATTATGTGCTTGCTTTGCAAGGAGCTCAAGCTCTCCCTCTCCCCTGCATTCTCTTTATGGTATCAAAGCCTGGTTCAAGCTAAGAATATGAGAAAAAAGCAAAGGATGTGGTGCACATGGGTAAGAGCATCATTATATCTTCCCCTTCTTGTTTAGGTACAACACCCCTTGAGTAGCTCCGAGAGCTACACATCTCTGATTGAGTAGCGTTCTTCATGGGCATGGAGGTTTTTGTGTGGTATGTAGTACTTTGTACCAAATTTTGCTACCAAAATCATGTTTCGAGCATGTCTCAATCTCCATTTTGTCATTGTAAGGTGTTTTTAGTAGTTTCGAGAAGTTCTGGTTGCATTTGTTTTATTTGGGAAGTTTTGGTCATTGTAAGGTGTTTTTAGCAGTTTCGAGAAGTTTGAAAATTTAACATAACACAAAACTTTGGCTTGGAGTGTTGATCTAAGCATTATAGATCTTTTGACAAGTACTCTTTGTAAATTGTTCTTGTAATTCATCACCACATTCATCTCTTTACATATTTAAGAAGCATGCCCTTGTATGGGGGTAGAAGGCATAACGGCATGGAATCAACTCAGTGAGAGGACCATATCAAGTTCACTTTAGGTGCATTCAACACTCATGGATGACATGGGTTGGATTCTGATATTTTGTCCATTTTCATCTATCACATTGGTGGAGTGCATGGATTCACATGCATGGTTGATGGTTGGCCTTAGATGGGTCTTGGATTGCTGAGAGCCATATGGAACATCTACAAAGTATACTCGTGTGTTCAAGGTATGCTATGTACCATGTTGTTTAGGTATACATTATTTTCTTGCCATGTATTAATTTTTGAAATTTCTTATATATGACTATATTCTTTGCATTACTTTGCACAAGGCTACCATGTGTCCCCCTTATGGGCATGAGAGGAAAAAAAAGGTGCATCAATATTCATTCTTTGCATGGGTTTTTTGCTATAAGAAACCAATAGTTATTTGGTACTATGTGTATAGGTGGAACAACTTCAAAAAAATCTTGATGCAAAGATACTTACCCATTACATGCCTTCATCCATGAGGGCACATCATAAGCTTGGAGGATGGCGAGGTCCCCTTGAGAGAAGTGCCTCTCTTATGTTATTGTTTTTGGAAGCATTGTGTCCAACAAATAGGTACTGTTTTGGAGATTGCGGTGGCATGGGAGCTATGCTAAAAGCCTCTATACACACAAGGCATGGTTGTGTGCTCATTGACAATGACAAAGAGATATGTGAGGGCTATCTTACTCCTTTTGTAGAGAATTATTGTGGTACTATGCAAGTGGCTGCTAGCATGGAGGTGACTTTTGCCATTGATGATGATGTTGTGGATGATGCACATCTTGACTAGTAAGTAGACTATCTTGACTTTAGATATGTGTAGTGCTTTTTCTTATGCCTTACCTAATTATAGTGAGGTTACTTGTTATGCAGAGAAAATGGCAAGGCATATGATCTTGGATCCTTTATATGGTCATATGCTATCGGAGCGATAGGATGGAAAAGGATGCATGTTTATTGATGATAAGGTGGAAGCTGTTTAGATACTAGCGTGGGCACATGCCTCACATAGACCTGGAGAGACATTTTGGATTTCCCTAGTTGCATCAAGTTTTATAGATTTTTTGAAACATATGTTTGATCATTTTATGGCATGGTTTTGTGTAACTTTTTGGAGTTGCATGACTTATTTATTACCATGCTATGGGACATGAAGATTTTTTTAATTCCAAAGAGCCAAATGTTGATGTACAAAAAGTAATGAACCAAAGAGAAGAGTCAGGGTAGGCTTAAGAAGTTGTCAAATGTTGAGGAAATTAGAGAATAAACAAATGTCAACTTAAAAGTTCTTGAGGTGATGTCGAGATATCGAGCTCAACTAGTGCTACAAACATTAATGACCCGCCTAGGTGATATCTTATGCACTTATGCCACTGGCATGGTTGGTGAGATTATAATTGATATGCTGCTAGTGGACGATAGGCTATGTGAGAGCCACTTTGAAGTTCTAGAGTTATGGCATAGTTATAGCACCAACTCATATAGTCAAGTTCACACTATAGACTGATCAGTGTATGTTATTGTAGGGGATAGTAATTTCCCTTATAGCACCAGCTCATATAGTCGAGTCACACTATGGACTGACCATTTTATGTCATTGTAGGATAGTAATTTTCCTTATAATATATACTCTTGTATTTTTAGGTGTGTGGTAGAGAAGAGAAGAAGATAGAAGAAAATTCAGCCATCCATCTCTCTGTTATGTCTTGCTCTCTCTTGTGTGTGTGTGTTTGCTTTGCAAAGAAACTCAAGCTCTCCCTCTCCCCTGCATTCACTTTATGGTATCAAAGCCTGGTTCAAGCTAAGGATATGAGAAAAAAGTAAAGGAAGCAATGTAAATGGGTAAGAGCATCAGCATCTCTCCCCCCCTTCTTGTGTGTTTGCTTTGCCGAGGAACTCAAGCTCTCCCTCTCCCCCGCAGTCTCTTTATGGTATCAAAGCATGGTTCAAGCTAAGGATATGAGAAAAAAGCAAAGAAAGCGGTGTACATGGTTAAGAGCATCATCATCTCTTTCACTTTTTGTTTAGGTACAACACCCCTCGAGTAGCTCCGAGAGCTACACATCTCTGATTGAGTAGCGTTCTTCATGGGCGTGGAGGTTTTTGTGTGGTATGTAGGCTACTACTTTGTACAAAATTTTGCAGCCGAAATCGCGGGCATGTCTCAATCTCCATTCGGTCATTGTAAGGTGTTTTTTGCAGTTTCAAAAAGTTCTGGTTGAGAACTCTCTCTCGTGGAAATTAGGTTATTATAGTGCAATAGTGCTTTTTGAGAGTGCAGATAATGTTTGCATATGCATTGCTAATCTTGGGTGTATGTACATGTATTTTGGTCACATTTGGTGACATACAGGTTGTAAATAAGTACTGCTCCTATGTTATAGGTTGCATACAAAAATTCTTTGTTTGTGAGTTTTGCTTGTTGTAGAGAAAAACATGTATGATAGACTGACCCAAATTGTCCATAGAAAAGCTAGACAAGAACAACTTCCATGCTTGGAAGTTCTGAATGAACAATTTTGTGATTGCTAATAAAAGGATTTTAAGATTACGTCAAAGGAGACAATGAGGAGCCTCTAGAAGATATTCCGGACCAACACAAAGGCAAGGAAACTGTAGCGAAAACACGAGTTGCAAAGTGTAGAGAAGAAAAGCATGTCTATTAATGAGTATGCTTTAAAGATAAAGGGTAATATTAAATTCCATTGGTCTATCAAATTATCAATGGAAGATAATGATCTAGGGAAGCATCTGTCTCTGAATGGGCTTGGCAAAGAGTACAAGCCATTAAAGACCTCCATTTTAGTCAAGAAGAATGTTCCCAACTTTTGGGACTTTGGAATGGATCTAGAGTAAAATATTGAATCAAACACATCAAGTATTGGGACTACATTTTTACACGTCATGGCAAAGAGTACAAGCCATTAAAGACCTCCATTTTAGTCAAGAAGAATGTTTCCAACTTTTGGGACTTTGGAATGGATCTAGAGTAAAATATTGAATCAAACACATCAAGTATTGGGACTACATTTTTACACATCATGGCAAAGAGTACAAGCCATTAAAGACCTCCATTTTAGTCAAGAAGAATGTTCCCAACTTTTGGGACTTTGGAATGGATCTAGAGTAAAATATTGAATCAAACACATCAAGTATTGGGACTACATTTTTACACGTCATGTAGTAAAAATGAGTCAACTATGCTGGTGGAGGGAAAGATGCACGTAACATGCCTGATGGGACCAGCAAAGACATGAATTAGAATACTAAGAAATCATGGGATAAGAATTGGCAATTGGTTAACAAAGAGTTTGAAGAGGACTTAAGTAACAATAAGAGATGGTTTGCCCTCCAAACTAAGATATTTTTTTGTTTGGGAGAGCAATCATAGGACTGCATCATGGATGGAATGCATACGAGAGATATTTCAAAATAACAAGAAGATGCACATATAAGGGTCCAAGCTTAATTCATAGTTCCCACTCAATAAGAGGAACTAAAAGTTGGTTGCTACTTTGCAACGATTGAACATGTAAGTTATTCAACTCTCGAAATGATATGTTGAAAAATTTTGCATGTGAAAAATATTTACTTTTATTGAAGTTTTCTTATGTGTTTACTTTTGTTTGTTTTTCAAGAATGAATGAGGAGGCAATAGTGAAATCAAACTTGAAGGATTAGGATGAAAGCATGATAAGGTGGACTGAAAACCTATGTTGTGGACAATGGTTTACAACTGGTTTGTGAAACACTTTTACGCAGAGTTAGGGAGTTAAAACATGGTTTTTTAATCTTGTTTCACATTTATTATATCTAAGTGACACTATATAAATTGCTAAATACATCTAATGATGATACTAAATCCACTAATATTCGTTGTCTTCAAGTGTGGTAGCAACCAATACAACTGGTAGAAAGCATATACCACCTTATCATGGTTTCACCCATTACTTGTTCCATACAAGTACGCTATGTGCGTGCGATGAGTCTCAATTCAAAGAGGAGTTTAATGACAGTGAGAAGAATTCTATGACAAAGGCAAGAGCCCAAGAGGCTAGCACGAGCAAGAGGGTTTGGTATCCTCTTACCCATCCAATCCTTGGCCGTTTGGTGTATGAGGTAAACTTTATAGACCTTGTATCCCCTATAATTAGTTTTTTCATAAGCATGTGTCTTTATGTGCTTCTTTGCACTATAGGGAAAGTGGAAGAAGGATTTAGAGTTTTCTTGTAGTAAGATACCTCCCAATTTAGCCGAAGATGAGCTCATCCAGGCAACAAATAATGCAAAGAGAAATGTCATCAAGACTTACAATCGAAAGATGGCAAGATTAAGTTATAATTGTCATGTTTCACCATATTTGTAAACTATTATATGTGATCTCTTCTTTGGAGACTTTTTTGTATTAACTAGTATTTGTTTTTATTATTTCAATGCTAGAATCTCTCCATAGTTAATCCTGCAAATGGATTGGAGTGGTTTGAGATTTTATGGAAGCTTCCATTCGAGGATGATAGGTTTGAAGATCACCATCGAAAAGTTATAATCTATTTCTTCTGGTTGTTCAATGGAGCTAAAACTAAGGGTATTAAAAATTTTGGGAAAGATGAGAATTTTCGGTTGAGCTATGGTATGCCACTTGGGAACCATCACTATATTCCTTGGTTGGCAAAATGCAAAAAGGCTTTTACAAGTCTTAGATTCTACAAGGGGTGCCAATAAAGTGGAGCTACCTATTGGTGCAAGTTTGGAGGCATATTTTAGTGATGTGGTATGAGTAGATACATGGGTCTCTTGTTTTATATGCATTGCAAAAGGAGATGAATGTGGGAACTCCACCTGCCAAGCACGTTGATTTGAAGAACTCATCTCGTCTATTGGTCTATAGGTAACTATCAATTGCTAATTGGTGTATGTAAACATGCTAAAATGATTTATGTCGATAGTCTCATATGTTACTTTTGGTGGGACTTTTCTTTTTGCTTTATTATGATAGGTTCTTGATGTATCTCATATCATCAAAGATAATTCCATGCTTGCCGAATATTTACAAAGCATGGATAGTGATCTCACCCCCTACATATCATATGCAAATTTTAGTCATATTTAGGGAGAATAATGCAGTCCATGGAGTCTTCTTGCTTACGGATTGGGAGCAGAAGCACTACTCTTGGCGGCTTGATATGAAGAAAGGGGAATAGTGCCTGGAAGAGGAGGAAGAGAATTATCTTAGGCACCTCAGTCAGGTTCTTCTGCTGGAGAGATGACTGAGGAGCGAAGGAAGAAAATGGAGGAAGAACTAAAATCTCTCAAGGGGAAAGAAGATCAAGATGCCAAGGAGCAAGGCAAGAACCCCGGGGGGTCATTCACCCCATCTAGCACAAAAGATGTTTCTATATGAAGGGTAAGTTTACTACCAGTTCCTAATAATATGTCCTATTTGTGGTATCATGGCATGTTTCAATTTTCTTTTAGTGTTGAATGACTACTTTGTCTTCTGTACACACAAGATCCTCTCGTGATCTTGCTCTTTCACATAAAAGAATTTTACAGGGCTCTAAATATCTATGCTCCATTGGCTAGCCACCTTTGGTGCACTAGAGAAGAATACCACAATCGCAAGAGGTGAAGGTGTGGAACTATGATTTTATTTTACTAGGAAAAGAGTTTATGGACATAAATTTCAAAGAGGGATTTGCATGTGAGAGTTCTACATCAGCTTAGGCAAGGGTGAGAAAATTCACGCAACTCAAAACCTTATGTTTGGAGTGTTGATTTAAGCATGCTAGATCTTCCATCAAGTACTCTTTGTAAATTGTTCTTGTAAATTCATCACATTCATCTCTTTGCATATTTAAGAAGCATGCCCTTGTATGGGGGTAGAAGGCATACATACCGGCATGGAATCAACTCAGTGAGAGGACCATATCAAGTTCACTTTTGGTGGATTCCACAGTCATGGATGACATGGGTTGGATTCTTATATTTTGTCCATTTTCATCTATCACATTGGTGAAGTGCATCATGGCTTCAGATGCAGGGTTGATGGTTGGTCTCAGATGGGTCTTGGATTGCTGAGAGCCATATGGAACATCTACAAAAGTATACTCATGTGTTCAAGGTATGCTATGTACCATGTTGTTTAGGTATACGTTGTTTTCTTGCCATGTATTGATTTTCTAAATTTTTTGTATATGACTACATTCTTTGCATTGTCTTTGCACAAGGCTATCATGTGTCCCCCTTATGGGAATGAGAGGGGAAAAAAAGGTGCATTAATATTCATTCTTCCTTTGCATGGGTTTTTTACTATAAGAAACCAATAGTTATCTGGTACTATGTGTATGGGTGGAACAACTACTTCAAGAAAATCTTGATGCAAAGATACTTACCCATTACATGCCTTCATCCATGAGGGCACGTCATAAGCTTGGAGGATTGCGAGGTCCCCTTGAGAGAGAAGCGCCTCTCTTATGTTATTGTTTTTGGAAGTAGCATTGTGTCCAGCAAACAAGTACTATTTTGGAGATTGGCAATGGCTTGGGGGCTATGCTAAAAGCCTCTATACACACAAGGCGTGGTTGTATGCTCATTTACAATGACAAAGAGATATGTTTCTTACTCCTTTTGTAGAGAATTATTGTGGTACTACGCAAGTGGCTCCTAGCATGGAGGTGACTTTTGCCATTGATGATGAAGATCAATTTGTTGTGGATGATGCACATCTTGACTAGTAAGCATGTACACTGCTTCCTTTGCTTTTTTCTCATCTCCTTAGCTTGAACTAGGCTTTGATACCATAAAGAGACTGCGGGGGAGAGGGAGAGCTTGAGTTCCTTGGCAAAGCAAACACACAAGAAGGGGGAGAGATGATGATGCTCTTACCCATGTACACCGCTTCCTTTACTTTTTTCTCATCTCCTTAGCTTGAACCAGACTTTGATACCATAAAGTGAATGCGGGGGAGAGGGCGAGCTTGAGTTACTTGCAAAGCAAACACACACACACACACACACACACAAGAGAGAGCAAGACATAATAGAGAGATGGATGGTTGAATTTTCTTCTATCTTCTTCTCTTCTCTACCACACACCTAAAAATACAAGAGTATATATTATAAGAGAAATTACTATCCTACATTGACATACAATGGTCAGTCCATAGTGTGACGACTATATGAGCTGGTGCTATAAAGGAAATTACTATTCTACAATAATATACACTGGTCAATTTATTCTCTAATTTCCTTAACATTTGACAACTTCTTAAGCCTACCCTGACTCTTCTTTGGTTCATTACTTTTTGAACATCAACATTTGGCTCTTTGGAATTAAAAAAATCTTCATGTCCCATAGCATGGTATAAAATAAGTCATGCAGCAACTCCAGAATGTCGCACAAAACCATGCCATAAAATGATCAAACATATGTTTCAAAAAATCTATAAAACTTGATGCAACTAGGGAAATCCAAAATGTCTCTCCAGGACCATATCAAGTTCACTTTTGGTGGATTCCACAATCATGGATGACATGGGTTGGATTCTTATATTTTGTCCATCTTCATCTCTATCACATTGGTGGAGTGCATCATGGCTTCCTTCACATGCAGGGTTGATGGTTGGTCTTAGATGGGTCTTGGATTGCTGAGAGCCATATGGAACATCTACAAAAGTATACTTATGTGTTCAAGATATGCTATGTACCATGTTGTTTAGGTATACGTTATTTTCTTGCCATGTATTAATTTTTGAAATTTCTTGTATATGACTACATTCTTTGCATTGTCTTTGCATAGTACCACAATAATTCTCTACAAAAGGAGTAAGATAGCCCTCACATATCTCTTTGTCATTGTCAATGAGCACACAACCAGCCTTGTGTGTATAGAGGCCTTTAGCATAGCCCCCATGCCACCACCAATCTCCAAAATAGTACGTGTTTGCTGGACACAATGCTTCCACACAATGCTGCTTCCAAAAACAATAACATAAGAGAGGCGCTTCTCTCAAGGGGACCTCACAATCCTCCAAGCTTATGACCTGCCCTCATGGATGAATACATGTAATGGGTAAGTATCTTTGCATCAAGATTTTTTTGAAGTAGTTGTTCCACCTATACACACTACCAGATAACTATTGGTTTCTTATAGCAAAAAACGAATGCAAAGAAAGAATGAATATTAATGCACCTTTTTTTTCCCTCTCCTCTCATGCCCATAAGGGGGACACATGGTAGCCTTGTGCAAAGACAATGCAAAGAATGTAGTCATATACAAAAATTTAAAAAAATTAATACATGGCAAGAAAATAACGTATACCTAAACAACATTGTACATAGCATACCTTGAACACACGAGTATACTTTTGTAGATGCTCCATACGGTTCTCAGCAATCCAAGACCCATCTAGGACCAACGATCAACCCTGCATGTGAAGCCATGATGCACTCCACCAATGTGATAATTTATAAATAATTAATATTAGTTGATCTACTTCGGTTTTATTGAATGCCTCTCTAAGTACTCGTGTCCATGCATGTCTCATTAATTCAGGATCATTACAAATGCAGTTTTCAAGGAGTGAGGGAAGTTTAATGCTAATAGGATTGTTATAACTTTTAAATTCCAAAATTATCTCCAAATTGAATTATGTCAGGATCTCTAACCCGACTTTAAAACTTGAACGTACAAAAGCCTGGAGATTTCAAGAGGCCACATAAAAAATTTTGAGATATACTTTAACTAATTATTTCCTAAATTTTAAATAAATTTTTTCAAACACTGATCTCAAAATGTAGAACTTTTCATATTTTAGCCAAAGCACTCACGGTAGTGAAAGGGATATTGTGGGTGAGCTAAGTGGAGAGCAAAGTCGAGCTTTTTTAACAATTTGTTTTGGTCGTAGCTTAAACTACTTCATGCTCACAAGGATTGTTTAGCTTTTAAGTTTACAGCAGTGAGCAAGATGAATACTGCGGTGATAAGAGCTCAAAGAGGCACTAATCAAATAGATCTTGCAACTACAGAGGAAATTCTTGAGGTTTTTGGAGAGGAGTTGGCAGCACTATTTGGATTTATAGAAGATAGTATTCGATTACATCAGCTTGTAGGTGGAGAATCAAATGGCCTATCATTTGAGATGCAAATAATAGAGGGGAGATAAATTAATGTTTCACCTAGATATATAGTTTGGAAGATCCTTTGTGGTGGTGCATGGAGAAATATCAAGTAGCTAGATAACCACCATCATTGTTAAGGAGGAGTCATCAACTCACCTAGATTTGAAGAAGTCCACAAGCATCACAAGAACTTTTGGTGAGGAGTCTTCTAGTATCACATTGTAAATATATTAAGAAACCTTCTAGAAAAAAACTCTTGAAAAACAAGCTTCTCTTTGGTATAAGAGAGATCCAATGAGTAGAAGAGCTTCTAGCCAGGTACGATGGAAATATTCTATTTGAGTTACCCTATCTTCACCCGAAAAAAAAACCATTGCCAATAGAGGTTATGCACAATAGAGACAAATTGTCATCACCCTGGGGAAAGGAAAATATGTGCATAAGTAGCTTGAGGAAAGCTCAAGTAAAAGCATACTTGATTGTTGCAACGTCTACGCATTAAAGCGTTAGACTTTCATAAAAACTTATAATCCCATAATATGAATTTTTTTAGTGCAATAAATCATTTTTGAACAATAATGACAATATAACCGAAGCTATTGCCACACTAGCACTATATGCTTGCTCTATTGCAGCTACTTCCTAACTTAACAATTCATTGAGAAATTGATATCCTCAGAGTTCTTAGAGAGCATAGCAATGAACAAGGGCATTATCACACTGCTTGTTCCACTATCTAGACTTATGATCAATGAGAGGGTTAGGGAGCTGAGACAAGACTTATCTTTGTTGAAAAGGATATTGAAGGATGATGGATACTATGTGATGATGAAAGGTAGCTTTATCTTGTCCATCAACATGCCTGATGGGACCAGCAAAGACATGAATAAGAATAGTAAGAAATCATGGGATAAGAACTGGCAATTGGTTAACAAAGAGTTTGAAGAGGACTTAAGTAACAATAAGATATGGTTTGCCCTCCAAACTAAGATATTTTTCTGTTTGGGAGAGCAATCATAGGACTGCATCATGGATGGAATGCATATGAGAGATATTTCAAAATAACAAGAAGATGCACAGAAGGGTCCAAGCTTAATTCATAGTTCCCACTCAATAAGAGGAACTAAAGTTGGTTGCTACTTTGCAACGATTGAACATGTAAGTTATTCAACTCTCGAAATGATATGTTGAAAAATTTTGCATGTGAAAAATATTTACTTTTATTGAAGTTTTCTTATGTGTTTACTTTTGTTTGTTTTTCAAGAATGAATGAGGAGGCAATAGTGAAATCAAACTTGAAGGATTAGGATGAAAGCATGATAAGGTGGACTGAAAACCTATGTTGTGGACAATGGTTTACAACTGGTTTGTGAAACACTTTTACGCAGAGTTAGGGAGTTAAAACATGGTTTTTTAATCTTGTTTCACATTTATTATATCTAAGTGACACTATATAAATTGCTAAATACATCTAATGATGATACTAAATCCACTAATATTCGTTGTCTTCAAGTGTGGTAGCAACCAATACAACTGGTAGAAAGCATATACCACCTTATCATGGTTTCACCCATTACTTGTTCCATACAAGTACGCTATGTGCGTGCGATGAGTCTCAATTCAAAGAGGAGTTTAATGACAGTGAGAAGAATTCTATGACAAAGGCAAGAGCCCAAGAGGCTAGCACGAGCAAGAGGGCTTGGTATCCTCTTACCCATCCAATCCTTGGCCGTTTGGTGTATGAGGTAAACTTTATAGACCTTGTATCCCCTATAATTAGTTTTTTCATAGGCATGTGTCTTTATGTGCTTCTTTGCACTATAGGGAAAGTGGAAGAAGGATTTAGAGTTTTCTTGTAGTAAGATACCTCCCAATTTAGCCGAAGATGAGCTCATCCAGGCAACAAATAATGCAAGGAGAAATGTCATCAAGACTTACAATCGAAAGATGGCAAGATTAAGGAATAATTGTCATGTTTCATTGTATTAACTATCATATGTGATCTCTTATTTGGAGACTTTTTTATATTAACTAGTATTTATTTTTATTATTTCAATGCTAGAATCTCTCCATAGTTAATCTTGCAAATGGATTGGAGTGGTTTGAGATTTTATGGAAGCTTCCATTCGAGGATGATAGGTTTAAAGATCACCGTCGAAAAGTTGTAATCTATTTCTTCTGCTTGTTGTTCAATGGAGCTAAAACTAAGGGTATTAAAAATTTTGGGGCAAGATGAGAATTTTCGGTTGAGCTATGGTATGCCACTTGGGAACCATCACTATATTCCTTGGTTGGCAATGGAGGTATGGATGGATCAACTATTGGAAGATGCAAAAAGGCTTTTACAACACAAGTCCTAGATTCTACAAGGGGTTCCAATAAAGTGGAGCTACCTATTGGTGCAAGTTTGGAGGCATATTTTAGTGATGTGGTGATGATGAGTACATATAGGGGTGTCTTGTTTTATATGCATTGCAAAAGGGGATGAATGTGGGAACTCCACCTGCCAAGCACGTTGATTTGAAGAACTCATCTCGTCTATTGGTCTATAGGTAACTATCAACAATTGCTGATTGGTGTATGTAAATATGCTAAAATTATTTATGTCGATAGTCTCATATGTTACTTTTGGTGGGACTTTTCTTTTTGCTTTATTATGATAGGTTCTTGATGTATCTCATATCATCAAAATAATTCCATGCTTGTTGGATATTTACAAAGCATGGATAGTGATCTCGCCCCCTACATATTATATGCATATTCTAGTCATATTTAGGGAGAATAATGCAGTCCATGGAGTCTTCTTGCTTACGGATTGGGAGCGGAAGCACTACTCTTGGCGGCTTGATATGAAGAAAGGGGAGTAGTTCTTGGAAGAGGAGGAAGAAAATTATCTTAGGCACCTCAAGGTGAATGCAAGTCAGAGTCAAGTTTTGCTGTGCTGCTGGAGAGATGACCGAGGAGCAAAGGAAGAAAATGGAGGAAGAACTAAAATCTCTCAAGGGGAAAGAAAATCAAGATGCCAAGGAGCAAGGCAAGAACCCCGGGGGGTCATTCACCAACCATCAGGCACAAAATATGTTTCTATATGAAGGGTAAGTTTACTACCAATTCCTAATAATATGTCCTATTTGTTGTATCATGGCATGTTTCAATTTTCTTTTAGTGTTGAATGACTACTTTGTCTTCTATACACACAAGATCCTCTCATGATCTTGCTCTTTCACATAAAAGAATTTGACAGGTCGCTAAATATCTATGCTCCATAAAAGAATTATTGTGGTACTACGCAAGTGGCTGCTAGCATGGAGGTGACTTTTACCATTGATGGTGAAGATCCATTTGTTGTGGATGATGCACATCTTGACTAGTAATAAGTAGACTATCTTGACTTTAGATATGTGTAGTACTTTTTCTTATGCCTTACCCAATTATAGTGAGTTTACTTGTTATGTAGAGAAAATGGCAAGGCATATGATCTTGGATACTTCATATGGCCGTATGCTACTACCTGAGCGACAGGATGGAAAAGGATGCATGTTTATTGATGATAAGGTGCAAGTTGTTTAGATACTAGCATGGACACGTGCCTCACATAGACCTGGAGAGACATTTTGGATTTCCCTAGTTACATCAAGTTTTATAGATTTTTTGAAACATATGTTTAATCATTTTATGGCATGGTTTTGTGCGACTTTCTGGAGTTGCATGGCTTATTTTATACCATGCTGTGGGACACGAAGATTTTTTTAATTCCAAAGAGCCAAATGTTGATGTTCAAAAAGTAATGAACCAAAGAAGAGTCAAGGTAGGCTTAAGAAGTTGTCAAATGTTGAGGAAATTAGAGAATAAACAAAAAAGAGTGAGGGTAGGCTTAAGAAGTCAAATGTTGAGGAAATTAGAGAATAAACAAATGTCAACTTAAAATTTCTTGAGGTGATGTTGAGATATCAAGCTCAAATAGTGCTACAAACATTAATGACCTGCCTAGGTGATATCTTATGCACTTATGCCATTGGCATGGTTGGTGAGATTTTAATCGATATGCTTCTAGTGGATGATAGGCTATGTGAGAGCCACTTTAAAGTTCTAGAGTTATGGCATAGTTATAGCACTAGCTCATATAGTGGAGTTCACACTATAGACTGACCAGTGTATGTTATTGTAGGATAGTAATTTCCTTTACAGCACCAGCACATATAGTCGAGTCACACTATGGACTGACCATTGTATGTCAATGTAGGATAGTAATTTCCCTTATAATATATACTCTTGTATTTTTAGGTGTGTGGTACAGAAGAGAAGAAGATAGAAGAAAATTCAGCCATCCATCTCTCTTGTTATGTCTTGCTCTCTCTTGTGTGTGTGTGTGTGTGTGTGTGTGTGTGTGTGTGTGTGTTTGCTTTGCAAGGAACTGAAGCTCTCCCTCTCCCTCGCATTCACTTTATGGTATCAAAGCTTGGTTCAAGCTAAGGATATGAGAAAAAAATAAAGGAAGCAGTGTACATGGGTAAGAACATCATCATCTCTCCCCCTTCTTGTGTGTTTGCTTTGCCAAACCAAGGAACTCAAGCTCTCCCTTTCCCCCGTAGTCTCTTTCTGGTATCAAAGCCTGGTTCAAACTAAGGATATGAGAAAAAAGCAAAGGAAGCGGTGTACATCGGTAAGAGCATCATCATCTCTTCCCCTTCTTGTTTAGGTACAACACCCCTTGAGTAGCTCCGAGAGCTTGATTGAGTAGCGTTCTTCATGGGTGTGGAGGTTTTTGTGTGGGTATGTAGGCTACTACTTTGTACCAAATTTTGCAGCCAAAATTGTGGGCATGTCTCAATCTCCATTTGGTCACTGTAAGGTGTTTTTTGCAGTTTTGGAAAGTTCTGGTTGATAACTATCTCTGGTGGAAATGTGGTTATTATAGTGCAATAGTGCTTTTTGAGAGTGCAGATAATGTTTGCATATGCATTGCTAATCTTGGGTGTATGTACATGTATTTTGATCACATCTGGTGACATACATGTTGTAAATAAGTACCACTCCCATGTTATAGGTTGCATACAAAAATTATTTGCTTGCGAGTTTCGCTTGTTGTAGAGAAAAACATGTATGATAGAATGACTCAAATTGTCCGTAGAAAAGCTGGACAAGAAAAACTTCCATGCTTGGCAGTTCTGAATGAACAATTTTGTGATTTCTAAAAGGATTTTGAGATTACGTCGAAGGAGACAATGAGGAGCCTCTAGAGTTGCCTAAAAGAGAATGTCACTCCAGCATATGTAAAGGCATTCAAGGACTGGAACCAAGGTGTAAGGAAAGTCATATATTGTCTTTCCTTTAGTGTCATAGACACAATGATAGGACACATACAAGATGCCAACACTCCACCAATTGCATGGTATATAGCTTGGTGTAGATGTTCCAGACCAACACAAAGGCGACGAAACTGTAGCGAAAACACGAGTTGCAAAGTGTAGAGAAGAAAAGCATATCTATTCATGATTATGCTTTAAAAATAAAGGGTATTATTGAATTCCTTCGGTCTATCAAAGTATCGATGGAAGATAATGACCTAGGCAGCGTCTCTAAATGGGCTGGGCAAAGAGTACAAACCATTAAAGACCTCCGTTTTAGTCAAGAAGAATGTTCCCAACTTTTGGGACTTAGTGTCTATGATGATCACATAAAATAAAAGTCTTTAAGTGAGGACTCTTCTTCACAAAACAAGAACACATCAAACCAGACCTTCTACTCTAATTCAAGTAGAGGTAGAGGTAGAGTTGTGGTCGAGGCCAAGGTGGTGGCCGACATGGAAACCAAAAATATGGACAATAATAGTCCAATGATTCATAGCACCAACATTAATCATACATAGGTGGAAGGGGCCAGTCTAGAGGCACGGGGGAAGCTAGAGGGGTCGAGGTGGTTGACAAAATAACTAGAGTGCAAATAGCATAGAGTGCTATTATTGTGGCAAATCAAGGCACATGGCAAAGGAATGCTTCAAAAGGAGAATGACATTAGAAGTGAAAAGTTCCAGTAAGGCAACTATGCATCCTTAAGTAAATAGGGTGGTGATAACAAAAGTGAGTAGCTATTTGTGATGCAGCATATATGCTTAGTTCCACAAGAGGAGACGTGTCACGATTTAAAGATATATGATTTGTTTATTTTTGCACCTCTAACCATATAACCATTCACAATGAGTGATTTAGAGACATGTAGAAATGGAAAAGCTAGGATATGTAAAAACATGTGACCATATTTTACATCCCATTATGCATGTTGGTAAAGTGACATTATCTCTACAGGTGGAAAAATGAAGTACTTGGCAGATGTACTTCATGTTACAAATATTACAAAGAACTTGATTTCTATTGGACAGATGGTTGACCAAGGTCTACATGAGGTTCAATTCTCAAAGGTACTTTGTGGAAGATTTCAAAAATCAGTTTCGCTTGGCCGTAAAGGGCAACAGAAAAGTTAGAATGTTTATTTTGGATGTGAACATGGCTGTGCATGGAACATGTGTCATTGCAGATATTGACATATGGCACAAGCGCATTAGTCATGTGAATATAGAGTGTATTGCAGGTTTGCCAAAGTTTAAAGGTTTTTGCTCACTTTCGGAGATTTAAAGTCTTGGTGGAGAAGGAAAAAGGCATACAAATAAAATGCCTGAGATCAAATGGCAGGGGAGAGTATTTCTCCAGTGTGTTCAATGATTTATTGAGGAAGTAGGGAATCGAGAGACAGTTTATTTGTAGGTATACTCTGCAATAGAAAGGTGGTGCAGAAAGAAACAATAGGCACATTATAGAAGTGGCATGTTCCTTGATGTCTGAAAATAATATGACATATTACTTTTGGGTACAAGGAGTAGCAACTGTTGTGTACATTATGAACAAGAGCCCCGCTATTGTTGTTCATGGTATGACATCGAAACAAAAGTTTATAGGCATAAAACTGGGTGTGTCTCACTTGAAGTGAAAGTGTTTGGGTGTATTGCACATATGTGTATGTTGTTGACAAAGTGAGAACAAACTTGGATCCAAAGGCAGAGAAATGCATCTTCATTGGTTATAATTTGGAGCAGAAAGATTATAGATGTAAGAAATATTGAGGCTGCACCACATGTAGAGTAGGAATCACAGGTGCTTAGTGGACCTGGAGAGTCCTTCAATATTGGGTACAGTGTTAGTCCATGGTCACGTGCAGGTTGAGGATAGATATAGGTAAACATGTATCACATAAAGGGAGAAGGAAAAGCTAGATTAACCTTTGGTGCCTGATTTGTCAGCTGATCACTCATATGTGGATGGTGACTCTAGTGGCTCCGAGCAGAGCCTTGATGGAGTAGAGTCTTGATGAGGAGCTTGGCATTCCATCTATGGTTACTCTTAGTGTAAGAAGAACCAGAGTTGTTTTGAGAACACATGGGCAGTGATGCATGTGTGCGCAAGTCTACGAGGCTTAGGTACCATGTTGACAGGTTGAGATATGATGGATATATAGCCCATCAATATTAAGGGACTAAGGTTATGTAGAAGGGGAAGAGAAGGGTGTGAGTGTGAATGGACTTAAGGTCCACTAGCTCACCTATTTAAAGGTGGAGCTATGAGGCATTTTGTATGGAGCAAGGCCTAGTTGTATTCATAAACAACTAAATAAGCAAGATATTGTTCTTGTATTTTGTGAGTCTATTTCCTCCACACACTTGATCTAGCATGAGCACCACGTTTTCTCAACATGGTTTCTAGAGCCTAGGTTGATTAGGACTCTTGTGGTGTAGATTAGGTCACTTTTTGCTTCATTTTCTTATCTCTTCACTTGTGGAGCTCAACCCCCTGGCAATGGAGGAGCTTTACCAGCTTGTAGAGGCCATATCTCGTGGAGATTTCAACAAGGAAGATGTAGAGGAGGCTTGGGCATTTCATTTCATACAACCAATTGCAAGGAATGATGCTGCGCTGCTGCGACATTGCTCACTGAGGGAGCCGACATCGTTTTCTACTACGCATCCAGGTCGTACAAATATGCCGGTTGTAGTCATTCTCATTAGCCATGGGACTTTAGGGCTTGTGTAGCCCATTGAGTGAAGAGTCCACAGCTCAAGTTTGAGATCCAATGGTGCATCAACGCGTCGGCTACCCTTCATCTTCTCCATGAAGCTTCTTCATTAAAGCTTTATAAGTGATTTTTTCTTACTCTAATTACCTTTTCCCTTGCTCTAATCATCCAAGTGATGATGTGAATGAGTGTTGCTGATCTTTCTCTTGAGTTTGAAGCGGTGCCAACCACATGAGGTATCCATAAGCCTCATTCTCATCAAGCTCCATCATCAACATCAACTTTCAAGCTTTAAAAGCTTTCAAAATGTGCTTATGAGCACTAATAGTGTTGTTTAATACTAATTAATCTATTAATCCAAAAAAAGAAAGTTATTATAAAGTATTCTTAAACACTAATAGCGTTATTAAACAGTAATGGTGGTGAACTAATCACCAAAATAAGTGTCATTAGATATTAAAAATATGCTTTTAAGCACTAATTATATTTTTTACACACTAATGGTGATCTTAATCACCAACCAAAGTGTTCTTTAACACTAATGAAGCTAATTTTCATCAAAAATAGTAATTAAGCATAAACTCTAAGTGCTAAACCATAAAAATTACTATTTTAATCTCCTATTTATGCAACATTCTCAACTTGATTAGGGTTGTTGCACTCTCATAAGCCTCTCTCTTTCTAATTAAGCCTAAATATCATAAATTTTTGGTTTTTTCTTCATATTCAGTCCATTACTCTCTCATAATCTCTTTCAATACCCAATGTCAAAGGACAATACTCAAATCAAGAAGTTCTCAAGAGAGGGCATCCACATTTGGCAAGTCCTTGTCAAGTACAAGATTATGTCCAAAGGCTTTTGGACATTAATCTCTAGCACCAAGGTTATGGATCGAACAAAGGCTGAAGATGTTGAAGATGATGAGAGGGCACAAGCCATCATCATGCTTCATCTTGATGAGGCACTCATTCACCATGTGGACCAGCTTCTGACTGCAAAGGAGAAATGGGATGAGCTTGATAAGCTCTATGGAGCTCGTGGTAAGAATTCCAAGATCTCACTCAAAATTGAATTTTTCAGCTTAGAACTGAAAGAGGGAGATGGCATTGGAGCCTTCATCACTTGAAGGGCCTTATGGCTCAACTTGGATCAGTAAATGCGAGAATGGATGAAGATGATGTAGTGGCTGTTTTGCTCAAAGCAGTCAAGAAGGTGTACCCCACCTTGGTCACCACCCTGAAGAACATACCTAATCCCACAGTCGAAGGAGTCATTCAATCATGTCTTGATGAAGAAAAGAGGCCAAAGGGAGTAGTTGAATCTTCAAATGCAACCACTTCATCGACTATCAAACAAGCTTTGTCACATCAAGTGGTCAAAGTAAGATGTGCCCATTGCAAAAAGGTGGGTCACTTGGCAAAGAATTATTGGATCAAATATCCCAACAAAATAAAATGTAACAAATGTAAACAAACGGGGCATATCACTTCTAAATGTCCTAACAAAGAGTCAAAGGCCAACTTTGTTTCAGCCTCTGCCTCTGCTGAGAAATTGTTTAATTCTCAATGTAATCACACCTATGTTCCAAACCTTGTACGCCTAATGTTATAAAGGCATCCTATGTCCAAACCACCTATTCCATCCTTTCATAGTTGGTATTGAGGGGGGGTATTAAGGGACTAAGGTTATGTAGAAGGGGAAGAGAAGGGTGTGAGTGTGAATGGACTTAAGGTCCACTAGCTCACCTATTTAACGGTGGAGCTATGAGGCATTTTGTATGGAGCAAGGCCTAGTTGTATTCATAAACAACTAAATAAGCAAGATATTATTCTTGTATTTTGTGAGTCTCTTTCCTCCACACACGATCTAGCATGAGCACCATGTTTTCTCAACAATCAATACGCTTACATGGTTAAAGCATTATAAGATCTAGAGTCCACTTGTTTTGAGAAAGCACTTGGAAATACAACATGGGAAGATGCCATGAATGAGAAGATGATAGCATTGGATGCAAATGCAACATGGGAGTTATTGTCTTTGCCTACTAAGGAAAAGAAGGTAATTAGATGTAAGTGGATGCATAAGGTGAAGTATAACGCGAATGGTTCAGTGTGAGTAGGTATAAGGCAAGATTGGTTACCAAGGGCTATGTGCAAACCTATGGCATTGACTATGAGGAGACATTCAGCCCAGTTTATGAGAATGGCACCCATGAGATCTATCATTCATATGGCTGCCATGGCAAAGGGTTGGTCTTTACATCAGATGGATGTAAAGAATTCCTTCTTGTATGGTGATTTGCAAGAAAAAGTATACATGATGCAGCCACCAAGTTATGAGAGTGATGCATACCTAGAGTTTGTGTGTAGGTTACGTAAAGCCCTCTATGGCTTGAAGCAAGCACCAAGAGCATGGTCAAACAAGATTGGGAAGTATTGTGTTACCATTGGAAGTATTGTGTTACCATTGAGTAGTAAAGCATTTCAGAGACCCGAATTTATCAGTTTTGCTACCAAAGGGACATACTTTGGCCAAACAACCCACACAATGCAGCTCATTTCTTTGTTTTGATCTTAATAATCCAATGCATAATTCATTCATGGGTTGCAAATGACCCACCACACATTCTGTATCGTACAATCCTTGGAAACCCTATCACATTACTTTTGATAACATCAGTCTAGACTAATGCTATCAAGTTTTCTATCAATGTTACCAATTGTTTTTTTTTCGGGTGAAGATAGGGTAACTCAAATAGAATATTTCCATCATACCCAGCTAGAAGCTCTTCTACTCAGTGGATCTCTCTTATACCAAAGAGAAGCTTGTTTTCCAAGAGTTTTTTTCTAGAAGGTTTCTTAATATATTTACAATGGTGATACTAGAAGACTCCTCACCAAAAGTTCTTGTGATGCTTGTGGACTTCTTCAAATCTAGGTGAGTGGATGACTCCTCCTTAGCAATGATGGTGGTTATCTAGCTACTTGATATTTCTCCATGCACCACAAAGGATCCTCCAAACTTTATATCTAGGTGAAACATTAATTTATCTGCCCTCTTTATTATTGGCATCTCAAATGATAGGCCATTTGATTCTCCACCTACAAGCTGATGTTATCGAATACTATCTTCTATAAATCCAAATAGTGCTGCCAACTTCTCTCCCAAAACCTCAAGAATTTCCTTTGTAGTTGCAAGCTCTATTTGATTAGTGTCTCTTTGAGCTCTTATCACCGCAGTATTCATCTTGCTCACTGCTGTAAACTTAAAAGCTAACCAATCCTTGTGAGCATGAAGTAGTTTAAGCTCTACGACCAAAACAAATTGTAAAAAAAGCTCGACTTTGATCTCCACTTAGCTCACCCACAATATCCCTTTCGCTACCATGAGTGCTTTGGCTAAAATATGAAAAGTTCTACATTTTGAGATCAGTGTTTGAGAAAATTCATTTAAAACTTAGGAAATAATTAGTTAAGGTATATCTCAAAAATTTTTCCATGGCCTCTTGAAATCTCCAAGCTTTTGTACGTTCAAGTTTTAAAGTCGGGTTAGAGATTCTGACATAATTCAATTTGGAGATAATTTTGGATTGTAAAAGTCATAACAATCTTATTAGCATTAAACTTCCCTCACTCCTTGAAAATTGCATTTGTAATGATCCTCAATTAATGAGACATGCATGGACATGAGTACTCAGAGAGCCATTCAATGAAACCGAAGTAGATCAACTAATATTAATTATCTGTAAACTATTTTAAACTTAAATTTATTTAACCACCAAGCCACTACATAATGGTTTAGTTTTTAAAAAATGTTTTAAACCCTAAAGTTTTCTCTTCAGACCACACTCCTAGTTCTTCCTCCATTGATCTCCAAGGTGGTCGTCTACTCTCCCAAACCATTTCACTGGCAAAACCATCCTAACAAAGGATAAGGCATGCATTTTCTTCATCTCAGGTTTGCGTTTTCTTCATCTTGGGTCTTTGATGCATTTTGTTCAGGTATGGTCGTTTGCGTTTTCTTCACCTTGGGTCTTTGATGCATTTTGTTCAGGTATGGTTGTTTGCATTTTCTTCATCTTGGGTCTGTGTTGCATTTTCTTCAGGTATGGTCATCTACGTGTTTGTAAAAAGGTATGGGCAACATGTTTGCAAAAGAGGGTCCTCTCCCTTGACAGTTTTGCTAGGGAAACCGTCAATGGAGTGTAGGCTTGCGTGTTTGCAAACAGGTATGGGAAGACGGTTTTGCCACTTGCGGGTATAGTATGTGGATTCAAGAGCGCAAGGTGAGCAGACATACAATTGAGAGAGAGGTAGCTTTTGTGTTTGCAAAGATGTATGGGCTGTGAGTTTGCAAAAGAGGGTCCTCTCCCTAGACGGTTTCAATGGCAACACGGTCTAGGGGAAGAGTGCACACAAAAGTTCGTCTCGACCAGCAAAGAGGTGCCAACAGCTGTCATACTACAGGTGCTCAAACACACAAACACATAGAAGCAGTTCAAGCTACGACTAGCAAACAGTCTAGGGAGGAGCACACAAATGCATAAAATCAGAGATAGTCCACCTTACACCTATCCTCCACCTCAACAGAAGTCTTTCTTGGCTTCTTCCATGAATTTTCTCGTTATCTTAGCTTTTTTGCTACTTTCCACATGCTTGCACTTGCATATATGTTGGACATAAGAAGATGTCTAGCTACATTCTTACCATCCCTTACAACCCAGTGATCAAAGCATCGTTTTCCTGTCTGCACATTGTGGATGAGTTTGTTGTGCGAGATGATTATCACCCTCAAGGAGGTCATGCATGATGTTGAGCATAATCTTAGGAGGTTGAATACACAAATGAAGGATGAAGGGTATTTGCTAAGTTCAAACACAATGCTGCAACCCATGCCTCATGAAGGTGGTGAGGAGGCTACAACCTTGGAAATCAAAAGTTCTCTTTGGGCTTTTTCAAGAATTCCCTAAGGTAGCGCCTGTGCTTTCCATCTGTAAGACTAACAACATTCTCATAGGCCTGTTTTCTCGAGGCAATGGTTATTAATCCATCCTTTGCATGCATCAAAGTACCCTGTGAGGGTTCACAATGGTCTATGTAACCCTAATTTTTCCTATATCTACCTTGTGGCACAAGTACTTATGCACCACAGGTACAGATAGAGATTTTTGTTTGTGTACAAGAGAAAGAGAAAGTGAGAAGGCATGAATATTTTATGTAGGGTAGTACTTAATGAGCGAAAAGATTTAATTATGTGCAGGGAGAGAGAGAGAGAGAGAGATGAATTATGGTGAACGATAGAGAAACATTGGGTGAAATATAGATGATTTTGCAACCCCTTGGCTTGTTTATCACACAACCCATTCTCGCAACATAAAGATGTAGAACGCCGCGTCGATGTGCTATGCACCACACAACCAATATTGCCAATAGAGGTTCTGCACAATAGAGACAAATTGTTATCACCCTGGGGAAAGGAAAATATGTGCATAAGTAGCTTGAGGAAAGCTGAAGTAAAAGCATACTTGATTGTTGCAACGTCTACGCATTAAGGCATTAGACTTTCATAGAAACTTATAATCCCATAATATAATTTTTTTAGTGCAATAAATCATTTTTGAACAATAATGACAATATAGCCAAAGCTATTGCCACATTAGCACTATATGCTTGCTCTATTGCAGCTACTTCCTAACTTAACGATTCATTGAGAAATTGATATTCTCCAAAATGGCTATGGAGCTAGAAACGGATGATCTGAATGTGTTTTAGAAAGAAATCTCATGAATTTTGGATGATCATACTAGACATCCTTTGATTTGGCAGATTTGAGATAAGCCTTTCTGGAGTAATCCATATATGGTATATGAGTATTCTGACTGACATATTGAATGTGAGACTATAGTTTTTTAGATGAGCTTTGATCTGCAAGGCCTGAATGTGTCAATTGTGACAAAATATAACTCATCTAATCTAGCTCGAACAGTCTTTCCAAAAACGCTTCATATTCAAAAATCTGATTTTCAAAACAAATATTTGAAACCCCATGGTAGCAAATATTTGAAACCCCAAATATCACAGGGATCAATCAACCCAACCAAGGTCTCATTGGCAGTTTCTCCTCTCCTAGATGGTTTTTTTTTTATAAAATCATCTCGTGGATCCCAATCCCTTGCTTTCCCTCCACCAGCATAGTTGACTCATTTTTACTACATGTTGTGATTATAGGTGTTGGTTCACACCCTTTGTAGGTGTTGGTTCACACCCTTTGTAGGTGTTGGCAAATTTTCTTGCTTGTTTTATGGTCTGCAACAAGCTCCCATAGCCATGAAGAGAGAGGCCAAGTATGGGGATGAAGCTTTTAATTTACCAGATTCTTTAACTTATAAAGTTTTTAAGGGAAATAGATATGTATGGTTGTCATGGTCTTTTTTGTTTATGATTTTGTGAACAGTTATCATGCTTTTTATGTATGGAAAAAGTTTTCCTTGCAGTCGTCTCAAGTAGGAAAGAGGAAAAAGACACATTCCACAACCAGGGGTGGCAAAAAAAAAAAGATTTCAAAGGAGCATGAGGTAGAAGCACCTCTTGGTGTGAGTAGAACAATAGACGCAGATGATTTTGATGTTAGTGCTTCAAAGAAACACGAGGTAGATGCACCTGGGGGTGAGTAAAGAAATAGATGCATATGCAAAAGAAGCCAAGGGTAGTGTGAACAAAGATGTGGAGAACAAAGAAAAAGAGGAGGATGCAAATGACGTCGTTCTTGTGTTGGTCTCTCAACCATAGGGTTCAGAGTTCTTAGAGAGCATAGCAATGAACAAGGGCATTATCACACTGCTTGTTCCACTATGTAGACTTATGATCAATGAGAGGGTTAGGGAGCTGAGACAAGACTTATCTTTGTTGAAAAGGATATTGGAGGATGATGGATACTATGTGATGATGAAAGGTAGCTTATCTTGTCCATCAACATGCCTGATGGGACCAGCAAATACATGAATTAGAATAGTAAGAAATCATGGGATAAGAATTGGCAATTGGTTAACCAAGAGTTTGAAGAGGACTTAAGTAACAATAAGAGATGGTTTGCCCTCCAAACTAAGATATTTTTTTGTTTGGGAGAGAGAACAATCATAGGACTACATCATGGATGTGTTGAGAAAATGTGGTGCTCATGCTAGATCAAGTAAGTGGAGGAAAAGAACTCACAAAATACAAGAACAATATCTTGCTTTTATTAAGTTGTTTATGCATACAACTAGGCCTTGCTCCATACAAACCTAGCTTCACCTTTAAATAGGTGAGCTAGTGGACCTTAAGTCCCTTCACACTCACCCTTTTCTTCCACTTCTAAATAACCTTAGTCTCTTAATACCCCCCCCCCCAATACTAACTATAAAAGAATGGAATATGTGGTATTGGATATAGGTTGCCTTTATAACATTAGGCATACAAGGATGTCATGGTCGTGTGGTTATCTAGGATTTACAAATATGTTCCTAGAGCCTTAGAGACTATTACAATGATGCCATCTAAGTCTTTATTTGTTGTCGATGAAGATGTACACCTTGATGATGGTGCACCCCACTCTTTGTGCTTGCTTGACCTCTTGTAGTTGACATGCTTTAGACATACATGCCATTGCTTCCGCATGCTTTCCACCTTGACCATTCTCACACAATGATCAAAACAAGGCTGCCACCCTTGCTTAAGTGGTTTTCTTATAGATGTTTCTTCAACATGCTTGATGTTTCCTTTAATACCATACCTCCTCCATGGGCAATGAGGTAGATTTATATGGGAAAGGGAAAGGGAGGGTCTTACCACTTGCCTTATGGATTGGTCAAGGGCAGTATCTACTCCACAATTACAACAACTTTTGTGCATGTTGGTTACATAATATCCATTAGGGTTTGAAGATACAAGCTTAATGAGAGTGAGTAAGTGGTTGAGGTAAATGTTCAAACCAATAAGGTTCATCATCCTTGGCTCAAGAAGGAGAGGGCATGGCTCATAATGTTGCCAATGCTTCTTACAAAAACAATGCCAAAAGATGCTTAAAATCATGACAAACAACAAGGTAGAGCACTTAGTGATACTATGCTCAACCTTACAAATCATCTTAGATGATGAAAAAGTTGAATATACAATGGAATAACATGCCTTGGGTTTGGAAAATGAGAGCATACGGCTTATGACATGCCTATGCCTTTTACAAACAAGAGCCTCAAGGGTAATACACAACATTGAAGATGAACACAGTGTGTACGTGTGTTCAACTTTAAACCACTCAAATATTGAGTTTGTTGATGAAAAAACCAGAAATCTTCAACCTCTTTGGCTTATGAGATGAAGACAATTGGTTCATGGTTGCACCATTTCTCCTTGGAAGAAACGGGTTGACGCGATGAAGACTTGTAATGTGGCACTTATGGTGTGTGCTCGGCCTCCAATTTTGATAAAGAAGAGCCTCCTTAGTGTAAAAGACCTCCTCCTTTGATGGTTAAGGCCACCTTAGTGTTAAGCAATACTTTGGTTGGTGATAAGATCACCATTAGTGTGTAGAAAATACAATTAGTGCTTAAGAGCACATTTTTAGTGTCAAATGACACTTATTTTGGTGACTAGTTTACCATTAGTGTTTAAGAACACTTTAAAAATACTTCTCTTTGCTGGATTAACTGCTTAATTAGTATTAAACAATACTATTAGTGCTCATAAGCACATTTTAAAAGCTTTGAAAGCTTGAAAGTTGATGTTGATGATGAAGCTTGTTGAGCATGAGGTTTATGGATACCTCATGTGGTTGGGAACTCTTCAAAATCAAGAGAAAGGTCAGCTACGCTCATTCACAACATCACTTGAGTGATTAGAGCAAGGGAGTAGATGATTTGAGCAAGAGAAAATCAAAGTTGAAGCTTTAATGGAAAGCTTCCATGGAGAAAGAGAAGGCAGCCTTGGTCTTTTGTTTGTAGCCAGTGCGTTGATGCTCCATTGGATCTCAAACCTAAGCTGTGAGCTCTTCACTCAATGGCCTACATAAGCCCTAAGCTTATGCATGTTATAATGCACTGTAGACGGTGAATTTGACGTACGACCTAGACTACAACAGAAAACGATGCCGACACACACATAAGGTAATGCCGCAGCAACGAGTGAAGCATTTCAGCAATTATCCATACGAACTGAAGCGCCTAGGTCTCCTTTACATCTTCCTTGAAGGAATCTCCACGAGATATGGCTTCTATAGGCTGCTGGAGCTCCTCCACTGCTAGGGGGTTGAGCTCCACACATGAAAAGATAAGAAAAAAATAAAACTTTTGACCTATTCTACACCACAAGTGGTTCTAATCAACCAAGCTCTGATACCATGTTGAGAAAACGTGGTGCTCATGCTAGATCAAGTGTGTGGAGGAAAAGAACTCACAAAATACAAGAACAATATCTTGCTTATTAAGTTGTTTATGCATACAACTAGGCCTTGCTTTATACAAAATGCCTCCTAGCTTCACCTTTAAATAGGTGAGCTAGTGGACCTTAAGTCCCTTCACACTCACACCCTTTTCTTCCCCTTCTACATAACCGTAGTCTCTTAATAGGATGGAATGCATACGAGAGATATTTCAAAATAACAAGAAGATGCACAAAAGGGTCCAAGCTTAATTCATAGTTCCCACTCAATAAGAGGAACTAAAGTTAGTTGCTACTTTGCAAACGATTGAACATGTAAGTTATTCAACTCTCGAAATGATATGTTGAGAAATTTTGCATGTGAAAAATATTTACTTTTATTGAATTTTTCTTATGTGTTTACTTTTGTTTGTTTTTCAAGAATGCATCAGGAGGCAATAGTGAAATCAAACTTGAAGGATTAGGGTGAAAGCATGATAAGGTGGACTAAATAATGCAAGGAGAAATGTCATCAAGACTTACAATCGAAAGATGGCAAGATTAAGTTATAATTGTCTCTCCATAGTTAATCCTGCAAATGGATTGGAGTGGTTTGAGATTTTATGGAAGCTTCCATTCGAGGATGATAGGCTTAAAAATCACCGTCAAAAAGTTGTAATCTATTTCTTCTACTTGTTGTTCAATGGAGCTAAAACTAAGGGTATTAAACATTTTGGGGCAAGATGAGAATTTTCGGTTGAGCTATGGTAGGCCACTTGGGAACCATCACTATATTCCTTGGTTGGCAAAGGAGGTATGGATGGATCAACTATTGGAAGATGCAAAAAGGCTTTTACAACAAGTCTTAGATTCTACAAGGGGTACCAATGAAGTGGAGCTACCTATTGGTGCAAGTTTGAAGGCATATTTTAGTGATGTGGTGATGATGCGTAGATACAGGGGTGTCTTGTTTTATATGCATTGTAAAAGGAGATGAATGTGGGAACTCCACCTTCCAAGCACGTGGATTTGAGGAACTCATCTCGTCTATTGGTTATAGGTAACTATCAATAATTGCTGATTGGTGTATGTAAATATGCTAAAATTATTTATGTCGATAGTCTCATATGTTACTTTTGGTGGGACTTTTCTTTTTGCTTTATTATGATAGGTTCTTGATGCATCTCATATCATCAAAGATCATTCCATGCTTGCCGGATATTTACAAAGCACGGATAGTGATCTCGCCCCCTACATATTATATGCACATTCTAGTCATATTTAGGGAGAATAATGCAGTCCATGGAGTCTTTTTGTGCTTAACCGATTGGGAGCGGAAGAACTACTCTTGGCGGCTTGATATGAAGAAAGGGGAGTAGTGCTTGGAAGAGGAGGAAGAGAATTATCTTAGGCATCTCAAGGTGAATGCAAGTCACAGTCAAGTTCTTCTGCTGCTGCTGGAGAGATGACCGAGGAGCGAAGGAAGAAAATGGAGGAAGAACTAAAATCTCTCAAGGGGAAAGAAGATCAAGATGCCAAGGAGCAAGGTAAGAACACCGGGGGGGTCATTCACTAACCATCAGGCACAAAAGATGTTTCTATATGAAGGGTGAGTTTACTACCAGTTCCTAATAATATGTCTTATTTGTTGTATCATAGCATGTTTCAATCAATATCTTATGCACTTATGCCACTGGCATGGTTGGTGAGATTTTAATCGATATGCTTCTAGTGGACGACAGGCTATGTGACAACCACTTTGAAGTTCTAGAGTTATGGCATAGTTATAGCACCAGCTCATATAGTCAAGTTCACACTATAGACTGACCAGTGTATGTTATTGTAGGATAGTAATTTCCTTTATAGCACCAGCTCATATAGTCGAGTCACACTATGGACTGACCATTGTGTGTCATTGTAGGATAGTAATTTCCCTTATAATATATACTCTTGTATTTTTAGGTGTGTGATAGAGAAGAGAAGAAGATAGAAGAAAATTCAGGCATCCATCTCTCTGTTATGTCTTGCTCTCTCTTGTGTGTGTGTGTGTGTGTGTGTGTGTTTGCTTTGCAAGGAACTCAAGCTCTCCCTCTTCCCCGCATTCACTTTACGGGATCAAGGGAAGCTATAGGGGTTGACAAAATAATTAGAGTGCAAATAGCATAGAGTGCTATTATTGTGGAAATCAAGGCACATGGCAAAGGAATGCCTTAAAAGGAGAATGACATTAAAAGTGAAAAGTTCCAGTAAGGCAACTATGCATCCTTAAGTAAATAGGGTGGTGATAACAAAAGTGAGTAGCTATTTGTGATGCAGCATATGTTGAGTTCCACAAGAGGAGATGTGTCACAATCTAAAGATATATGATTTGTTTATTTTTGCACCTCTAACCTAATAACCAGTCACAATGAGTGGTTTAGAGACATGTAGAAATTGAAAAGCTAGGTTATGTAGAAACATGTGACGATATTTTACATCCCATTGTGCATGTTGGTAAAGTGACATTATCTCTATAGGGTGGAAAAATGAAGTACTTGGCAGATGTACTTCATGTTACAAATATTACAAAGAACTTGATTTCTATTGGACAGATGGTTGACCAAGGTCTACAAGTGAGGTTCAATTCTCAAAGGTACTTTGTGGAAGACTTCAAAAATCAGTTTCGCTTGGCCGTAAAGGGCAACAGAAAAGGTAGAATGTTTATTTTGGATGTGAACATGCCTAAGGTAAAGGCAGCCATGTTTGTGCATGGAACATGTGTCATTACAGATATTGATATATGGCACAAGCACATTAGTCATGTGAATATAGAGTGGCTCAAGTCTATGCAGGCCAAAAATATATTATAGGTTTGCCAAAGTTTAAAGGTTTTTGCTCACTTTCGGAGATTTAAAGTCTTGGTCGAGAAAGAAAAAGGCATACAAATAAAATGCCTGAGATCAGATGGCATGGGAGAGTATTTTTCTAGTGCATTTAGTGATTTATTAAGTAGGGAATTGAGAGACAGTTTATTTGTAGGTATACTCGGCAATAGAAAGGTGGTGTAGAAAGAAACAATAGGCACATTATAGAAGTGGCATGTTCCTTGATGTCTGAAAATAATATGACATATTATTTTTGGGTACAAGGAGTAGCAATTGTTGTGTACATTATGAACAAGACCCCCGCTATTGTTGTTCATGGTATGACACCGAAACAAAAGTTTATAGGCATAAAACTGGGTGTGTCTCACTTGAAAGTGTTTGGGTATATTACGCATATGTGTATGTTGCTGACAAAGTGAGAACAAACTTGGATCCAAAGGCAGAGAAATGCATCTTCACTGGTTATAATTTGGAGCAGAAAGCACCACATGTAGAGTAGGAATCACAGGTGCTTAGTGGACCTGGAGAGTCCTTCAACATTGGGTACAATGTTAGTCCATGGTCACGTGCAGGTTGAGGATAGATATAGAAACATGTATCACATAAAGGGAAGGAAAAGCTAGATTAACCTTTGGTGGTTGATTCGTCAGCTGATCACTCATATGTGGATGGTGACTCTAGTGGTTTCGAGCACAGCCTTGATGGAGTAGAGTCTTGATGATTAGCTTGGCATTCCATCTATGGTTACCCCCTGGTGTACGAAGAACCAGAGCTGTTTTGAGGACACATGGCAGTGATGCATGTGTGCGCAAGTCTACGAGGCTTAGGTACCGTGTTGACAGGTTGAGATATGGTGGATATATAGCCCATCAATACGCTTACATGGTAAAAGCATTATAAGATCTAGAGTTATGATGGATGCAAATGCAACATGGGAGTTATTGTCTTTGCCTACTAAGGAAAAGAAGGTAATTAGATGTAAGTGGATGCATAAGTGAAGTATAATGCAAATGAGTCAGTGTGAGCAGGTATAAGGCAAGATTGGTTTTTACCAAGGGCTATGTGCAAACCTATGGCATTGACTATGCGGAGACATTCAGCCTAGCTACGAGAATGGCACCCATGAGAGCTATCATTCATATGGCTGCTAGCAAAGGGTTGGTCTTTACATCAGATGGATGTAAAGAATTCCTTCTCGTATGGTGATTTGCAAGAAAAAGTATACATGATGCAGCCACCAAGTTATGAGAGTAATATGTACCTAGAGTTTTTGTGTAGGGGGTTATGTAAAGCCCTCTATGGCTTGAAGCAAGCACCAAGAGCATGGTCAAACAAGATTGGGAAGTATCGTGCTACCATTGGAAGTATTGTGTTACCATTGAGTAGTAAAGCATTTCAGAGACCCGAATTTATCAGTTTTGCTACCAAAGGGACATACTTTGGCCAAACAACCCGCTTAATGCAGCTCATTTCTTTGTTTTGATCTTAATAATCCAATGCATAATTCATTCATGGGTTGCAAATGACCCACCACACATTTTGTATCGTACAATCCTTGGAAACCCTATCACATTACTTTTGATAGAATCAGTTTAGACATGTCCATCAAATTTTCTATCAGTGTTACCAATTGTTTTGTTTCGGGTGAAGACAGGGTAACTCAAATAGAATGTTTCCATCGTACCCGGCTAGAAGCTCTTCTACTCGTTAGTGGATCTCTCTTATACCAAAGAGAAACTTGTTTTTCAAGAGTTTTTTTTCTAGAAGGTTTCTTAATATATTTGCAATGGTGATACTAGAAGACTCCTCACCAAAAGTTCTTGTGATGCTTGTGGACTTCTTCAAATCTAGGTGAGTGGATGACTCCTCCTTAACAATGATGGTGGTTATCTAGCTACTTGATATTTCTCCATGCACCACAAAGGATCTTCCAAACTATATATCTAGGTGAAACATTAATTTATCTCCCCTCTTTATTATTGGCATCTCAAATGATAGGCCATTTGATTCTCCACCTACAAGCAGATGTAATCGAATACTATCTTCTATAAATCCAAACAGTGCTGCCAACTCCTCTCTAGAAACCTCAAGAATTTCCTCTGCAGTTGCAAGCTCTATTTGATTGGTACCTCTTTGAGCTCTTATCACCAACTCCTCTCTAGAAACCTCAAGAATTTCCTCTACAGTTTGCAAGCTCTTTGATTAGTGCCTCCTTGATTAGTATTTATCTTGCTCACTACTATAAACTTAAAACACTGGTTATAATTTGGAGCAAAAAGATTATAGATGTAAGAAATATTGAGGCTACACCACACGTAGAGGAGGAATCATAGGTGCTTAGTGGACCTAGAGAGTCCTTCAACATTGGGTATAGTGTTAGTCCATGGTCACGGTTGAGGATAGATATAGGTAAACATGTATCACATAAAGGGAAGGAAAAGCTAGATTAACCTTTGGTACTTGATTTGTTAGCTGATCACTGTTATGTGGATGGTGACTCTAGTGGCTTTGAGCAAAGCCTTGATGGAGTAGTGTCTTGATGATTAGCTTGGCATTCCATCTATGGTTACCCCTAGTGTAAGAAGAACCAAAGCTGTTTTGAGGACACATGGTAGTGATGCATGTGTGCGCAAGTCTACGAGGCTTAGGTACCGTGTTGACAGGTTGAGATATGATGGATATATAGCCCATCAATATGCTTACATGGTAAAAGCATTATAAGATCTAGAGTTATGATGGATGCAAATGTAACATGGGAGTTATTGTCTGGAAAAGAAGGTAATTAGATGTAAGTGGATGCATAAGGTGAAGTATAATGCAAATGGTTCAATGTGAGTAGGTATAAGGCAAGATTGGTTACCAAGGGCTATGTGCAAACCTATGGCATTGACTATGAGAAGACATTCGGCCCAATTACAAGAATGGCACCCATGAGAGCTATCATTCATATGGCTGCTAGCAAAGGGTTGGTCTGTACATCAGATGGATGTAAAGAATTCCTTCTTGTATGGTGATTTGCAAGAAAAAGTATACATGATGTAGCCACCAAGTTATGAGAGTGATGCGTACCTAGAGTTTGTGTGTAGGTTATGTAAAGCCCTCTATGGCTTGAAGCAAGCACCAAGAGCATGGTCAAAGAAGATTGGGAAGTATCGTGCTACCATTGGAAGTATTGTGTTACCATTGAGTAGTAAAACATTTCAGAGACCCGAATTTATCAGTTTTGCTACCAAAGGGACATACTTTGGCCAAACAACCCACACAATGCAGCCCACACAATGCAGCTCATTTCTTTGTTTTGATCTTAATAATCCAACGCATAATTCATTCATGGGTTGCAAATGACCCACCACACATTCTGTATCGTACAATCCTTGGAAACCCTATCACATTACTTTTGATAGAATCAGTCTAGACATGTCCATCACATTTTCTATCAGTGTTACTTGTTACTTTTTTTCGGGTGAAGGCAGGGTAACTCAAATAGAATAATTCCATCGTACTCGGCTAGAAGCTCTTCTACTCCTTAGTGGATCTCTCTTATACCAAAGAGAAACTTGTTTTTCAAGAGTTTTTTTCTAGAAGGTTTCTGAATATATTTACAATGGTGATACTAGAAGACTCCTCACCAAAAGTTCTTGTGATGCTTGTGGACTTCTTCAAATCTAGGTGAGTGGATGACTCCTCCTTAACAATGATGGTGGTTATCTAGCTACTTGATATTTCTCCATGCACCACAAAGGATATTCCAAACTATATATCTAGGTGAAACTTTAATTTATCTCCCCTCTTGGCATCTCAAATGATAGGCCATTTGATTCTCCACCTACAAGCTGATGTAATCGAATACTATCTTCTATAAATCCAAACAGTGCTGCCAAGTCCTCTCTAGAAACCTCAAGAATTTCCTGTGCAGTTGCAAGCTCTATTTGATTAGTGCCTCTTTGAGCTCTTATCACCAACTCCTCTCTAGAAACCTCAAGAATTTCCTCTGCAATTTGCAAGCTCTTTGATTAGTGCCTCTTTGATTAGTATTCATCTTGCTCACTGCTGCTATAAACTTAAAAGCTAACCAATCCTTGTGAGCATGAAGTAGTTTAAGCTACGATCAAACAAATTGTTAAAAAAGCTCAGCTTTGCTCTCCACTTAGCTCACCCACAATATCCCTTTCACTACCATGAGTGCTTTGGCTAAAATATGAAAAGTTCTACATTTTGAGATCAGTGTTTGAAAAAATTAATTTAAAATTTAGAAAATAATTAGTTAAAGTATATCTCAAAATGCTTTCTGTGGCCTCTTGAAATCTCCAGGCTTTTGTACGTTCAAGTTTTAAAGTCGGGTTAGAGATCCTGACATAATTCAATTGGGAGATAATTTTAGCCTCATAAATTGCTTGGCAATGTGAGAGGCCCCATAAGTAGTCTTGGAAGCAATAAAATGAGCTGATTTGGTGAGTCTATCCACCACCACAAATACTTGATCCCATCCATGCTTCGTCTTTGGCAAGCCTGTGTTGAAGTCCATGGAAATGTGAGTCCATTTTCCATCCGAAATAGGCAAAGGATGAAGTAAACCACTTGGCAATTGGTGACTATCCTTATTCCTTTAGCATGACACACATTCCAAAACAAACTTCTTGACATCCCTCCACATGCCTTTCCAATAAAAGCATTTGCTCACTTTGTCAAATGTCTTGAGAACACCAAGATGACTAGAAAGCGGTGAAGAATGCATCTCATGAAGCACCTTGGGAATGTAGGATGAGGTTGGAACCAAATACACCTTATCCTTGTGCCATAGTAGACCATTTTGAAGCTTATAATGAGGAAATTCTTCACCATCTCCTTGCTGTAATTTTCCATAGATATGGGCAGCACTCTCATTGACAAGATACTCCTCTGGTATCCATTTTATCCATTCACTATACACTTCCATAATTGATGTCAAGGTACAAGCCCACATTCTAGACGATGCATCCGCTACTACATTGTCCTTTCCTGGAGTATAGGATATCTCAAAGTCATATCCTTGAAGCGTAGCCAACCATCTCTTTTGCTTAGGAGAAAGATTGGGTTGAGAGAGGAAAAATTTTAGCACCCTATGATCACTTCTCACCATAAAGATAGTGATACCATTTCTTGATTGCATGAAATATAGCCAATATATCTTGTTCATAAACATGCAATTTCATCTCCTTCTCGGAAAGCTTCCTACTTTCAAATGTAATGACACCATGCTCTTGATACAAAACTGCCCCAAGACCTCTTCCACTTGCATCTGCTCTCACATAGAATGTCTTTGAGAAATCCGGACAAACAAGAATAGGAGCTGATGCAAGTAAAGCCTTGAGCTCATTGAAACTCTTGTCAGCAATGGTATCCCAAAAGAAAGCTTCCCTCTTAAGTAGATCGGTAAGAGGTGCTGCAATTGATGCATAGTGCTCCATAAATCTTCCTTCTCGGAAAGCTTCCTACTCTCAAATGCAATGACACCATGCTCTTGATACAAAACTGCCCCAAGACCTCTTCCACTTGCATCCGCTCTCACATAGAATGTCTTTGAGAAATCCGGACAAACAAGAATAGGAGCTGATGTAAGTAAAGCCTTGAGCTCATTGAAACTTTTGTCGGCAATGGTATCCCAAAAGAAAGCTTCCCTCTTAAGTAGATCAGTAAGAGGTGCTGCAATTGATGTATAGTGCTCCATAAATCTTCTTTAGAAAGAAGATAGACCCAAAAATCCTCTCAATTGAGTTGTATTAGTAGGGATTGGCCACTCTTTGACACATGCCACCTTCTTTGGATCAGCCCTAATGCCATTTTCTCCCACCAAGTGTCCAAGGTATTGAACCTCATTCATCATGAAAGTGCACTTGGTCTCCTTTGCAAACAATCTATGCTCCCTCATGACCTCAAAAACTTGCTTCACATGTACCAAATGCTCTTCTTTGCTCTTGCTATAGACCAATATGTCATCAAAGAACACAAGTCAAATTTGAACAAGAAAGAAGCCAACACCCTATTCATGAGTGCTTGGAAGATGGCCGGGGCATTCGTGAGACCAAAAGGCATAACCATGAAATGAAACAATCCTCTTTCGGTCCTAAATGCCGTCTTCTCTTCATCACCCTTCTTCATCCTTATTTGATGGTATCCCGATCTCAAGTCAAACTTGGTGAAGAACTTTGCCCCTTTTAGCTCATCAAGAAGATCATCGATGCGAGGTATGGGGTATCTATTCTTGATGGTTACCTTATTCAAATCACGGTAATCTATGCACATACGAAAGGAACCATCCTTCTTCTTCACCAATAGAATGGGAGATGCAAACAGAGATTGTGAGGGTTGAATGAGACCCATGGAAAGCAATTCTTGCACTTGGTTTGCCACTTCTTCCCTTTCCACCTTTGACAATCGGTAAGGAGGGTTGTTCACAACCTTTGCATTCGGCTCAAGTATAATGACATGGTTGATTTCTCTCTTTGGTGGCAAACTCTTTGGCACTTGGAAAATGTCCTCATAATCCTTGAGAAGAGCTGCCATATCCTTGTTTATGTGTTGTCCGTTGCTATCCATCCCTTCTTGAGTGACATGCAAGACATAAACTGTACCAAGAGTTTTGAGTTCCTTCTTGAGTCTCTTTGGAGTGATCAAAGAAAGCTCTTTTGGTGTATTTCCAGCCAATACCACAAGCTCTCCATCATGTGAAAAGCTCATAACACCTTGTTGAAGGTTCACGTGAAAATCACCAAGAGAAGCCAACCAATCACATCCCATAATCACATCAATGGACCCCGAGTCTAATACTACCAAGTCACCTTCCCAAGCATATGAAGAGGATAAACTCACTCTTGTTGAAGGGCAAAATAAATTGGCTTTTTCATTCTCTCCATTTGCCACTTGTACTTGGAAGGTTATGGGTAGCTCCGTCGGAGATAGTTTGAGAGAGTTGAGGGATTTGGAGTTAACAAAACTATGAGTACTCCCTGAATCCACCAAGATGTGTGCAACTCTCCCATTAATGGTGCCCACCAACCTCAAGGTGTTCGGACTCTTGCAACCCGCCAAAAGCTCTTGTGAAATGGAACATACATGGGATGCATTTTCTACATTTCCTGCATCTTTTAGCATATTGTCCCTCAAAATGCATGCATGATCCCTTCCACCGGGGTCAAAAGGAAACTCATCCTCTTCTTTGACAAAAGAATGACCCTCCAAGTCTTCTTCATGTGTCTCCTCGCTGCAATCTTCAAACTCTTCCACATCATGAGATGACTTGGAATCATCATCCTCATCCATAATGATCATAGTAGCCACCACTTTCTTTGATTTGCAAATGTGCTCGGGTGACCACTTCTCTTGGGCACTTCTGACATTCAACTCCTCATTCCCTTCTCTTGAAGTATGCCCAAAAGTATCCCCTTATCTTGAAGTGTGCCCAAGAGTATCCTCCAAAGCATCCAAAATTCCTTGTTCCATCATTGCCTCTTCATCGTCTACCTCGTCGGAAGCCAAAGTGTTGCGTCTCGATCACCCTTTTGGCTTCGGCCCCATGGAAACTTTCGGTTTCAGAAATTTGGCTCTAAATTGAGGTAGGGATGTCTGATTGAAGTGATCTAAAGCTTGTTGGAGAGCTAATGAAGTGTACTAGACCACTATGTAAAGACCCGTAAGAGATGAGGTGTACTACTATTCTCTCTTTTAGGGTTTACAGGGTTATAGGTTGAAACGGTATTTTGGGTATAACTTGAGCTAGAGATATCCAAATGCAAAACTTTTTAGCTCAAATAGAAGCCTTCAATGAGTACTACAATCTAGAAGACCTTCAAACCCCTATGACTTAATTAGGGTTTACTATTTTTGCAAAAATCCTAAATTCTACCTTAAAGAGATATCGAAATGCAGAGTTTAAGGGCTCGTTAGGTAGCTGTAAGGAAGCACTAAGAGGTCATATAGTCCCTTTTAATTGAATCTAAAAGGGTTGGGACTGAATTAGGGTTTTTGTGAATCTGCAGATTCTTGCCAAAGTGACCCTTTTTGTGCCCAATTGATCCTTGTTTGCTCCCAAACCAATGTCAACACCTTCTGCACCTTATTGGCATCCCGAGGTGTGCAAATTATGCTCCAAAAGCTTTAATTGTCTATGTATGACTAGAAATTTGAGAAAATTTTGACAGTCTCCTTTGTTTTAGGAGCTAAATCTCATTTTTTCTCAAATAACAATGCAAAAATCCATGATCCTCTTATCAATTCCCATCCATTACATAGCATGTGCCTCAACTTGCATAATCAAAAGGCATACAAATTCCTTGCAATTCCAAGCATTCACCATATGTTTCCCATGGCATAATGCAAGATCAATTCCCATGAGATGTCCATATTAAGGCGCCATTGCCATGTACATAAACCAAGAGGATCGTCGGTGTAGCGCGTTGAAGCTTGCCGATCTCCCGGCCAAGCTCTTCTTACCCCCGTACCTAGTTCAAACCAAGGCACGGGTTGAGGCCAAGTCTTCACCTTCACACCTGATCCTCCACCGTACCGCTTTACCACAGCACTCACAACACGGTGGATTCAAGCCATGCTCTTTCCCCGGGCCTCTCCGCCAACACCACCAACATATCTAGTTTTTGGAAATTGAAGTGAGTAAACAATTGTGAGGTGCATATAGCTTGAATATGAAAATGAGGCTGATCACTTACAAGGATGTGGCATGACTCATGCCCATTACAATATACTCATAAACCATTATGCATGAACTCATGCTTATCCACATAGCTCCAATTGTCCACCATTCATCGAAAGATCCAACATCAATCAACAAGTGAGGTAATACCATATATCAATGATATCAACATCCAATTGGTATCACTTCCATAAGCATTGCTTATGAGTAATTGGCATCAAACTTGCATTTGAATGTAGCATTACCAATTGATTCCAATCACACATCAAGCTCTTCCAATGCTCAATAACATCATACCAATGCATAAAAGCATCATGTCCATAGCAAAAACCATGTCATTATTACCCAACATCCACTCCATGCATGTGGCTCAATCAATGCATCTAAGCATATGCATTCCTTCATCCATGTATGCATGGATTCATCAAAGAATCTTGTATTTGTCTCACAAATGGCCACATGACATCCAAATGGGTGTGATTAAAGAAAGATGTGAGCAATAAGAGCATGTAATCACTTTTCAATGGATCATGAGTCATGTAAGAATGTTAAAATGCTATAAATTAGAGTTTCCTTTCATGAATAACCCCAATTTGTCCATAGCATGCAGATTAATCACCAATGCTTAAGAAAATGGCCATAGCAACTCACCAATGGTATTCCAAAAGCTTCAATGGTTGGATTGTTGCTTGATAGAGCTTCCAATGGAACCAAATCTTGAAGATTTTTGCAATTTCTGTGGGCTGCTCAAACCTCCTCTTCTCCCTCTCCAATAGCAATGAAAAACTCCCCAAAATCCACCAAAAAGAGGCCAAACACCATAGCTAACAACCACATGGTATGGGAGGGCTTGAAATGGAACCCATTCTTGTGATTTTTGGCCGTGAGGATGCGCTGAAAAACGACACTCAACGCCTAGCTTCATGGTAGAAAAGAGCAAAAATCAACTCCAATATTAGCCCTCAATAGCCATAGCATACACTTGCAGCCATTTAGAGTGAGTGGAGATGGACAATGGTGAGCTATGTGAGAGAGATTAGGGTTTGGAGCAAAGGAAAGGAAGAGGGGAAAAAAATTTAAGAAATTTTTAAAAATTTGCATGTAAATTGGTACTCTATGTGTTCCTCTCATCAAGCTCAACAAAAGCCCTAGCAAATGGGAGCAAAACTGAGAAGTAATGGCTATGGAAAGCTTGCAAAAGAAGCACAAAAGATAAACGTGATTAACAGAGAGATTAAAAGGTGATTAATTTAAATTTTTCTTAATTTTTGTACCTCGCTCCAAAAATTTGATCCAAGGTACCCAAATTAGATCCAATTGAGCTAAATCTCCATGAAATCACATGAAATGATGCCTCCTCTCCACTAATCTCCAAAGATTAAGTAGAAATTAAGTAAGATTAAGCCAAAACTCCAAGAAATCAAGAGAAAATTAAAAAATTATCAAGAAAATGACTAATCTTATGCCTAAACCTTGAAAATGGATCAAAATCAAGGCTCTGATACCAAATGAAATGGATCTAGAGTAAAACATAGAATCAAACACATCAAAGCAAGAATCTAGCATCCATTAATCATGAGATTAGTGATCAAATGGCTCATCACATGAATATACAAAAGAGAGAGAAAATCTATAAGTGCATGTAGCAAGAGAAGATGCACAAATAGCCTAAGTGTGTTTAACCTCTCACCAAGAGGATGACCATGGAAGGCCAAATCTCCATAGATGGAGCCCAAAGGTACAAGATGACCAAAATTAGTGAAAGTGTCAAAAAGCCCCTACCAATGTACCCCAAGCCCTATTTATAGTCACTTTCTCCTTCTACCCATGGGTCCTTATGTACATGTGAAAATCAAGCTCTATGGTTCATGATAGATAGAGAAACATTGGGTGAAATATAGATGATTTTGCAACTCCTTGACTTGCTTATCACACAACCCATTCTCGTAACATAAAGATGTAGAACGCCGCGTCGATCTGCTATGCACCACAACCAATATTGCCAATAGAGGTTCTGCACAATAGAGACAAATCGTCATCACCCAAGGGAAAGGAAAATATGTGCATAAGTAGCTTGAGGAAAGCTCAAGTAAAAGCATACTTGATTGTTGCAACATCTACGCATTAAAGCGTTAGACTTTCATAAAAACTTATAATCCCATAATATGATTTTTTTAAGTGCAATAAATCATTTTTGAACAATAATGACAATATAACCGAAGCTATTGCCACACTAGCACTATATGCTTGCTCTATTGCAACTACTTTCTAACTTAACGATTCATTGAGAAATTGATATCTTCCAAAATGGCTATGGAGCTAGAAACAGATGATCTGAATGTGTTTTAGAAAGAAATCTCATGAATTTTGGGATGATCATACTAGACATCTTTTGATTTGGCAAATTTGAGATAAGCCTTTCTAGAGTAATCCATATATGGCATATGAGTATTCTCACTGACACATTGAATGTGCGACTATAGTTTTTTAGATGAGCTTTGATCTGCAAGGCCTGAATGTGTCAATCGTGAGAAAATATAACTCATCCAATCTAGCTCAACAGTCTTTCCAAAAATGCTTCATATTCAAAAATCTGATTTTCAAAACAAATATTTGAAACCCCATGGTAGCAAATATTTGAAACCCCAAATATCACAGGGATCAATCAACCTAACCAAGGTCTCATTGGCCGTTTCTCCTCTCCTAGATGGTTTTTTCGATGAAATCAATTCGTGGAGCCCAATCCCTTGCTTTCCCTCCATCTCTTTTCCCCTTCATCTCTTTCCCTCCACCAGCATAGTTGACTCATTTTTACTACATGTTGTGTGATTATAGGTGTTGGTTCACACCCTTTGTAGGTGTTCGCAAATTTTCTTGCTTGTTTTATCATCTACAACAAGCTCCCATAGCCATGAAGAGAGAGGCCAAGTATGGGGATGAACCTTTTAATTTACTAGATTCTTTATTTTATAAAGTTTTTAAGGAAAATAGAAATGTATGGTTGTGATGGTCTTTTTCGTTTATGATTTTGTGAACAGTTATCATGCTTTTAATGTATGGAAAAAGTTTTCCTTGCAGTCGTCTCAAGTAGGAAAGAGGAAAAAGACACATTCCACAACTAGGGGTGGCAGAAAAAAAAAGATTTCAAAGGAGCATGAGGTAGAAGCACCTCTTGGTGAGTAGAACAATAGACGCAGATGATTTTGATGTTAGTGCTTCAAAGAAACATGAGGTAGATGCACCTGGGGGTGAGTAAAGAAATAGATGCATACGCAAAAGAAGCCAAGGGTAGTGTGAACAAAGATGTGGAGAACAAAGAAAAAGAGGAGGATGTAGATGATGTCGTTCCTTTGTTGGTCTCTCAACCATAGGGCTCAGAGTTCTTAGGGAGCATAGCAATGAACAAGGGCATTATCACACTGCTTGTTCCACTATGCAAACTTATGATCAATGAGAGGGTTAGGGAGCTGAGACAAGACTTATCTTTGTTGAAAAGGATATTGGAGGATGATGGATACTATGTGATGATGAAAGGTAGCTTTATCTTGTCCATCAACATGCCTGATGGGACTGGCAAAGACATGAATTAGAATAGGAAGAAATCATGGGATAAGAATTTGCAATTGGTTAACAAAGAGTTTGAAGAGGACTTAAGTAACAATAAGAGATGGTTTGCCCTCCAAACTAAGATATTTTTCTGTTTGGGAGAGCAATCATGGATGGAATACATACGAGAGATATTTCAAAATAACAAGAAGATGCACATAAGGGTCCAAGCTTAATTCATAGTTCCCACTCAATAAGAGGAACTAAAGTTGGTTGCTACTTTGCAAAGGATTGAACATGTAAGTTATTCAACTCTCGAAATGATATGTTGAAAATTTTTGCATGTGAAGAATATTTACTTTTATTGAATTTTTCTTATGTGTTTACTTTTGTTTGTTTTTCAAGAATGAATGAGGAGGCAATAGTGAAATCAAACTTGAAGGATTAGGGTGAAAGCATGATAAGGTGGACTGAAAACCTATGTTGTGGACAATGGTTTACAACTGGTTTGTGAAACACTTTTATGCAGAGTTAGGGAATTAAAACATGGTTTTTTAATCTTGTTTCACATTTATTATATCTAAGAGACACTAGATAAATTGCTAAATACATCTAATGATGATACTAAATCCACTAATATTCGTTGTCTTCAAGTGTGGTAGCAACCAATACAACTGGTAGAAAGCAAATACCACCTCATCATGGTTTCACCCATTACTTGTTCCGTACAAGTACGCTATGTGCATGCGATGAGTCTCAATTCAAAGAGGAGTTTAATGATAGTGAGAAGAATTCTATTACAAAGGTAAGAGCCCAAGAGGCTAGCACGAGCAAGAGGGTTTGGTATCCTCTTACCCATCCAATCCTTGGCTGTTGGCCGTTTGGTGTATGGGGTAAACTTTATAGACCTTGTATCCCCTATAATTAGTTTTTTCATAAGCATGTGTCTTTATGTGTTTCTTTGCATTATAGGGAAAGTGGAAGAAGGATTTAGAGTTTTCTTGTAGTAAGATACCTCCGAATTTATCCGAAGATGAGCTCATCCAGGCAACAAATAATGCACGGAGAAATGTCATCAAGACTTACAATCAAACGATGGCAAGATTAAGTTATAATTGTGATGTTTCACCATATTTGTAAACTATTATATGTGATCTCTCTTATTTGGAGACTTTTTTTTATTAACTAGTATTTGTTTTTATTATTTCAATGCTAGAATCTCTCCATAGTTAATCCTGCAAATGGATTGGAGTGGTTTGAGATTTTATGGAAGCCTCCATTCGTGGATGATAGGTTTAAAGATCACCGTCGAAAAGTTGTAATCTATTTCTTCTGCTGCTTGTTCAATGGAGCTAAAACTAAGGGTATTAAAAATTTTGGGGCAAGATGAGAATTTTCGGTTGAGCTATGGTATGCCACTTGGAAACCATCACTATATTCCTTGGTTGGCAAAGGAGGTATGGATGGATCAACTATTGGAAGATGCAAAAAGGCTTTTACAACAAGTCTTAGATTCTACAAGGGGTGCCAATAAAGTGGAGCTACCTATTGGTGCAATTGTGGAGGCATATTTTAGTGATGTGGTGATGATGAGTAGATACAGGGGTGTCTTGTTTTATATGCATTGCAAAAGGAGATGAATGTGGGAACTCCACCTTCCAAGCACATGGATTTGAAGAACTCATCTCATCTATTGGTCTATAGGTAACTATCAACAATTGCTGATTGGTGTATGTAAATATGCTAAAATTATTTATGTCGATAGTCTCATATGTTACTTTTGGTGGGACTTTTCTTTTTGCTTTATTATGATAGGTTCTTGATGTATCTCATATCATCAAAGATAATTCCATGCTTGTCGGATATTTACAAAGCATGGATAGTGATCTCGCCCCCTACATATGATATGCACATTCTAGTCATATTTAGGGAGAATAATGCAGTCCATGGAGTCTTCTTACTTACCGATTGGGAGTGGAAGCACTACTCTTGGCGGCTTTATATGAAGAAAGGGGAGTAGTGCTTGGAAGAGGAGGAAGACAATTATCTTAGACACCTCAAGGTGAATGCAAGTCAGAGTCAAGTCCTTCTGCTCTGCTGGAGAGATGACCGAGGAGTGAAGGAAGAAAATGGAGGAAGAACTAAAATCTCTCAAGGGGAAAGAAGATCAAGATGCCAAGGAGCAAGGCAAGAACCCTGGGGGGTCATTCACCAACCATCAGGCACAAAAGATGTTTCTATATGAAGGGTAAGTTTACTACCAGTTTCTAATAATATGTCCTATTTGTTGTATCATGGAATGTTTCAATCGATATCTTATGCACTTATGCCACTGGCATGGTTGGTGAGATTTTAATCAATACGCTTCTAGTGGACGACAGGCTATGTGACAGCCACTTTGAAGTTCTAGAGTTATGGCATAGTTATAGTACTAGCTTATACAATCGAGTTCATACTTTAGACTGACCAGTGTATGTTATTGTAGGATAGTAATTTCCTTTATAGCACCAGCTCATATAGTCGAGTCACACTGTGGACTCACCATTGTATGTCATTGTAGGATAGTAATTTTCCTTATAATATATACTCTTGTATTTTTAGGTGTGTGGTAGAGAAGAGAAGAAGATAGAAGAAAATTCAGCCATCCATCTCTCTGTTATGTCTTGCTCTCTCTTGTGTGTGTGTGTGTTTGCTTTGCAAGGAACTCAAGCTCTCCCTCTCCCCCACATTCACTTTATGGTATCAAAGCCTGGTTCAAGCTAAGGATATGAGAAAAAAGTAAAGGAAGCGGTGTACATGGGTAAGAGCATCATCATCTCTCCCCCTTCTTGTGTGTTTGCTTTGCCAAGGAACTCAAGCTCTCCCTTTCCCCCAAATAAGCTAAAATTATTTATTTCGAGTCTCATATGTTACTTTTGGTGGGACTTTTCTTTTTGCTTTATTATGATTCGTTCTTGATGTATCTCATATCATCAAAGATAATTCCATGCTTGCCAGATATTTAGAATGCATGGAGTCTTCTTGCTTACCGATTGGGAGTGGAAGCACTACACTTGGAGGCTTGATATGAAGAAAGGGGAGTAGTGCTTGGAAGAGGAGGAAGAGAATTATCTTAGGCACCTCAAGGTGAATGCAAGTCCGAGTCAAGTTCTTCTGCTCTGCTGGAGAGATGACCGAGGAGGAGCGAAGGAAGAAAATTGAGGAAGAACTAAAATCTCTCAAGGAGGGGAAAGAAGATCAAGATGCCAAGGAGCAAGGCAAGAACCCCGGGGGTTCATTCACCATCAAGCACAAAAGATGTTTCTATATGAAGGGTGTTGCCATATATATAGGCAGTGATGTGTGTGAATACACTTAGGACCACCGGGGCACTTTTTCCCTCTTTAGGAGGTTTTTTTCCCCGGCTTGTATATACGCCCATCATTCTAGGGCTAACTTATCTTTGTACATTGACACAATCTAATACATTGTGTGTTGTATGCATTCTTGTTTCTTCTTCTCCAAGCTTTTTGTGCTTTCCTGCAACCCTAGTTCCAACAATTGGTATCAGAGCAGGCATCGGCTCCCAGGGCTATGCCGCCAACATCCTCCGACTCACGTTCTCCGATTGAGGTGAGCTTTCACGAGCGCTTCCAGGTCCCTATACTCTGCAAATAAAACCGTAGGGCTTCGCGTTCTCAAAAATTGCATCTGAGGTCGTTTCGGGCTTCGTTTTTGCATTTCAAGTTCTGCACAGGTGTTTTCGTCATTTTTTGTAGAAATTTTGACAGTGCAGTTTTCTGCAAAACAGGCATATGTACTCTATTGTGGACCGTGCTACATAGCACGAGTTGTTTTCTGTTCAGTCTTTGCTTCATGATAGGTAGCTTTTGCATCAGTTTCAGTCAGTGGCCATGGCTGATAACAATAATGATGTATTTCGCATGTTATCTACTGATGACAAATTGGATGGAGACAGCAACTACCCACTTTGGGCATACATGATGCAGCATGTTTTGGTTGCAAAAGGAGTGTGGAACATTGTGCAGGGTATGGATGTACGTCCAAGTTCTGTGGATGTAGGATCTGTTGAGGATGTTGCAGGTTCTAGTAGCTCTACTGTTGCTGCTATTTTACCCACTGCTGAACAAGCTCGTTGGGATGGTAAAGATGCGCAGGCTCATGCCTTGATTGCACTTTCTGCCAAACGTAACATCACCCCACATATTTGTTCAGCTAAAACAGCAAAACAGGCTTGGGATATTCTAGTTGGTTTGTATGCAGGTCGTAATAACGAGGCGAAAATTGCTTACCTGCGTAAAGAGCTAGAATTGAAGATTATCCAAGAAGATGATGATATGAATGTTTTTCTTGCTGAGATTAAAGATCTCAAAGAACAATTGATTTTTGCAGGTGAGATTATTCTTGATCATTCTCTTGTGCAGACTGTTCTTCATGCTTTACCTGAGACATATCAGACTTTTGCTTCCACGTGGAGACTTCTTCATGAGGACAGACCTGATGCTGTCAAGTATGATACTTTAGTCAACAAGCTCTTGCAAGAAGTGCAGTCCAGGCAAAATAGGGCCAGGCAGCGTGCAATTGATCAAGCATTTATTACTGCTCAGCAGCAGAGAAGAAGCGGTAAGGCAGCCGCTTCCACTATTTCTTCTCCTATTAGTAGGTCTGTAACTTCTTCTCCTTCCACAGGTAGCAACAATAAGTCTGAGAAGGCTCTTGATAAAGGCAAGAAAAAGACCAGGTGCAACTATTGTAAGGTAAATGATCATATCATTAAGAATTGCCCTAAGCTAAAGGCTAAAGAGGCAAAGAAGAAAGAGTCAAATGCAGCCACAATAGCGGATGCTTCTACAAATGCAGATTCTGCAAATGTTGTTCTGTATTGCCAGTATGATCCATCTAATCTGTACATGATGCATGTTTGGCAATTTCTGTTGACTCTCATGTATGGTATTTTGACAGTGGTGCTACAAAGCACATTACCTCGCATCGTGATATGTTCACTTCTCTTGAGGCTGTCTCTAATGGGAATACTGTCACATGTGCCAATAATGCTTCTTACCCAGTGAAGGGCATTGGTAAAATTATGCTTACTGCTGCAAATTACAACACTTTCACACTTTCAGATGCTTTGTATGTGCCAGGGATAAAGAAGAATCTATTGTCTGTCTCTGCGCTTGCTAGACTTGGACTTGTAGTCAAATTTATGGATGACAGATGTACTATTCATGATTTGACTTCGGGTGATACGATTATTGTATCTGGCACCTTGTTTTGTGGGCTATATAGGCTCAATTCTTATGACAAGTGTGTGGAAGATTCAGCAAATGCAGTTTTTGATGAAAAGGCAGTTTCAGATGCAAAACTATGGCATGCTCGTTTTGTCATCTGAACTTTGCTAGTTTGCTGCATTTGCAGAAATTTGATATGGTTGCTTCATTGCCCCCTCTTGAGGCACCATTGAAACATGTTTGTGAAGGCTGTATTTTGGGCAAAATGCAGTGTTTTGCGTTTCCAAAGGATGGTTCTGTGCGGGCCACTCGCAAATTGCAGCTTGTACATAGTGATGTATGTGGGCCTATGCAAACTCCGTCATTTGGTAAACACTTGTACTTCGTGACTTTCATTGATGATTACTCAAGGCATGCATGGGTATATCCACTGAAGGCAAAGTCCGAAGTATTTTTGTACTTCAAACAGTTTATGCTTATGGTTGAAAATGTATCCAATTGTACTGTGGGCACCCTCCGTTCTGATCGAGGGGGGGAGTACATGTCTAAAGAGTTTGATGCATTTCTGGCTAGTCATGGGATAAAACACCAATGTACAGTGCCGTATACCCCTCAGCAAAATGGTGTTGCTGAGAGGAAGAACAGGTCACTTATGGAGATGGCACGATGTATGGTCAAGAGCCAAGCTTTGCCAGATGCGTTTTGGCTTGAGGCTATCATGTGTGCTGCATATGTACTCAATAGGTGTCCCACTAAGGCCTTGCAGTCTATTACTCCATATGACGCTTGGCATGGCAGGAAGCCTTCTATTGGTCACTTGCGTGTCTTTGGTTGCTTGGCCTATGCTTTAGTGCCTGTGCAACAACGCAGAAAATTGAATGATAAGGCTGTCAAATGCATTTTTGTTGGTTATAGTGCTGAGAGCAAGGGTTACAGATTGTATCATCCGCAGTCAAAGCGTATCTTGATTAGTCGAGATGTTGTTTTTGTAGAAGATGCTGTGCAGCCTTTGTTATCATATACCAAAGAGATAGGTGTGAGCTCACGGGATGTATTTGATACATTGTTGCCTCTGTTTACAGGTGGGAATTCAAATGTGAGTCCTAATGAGGCAAATATTCAGCCTATGCAGATTTCAAATGACATCATAGATCAACCTATTTCTGATGTAGATTTATAGGATGTAATTTCTGAGGATAGGGCTGAAAATGAGTAGGCTAGAGGTATGCCTAAATGGCTGGTGCAAACCTTGCGTGATAGTAAAATTGATGCACCTATATCTAGTTGTACTCGTTCAGGTTTTCAGCATGCCTCTTATGCATCAGATTGTTATGCTTTGGCTGTGTCTAGTATATGTGAAGAGGAAGAACCTCTTTCATTTGATGAGGCAAAAGGGTTTTGACTGCACAAGGGTTTCAGAATAGTCCAACAGCAAGCACTTTGTATGTTAAACGTGTGGATGGTGTACATCTAATCATTGCTCTCTATGTCGATGACATGCTGCTCACAGGACCAAATGAAAGTCATATTGCTGATTTTAAGGCTAATTTGAATGCCTCTTTTGAGATGTCAGATTTGGGACATTTGCATCATTATTTGGGAATACAGTTAAGCAGTGTGATGGAGGTATTGCTTTGTGTCAAACAAAGTATATTGAGACATTGTTGCAAAGATTTGGCCTTGAAGACTGTAAGCCTATTGCTACTCCAATGGAGACAGGTTTGAAGTTGAGTCTTCATGATACTGGAGATTACTTTGATGTCACACTCTATCAGACAGCTGTTGGTTGCCTCATCTATGTATGCATTATGAGGTCGGACATTCAGTTTGTAGTCTCACAGGTGAGCAGGTTTATGCATAGCCCAGGGTGTCAGCATTGGAAGGCAGTTAAACGCATCTTTCGCTACTTGAGTGGCACCATACATCTTGGGTTGTTTTATCCCAAGGGGGATCGTTGCCACCAGGTTTGCATGCTTTTTCGGACTCAGATTGGGCTGGTTGCTATGACACAAGAGTGTCCACAAGTGGTTTTTGTTTCATGCTCGGTAGCTCATGCATATCTTGGTTGAGCAAGAAGCAAACTATTGTGGTCACTTCGAGTTGTGAAGCTGAGTATAGGGCAGCTTTCACAGCTACGGTTGAGTGTGTGTGGCTCAGACAGCTTATGGCTGACTTGGGTGTTGGACAGGAGTCTGCCACCTCTATCTTCACTGATAGTCAAAGCGCATTGGCAGTTGCGAGAAACCCAATTTTTCATGCTCGCACAAAGCACATTGAGGTGCATTATCACTATGCCAGGGAGAGACTCTCAGCAGGAGAGATCAGCTTGGCCTATGTGCCAACACAGGACAACCTCGCCGATCTTTTCATAAAAGCGCTTCCTCAAGAGAAGTTCGAAGCTTTTCGCAAAGCTTTGGGCTTGCTCCCCTTTGTGGATTGATCTACTTCGGGCATGGCACTCCCCTATACATGAGTGCCGGCTCTCGTTCACACCATCACTCCCAGGGGAGATTTGTTGCCATATATATAGACAGTGATGTGTGTGAACACACTTAGGACCGCCGGGGCACTTTTTCCCTCTTTAGGAGGTTTTTTCCCTCGGCTTGTATATACGCCCATCATTCTAGGGCTAACTTATCTTTGTACATTGACACAATCTAATACATTGTGTGTTATGTGCATTCTTGCTTCTTCTTCTCCAAGCTTTGTGTGCTTTCCTGCAACCCTAATTCCAACAAAGGGTAAGTTTACTACCAATTTCTAATAATATGTCCTATTTGTTGTATCATGGCATGTTTCAATTTTCTTTTAGTGTTGAATGACTACTTTGTCTTCTATACACACAAGATCCTCTTGTGATCTTGCTCTTTCACATAAAAGAATTTGATAGGGCTCTAAATATCTATGCTCCATATAAAAGAATTATTGTGGTACTACGCAAGTGGCTGCTAGCATGGAGGTGACTTTTACCATTGATGATGAAGATCAATTTGTTGTGGATGATGCACATCTTGACTAGTAAGTAGACTATCTTGACTTTAGATATGTGTAGTGCTTTTTCTTATGCCTTACCCAATTATAGTGAGTTTACTTGTTATGTAGAGAAAATGGCAAGGCATATGATCTTGGATCCTTCATATGGTCGTATTCTACTACCGGAGAGCGACAGGATGGAAAAGGATACATGTTTATTGATGATAAGGTGCAAGTTGTTTAGATACTAGCATGGACACCTGCCTCACATAGACGTGCAGAGACATTTTCGATTTCCCTAGTTGCATCAAGTTTTATAGATTTTTTGAAACATATGTTTGATCATTTTATGGCATGGTTTTGTGCGACTTTCTGGAGTTGCATGACTTATTTTATTCCATGCTATAGGACATGAAGATTGTTTTAATTCCAAAGAGCCAAATGTTGATGTTCAAAAAGTAATGAACCAAAGAAGAGTCACGGTAGGCTTAAGAAGTTGTCAAATGTTGAGGAAATTAGAGAATAAACAAAGAAGAGTCAGGGTAGGCTTAAGAAGTTGTCAAATGTTGAGGAAATTAGAGAATAAACAAATGTCAACTTAAAATTTCTTGAGGTAATGTTAAAATATCAAGCTCAAATAGTGCTACAAACATTAATGACCTGCCTAGGTGATATCTTATGCACTTTATGCCACTGGCATGGTTGGTGAGATTTTAATCAATATGCTTTTAGTGGACGACAGGCTATGTGACAGCCACTTTGAGGTTCTAGAGTTATGGCATAGTTATAGCACCAGCTCATATAGTCGAGTTCACACTTTGATTGAGTAGCGTTCTTCATGAGCATGGACGTTTTTGTGTGGTATGTAGGCTACTACTTTGTACCAAATTTTGCAGGCAAAATCGCGAGCATGTCTCAATCTCCATTTGGTCACTGTAAGGTGTTTTTTGCAGTTTTGAAAAGTTTTGTTGAGAACTATCTCTGGTGGAAATGTGGTTATTATAGTGCAATAGTGCTTTTTGAGAGTGCAGATAATGTTTGCATATGCATTGCTAATCTTGGGTATATTTACATGTATTTTGGTCACATGTGGTGACACAGGTTGTAAATAAGTACCGCTCCCGTGTTATAGGTTACATACAAAAATTCTTTGTTTGTGAGTTTCGCTTGTTGTAGAGAAAAACGTGTATGATAGACTGACTCAAATTGTTCGTAGAAAAGCTGGACAAGAACAACTTCCATGCTTGGAAGTTCTGAATGAACAATTTTGTGAGTGCTAAAAGGATTTTGAGATTACGTCGAAGGAGGCAATGAGGAGCCTCTAGAGTTGCCTAAAAGAGCATGTCACTCCAACATATGTAAAGGCATTCAAGGACTGGAACCAGGGTGTAAGGAAAGTTATATATTGTCTTTCAATTAGTGTCATAGACACAGTGATAGGACACATACAAGATGCCAACACTCCACCAATTGCATGGTATATAGCTCTATGTAGATGTTCCAGAGACCAACACAAAGGCAAGGAAACGTTAGTGAAAACATGAGCTGCAAAGTGTAGAGAAGAAAAGCATATCTATTAATGATTATGCTTTAAAGATAAAGGGTATTATTGAATTCCTTCAGTCCATCAAAGTATCAATGGAAGATAATGATCTAGGGAGCATCTGTCTGAATGGGCTTGGCAAAGAGTACAAGCCATTAAAGACCTCCGTTTTAGTCAAGAAGAATGTTCCCAACTTTTGGGACGTAGTGTCTATGCTGATCATATAAAATAAAAGTCTTTGAGTGAGGACTCTTCTTAACAAAATAAGAACACATCAGACCAGACCATCTACTCTAATTCAGGTAGAGGTAGAGGTAGAGTTGTGGTCGAGGCCAAGGTGGTGGCCGACATGGAAATTAAAATTATGGACAATAACAGTCCAATGATTCATAGCACCAATATTAATCATACATAGGTGGAAGAGGCCATTCTAGAGGCACAGGGGAAGCTAGAGGGGTCGAGGTGGTTGACAAAATAATTAGAGTGCAAATAGCATAGTGCTATTATTGTGGCAAATCAAGGCACATGGCAAAAGAATGCTTCAAAAGGAGAATGACATTAGAAGTGAAAAGTTCCATTAAGGCAACTATGCATCCTTAAGTAAATAGGGTGGTGATAACAAAAGTGAGTAGATGCAGCATATGCTTAGTTCCACAAGAGGAGATGTGTCACAATCTAAAGATATATGATTTGTTTATTTTTGCACCTCTAACAATATAATCAGTCACAATGAGTGGTTTAGAGACATGTAGAAATGGAAAAGCTAGGTTATGTAGAAACATGTGATGATATTTTACATCCCATTGTGCATGTTGGTAAAGTGACATTATCTCTACAGGGTGGAAAAATGTACTTGGCAGATATACTTCATGTTAAATTACAAAGAACTTGATTTTTATTGGTGGATAGATGGTTGACCAAGGTCTACAAGTGAGGTTCAATTCTCAAAGGTACTTTGTGGAAAACTTCAAAAATCAGCTTCGCTTGGCCGTAAAGAGCAACAGAAAAGGTAGAATGTTTATTTTGGATGTGAACATGCCTAAGGTAAAGATAGCCATGCTTGTGCATGGAACATGTGTCATTTTGCAGATATTGACATATGGCACAAGCACATTAGTCATGTGAATATACACTGGCTCAAGTCTATGCAGGCCAAAAATATTATTGCAAGTTTGCCAAAATTTAAAGGTTTTTGCTCACTTTCGGAGATTTAAAGTCTTGGTCGAGAAGGAAAAAGGCATACAAATAAAATGCCTGAGATCACATGGCAGGGGAGAGTATTTCTCCAGTGTGTTGAGTGATTTATTGAGGAAGCAGGAAACTGAAAGACAGTTTATTTGTAGGTATACTCTACAATAGAAAGGTGGTGCAGAAAGAAACAATAGGCACATTATAGAACTGGCATGTTCTTTGATGTCTGAAGATAATATGACATATTATTTTTGGGTACAAGGAGTAGCAATTGTTGTATACATTATGAACAAGACCCCCGCTATTGTTGTTCATGGTATGACACCGGAACAAAAGTTTATAGGCATAAAACTGGGTGTGTCTTACTTGAAAGTGTTTGGGTGTATTGCACATATGTGTATGTTGCTGTCAAAGTGAGAACAAACTTGGATCCAAAGGCACAGAAATGCATCTTCACTGGTTATAATTTGGAGCAGAAAGATTATAGATGTAAGAAATATTGAGGATGCACCACATGTAGAGTAGGAATCACAGGTGCTTAGTGGACCTGGAGAGTCCTTCAACATTGGGTACAGTGTTAGTCCATGGTCACATGCAGGTTGAGGATAGATATAGGTAAACATGTATCACATAAAGGGAAGGAAAAGCTAGATTAACCTTGGTGCCTGATTTGTCAGTAGATCACTCATATGTGGATGGTGACTCTAGTGGCTCCAAGCAGAGCCATGATGGAGTAGAGTCTTGATGAGGAGCTTGGCATTCCATCTATGGTTACTCCTGGTGTAAGAAGAACTAGAGCTGTTTTGAGGACACATGGCAGTGATGCATGTGTGTGCAAGTCTACGAGGCTTAGATACCATGTTGACAGGTTGAGATATGATGGATATATAGCCCACCAATACGCTTACATGGTTAAAGCATTACAAGATCTAGAGTCTTGTTTTGAGAAAGCACTTGGAAATACAAAATGGAAAGATGGCATGAATGAGAAGATGACAGCATTGGATGCAAATGCAACATGGGAGTTATTGTCTTTGCCTACTAAGGAAAAGAAGGTAATTAGATGTAAGTGGATGCATAAGGTGAAAGCCCTACGCTAGATAATTAGGCTCTTGGGCAACTCTATTATAGAAGACTAGGTCAGCGGGCTGTGCCTTTCATGGATGAGGAAAAAAGCGTTGCCTCTAGAGATCAAGTCTAGTAGTTGCCCAATTTATGATAAATTACCCTATGGGTGATTTGACTTTTAGAAGATCACGCTTCCCCTGTGGGATAAGACTAGGTCTTACCTATGAATCGTATCCTTGAATCTCTACATGGTCAAGGTGTCAATAAATAGAAAATTTTTTCCAAGTTAAGACTTAGTGGACTATCTTAAGTGTTTTCCCTATTTTGGAAGGTGGGGAAACCTTACGAGAAACTTGTTTTTCAAGAGTTTTTTCTAGAAGGTTTCTTAATATATTTACAATGGTGATACTAGAAGACTCCTCGCCAAAAGTTCTTGTGATGCTTTTGGACTTCTTCAAATCTAGGTGAGTGGATGACTCCTCCTTAACAATGATGGTGGTTATCTAGCTAACATGAGCTTCGAGAATGATAATTTGTTCCACTCTTTCTATCTTTAAATCCACTTCCTTCACCAGGATCGGGCCTTCCTTATATGTTAGAAGATCTGCCAGAGTAGGGAGAAGAGTATAGTTTGTCAAAACCACAAATGGTCTCATCAGGAGATATGACTTGAACTTCCTACAAGCATATACCAGACTTAACAAAACCAATTCAACCTCTGTATATTTTCTCTCTGCTTCCGTCTTCACTCTCCTTGCATAATATAAAGGTCTCATGTATCTGGACTCATCCCCTCTCTGCATTAAGATTGCTCCAACCACATCCAAACCAAAAGAAGGATTCACATAAAAGACCTGAGAGAAATCTGGGGTTTTTACACTGGAAATACCTCCCAATACCTCCTTCACTTTCTCAAACACTTCCTCACATTCTTCATTCCATTGCAATGGTTCTTTCTTCATGGCCTGTTGAAGAGGATAAAGCAATTGAGACATTAAATGAATAAATCTTGCCATATATTTTACTTTCTGGATGAAAGTCTGCAAGCTGCTTGGATGTTGATGATGCAGATAATAAGACAAGAGCTTTAATTTTCTCTGGATCAGGTTCAATTCCATTTTGAGATATCATATGTCCCAACAGCTTCACTTTTGAACATCCTAAATGGCACTTTTTAGGATTCAGCTGTCCACCTGCATCATCCATTTTAGAAAATACTTGCTCCAATTTATTACCATACTCCTTTTGATACCACGAGGGTACATTTTTCAAACCAAATGGTACTACTCGGTAACAAAAGCATCCCCACAGTGTAATGATAGTGGTTTTAACCTGGTCTTTCTCAGCAATTGAGATCTGAAAATATCCAGAGAAGCCACCACATACACTATACCTCTCATACCCAGCCACCCTGTCCAAAATATCATCAATGAATGGCAAAGGATAGTGATTGCTCTTTGTTGCAGCATTTAGAGGCTTGTAATCAATATAGATTCTCCATCCACCTATATGCTTTGGAGTAAAGACCACTGGATTTTCCCAATCTGAGTAATCTACTGAATAAATTAACCCTGCTTTTAACAATTTGCAATAGCGCTCTATTTATTCTTCTCATCTTCTGAAACACTGGCTTCACACCCTCTTTCAATACTATAGGCATTGGTTCACATTTGAATCCTCGGATCTCTTCATATGAAGTAATGAACAAATCTGGGAATTTATGTATTACCTTCATATATTTCTCTTTTTCCACTGGCTGCAATCTGGGATTCAGCATATCCTGTAACAGCTTCTCTTTCTCTATACTGGGTGATGGAGGCTGCATCAAACTGTCCATATCTTCAAGTCTGCTCTCTTCTTCCTCCTTTAACATCTCTTCAACTTGCATTACATGCTCATTTTCTTCTTTCACTAAAAATGATACCTAGCTCTCATCATCAGAATTAGAACTTTCTTCCTCAGTTTCACTATCTGTGTACTCATCAGCACTTGTTTCTTCAGGCTCACTCTTCATTTCTAGCTTGCTACTCATATTGAACTTCCTGGCTCTTCCTCACTTATTATGTACAGTTATATCCCCCTTCTCCAATTTTGGATGGCACCCACCTGTCTGAGCCAAGGCCTGCCTAAAATCAGTGGATAAGCTCCCGAACCAGCCGGCATAATATGGCAATTTATGCTGCAAATCACACCAAAAGCAGTCACTGGTAAACCTGTACATATACCCAGACACTTCACTTTCGCATGATTGCCAATCGGAGTCTAAAATTTGAACTAGCATTCAGCTTTAACCCCAATCTCTCCATGAGGGAGGGCTTGCGCGTAGGGCCTTGCTGGGGCTTGTCTTCTACTCTCACACCTCCACACCAAGCATCAACTGATGGACAGATATCAAGAAGGTCTTCCACAGACATCAACTCCATTTCACCCTGTGTGGGCTCCTGTTCATTTGTTTTCCTTGGATTTGCCAACCTCTTCCACTCTCTTGAGCTTTGGACACAATCCAAGCAATTGGGCGAAAGTTATATTGGTTGCCCTTCCCTTTAAATCTTCCATCAGGGTGTATTCCTCCTGACCTTGACCAATATGCAAATCTAAAGTTTTATAGTGTCTTCTTGGCTTCCTTTTCTTCTTCTCTGGTTGAGGGTTGATGTCAAATTGGACATGTTTCCCTTTCTTAGAAGATGGTTTAGCTTCTGTTATTGTACTTCTTGTTCTCTTGGCCACAGGCATGATCTCTAGGATGGTCTCCACTCCTATCAAGCTAAGAGCCGGCCCTTTTCCTTTATCTTCCCATTTAACTCCACTGGTAGAGGGCTGATTTGGATCTTTCACCTCAACACTGTGATCTCCTGATCTATCATTAGTTCTTTGTATCACGGGATACATTCCACCACTTGCCCTGGGCGGTTTATCACATTGAGGGCTGATATGTCCCCGCTCTCTGCAGTTCCAACATTGGACATTGCTTAAATAATAGCCCCTTCCTCTCCCTGATCCTCCCATATTTCCTTCATCTTTTAGCATAGTATCTCCTTTTATTATTTGGAGCACTTCGGCTTCTTCCCCTTCCACCTGCTGCCATCAAATTCAAACTTAAAGACTTCATGAGTTCCACTACATCATGAATGTCTCTCTTCAAAGTATCCTCCTATTCAGGAACAACAGCAGCTTCTCTTTCCGGATGCATACTCTCAATCTCTGGCATCTTCACAAACCTCTTTGGTGCTCTTCCTGTATTCCCATCTGCCTCAAATGCTTCAGCTTCCACTCCTCTCGAGCAACTCTGACAGTCTCCTCAAAGCTATCCAGATTCTTCAGCTCCACCTTCAGACGGAGGGTTGGCTCCAGACCAGGTACAAACCGGTCTCTCTTTATCATCTACGGGGGTACTTCAGGAATCAAAGCCTCACACCATAGACTCCACAGTCTACCAAACTCTATCAGATACTGATCCACATTCTGACCATCCTTCTGCTGAATTTTATAGAACTCCTTCCACACATCATTCGGACTCCTCACACGGGCAAACTGTGTTAAAAATGCAGCTCTAGCTACACGGTACTCAGGATCCTGTTGATGAGAATTCCTGTGTGTAATCAAAAACATCTGTAGCCATGCTTTTGCATCACCCTGTAAGCAATCAGTCAAAATCTGAGAGAGGTTTTGATCACACTTCCATACTCAGATACAAACACTCCAAGAACACCAGACCCAAGAGCATAAACAAAACTTTATTTAAGCATAAGTCTTTGCCTTTCCAAAGTTGGACATCCATTACATCCTCTGAACCATCTTCATCTAACACCCATTCACAATCTGCCCACTCCCCATCATCTATATAAATTACAACTGACCACCAGTACCGTGCATCACTATCAGAGTATACAATCTCAAACATAGAAGCATCCTCAAAGTACAATTCCTCGATATCCGAACCAAGCTCCAGAACAAGATACATATTTATAGTGGGCTACCCTCAAAGCCTTACTTTAGGTTTACAAGACTGTATATTCAGGACCGTGACTATTACAAACAAGTATACAAGTATTCAATTCTTCCTATTTTGACTCTTTACATTAAACTTCCCAAAAAACCCAAGCTTAGAGATTCCATATGCAACTTCAACATCTTTGAACTGAAGACCATAAATCACCATCACTTGCTATCAGTTGTGATTGCATTTGGAGAAGACAATGACCACCACCCGAGGACACCAAAAAAAGTTCATAGGCTGGTCGTATTGAGGAGATAAGCTTTGTAGCGTACCCTTATGACTGGGGGAAGATCCAACAAAGAAATCTCTGCTTATCTCTGCTTTCTCTCTTTCTCTCTATGGCTCTCTCACACTAGTAGTAGTAGCAACACACACTGGCTCTAGACTGTAACAATACTATAACAAAAGAAATACACCTCCATGTGCCGAAGGCGGAAATCTCAACAATGTACACACAGATAAAAACTCCCTCAAGCATCGCCAGCCTCAGAGAATCGACAATAGTAAATATAAAAAGAATACACCTCTCTCGACTTCTCTGCAGTTGATACCACATATTTTTTCTTGGTTTTGTTGCAGTCGACACCCTCCTCTTCTCTTTCACACTAGTGATGTGCTCTCCCCTTCTTTCTTTCACTGTAGCCGTCGCACCAAACAGCAATACCTCCCAAAACTCTCTGCTTATAGAGGCGGCCCTTCCCAATGAAAACTCCCTCCTCGTTGCCAAATAGCAAGTTGACCTTCTCTTCTTCACAGCTTCGTAGCCTATGTCACCTTCTTCTCCTCTACATCTCTACAATGGATGCCACCACCTTCGCTTTTGCTGTTGACGCTCACTTTCTCCCTCTACAGTCCACACCGCCACCACCCTTGTTTTCTTTAACTGCAGTTGACGCCTTCTCTTTCCCTGGCTTCGCTAAAGTTGACGTCCTCCCCTTCTTCTACTTTGTCTACAGCAGTCGGCGTCCACTCCTCTACTATTGGCGCCAACCTCTTCTTTCTTCCACTTCAGTTGACACCACCACCAGCCTCGCCTTCTTGCAGTGGACGCCACCGCTTAACTGCAGTCGATGCTTTTTCTCCACTGCTTTCACTGCACTCCTCTCTCCTCTTTTTGCTTATCCCCCTCCCTTTCTCTACTGGCAACTCTTTTTGTTTTTTCAGAGATGCCCTCCTCTCGCATCCAGCAAGTTCATCCTTTTGAGGCCACGTAGTCCCCTTTCCACCCTTTGCTCACGTGGTGAGGGCAATCTGCCCAGATGCTGTTGGTGGCCACCACCTTTGCTCTTTTCTAGAATCTTAAAGCCTTTTATTTTCATATTAAACTTAATTTGTTTAAAGTTGTCCACACTGCCTTAAGTCACATCCCCATAAATGCCATTTATGCCATTTATCCTTTGCCCAGATGCCACTAGCACCCGCATCTGCTATCTCCATCCATATTACACATTTGCGAAGGGCATGCCCAAATACGAACGGTCAGCACCCATGCAGGCACTGACTCACACACACATACACCCGACGGCTTGCTAACAAAAATAATAAAATCTCCACATCATGTGGATGATGCAAGGCCTAATAATTATGCCTCCACTTCTCCTGCTCAGCAGATTTAATCTCAACCAAAACTCAGAGCTGACCCAAACTAATCACATATTTCTTGAAACTCTCAGTACTCTGCACAGTATGTACACATCATCGGCCTCTATTTTGTCCACACAGTGGCCACTACCCGTATCCTCTGAAAGATGCACTCTGCAACCAAAGGCGACTCCGCCTCCACTCTCTGAAGTCTACCCTCATCCTGGATCTCATAGTAGAGGCATCTACCATCCTCAGTGCAAGCTCTGAGACAGCAATCAGGATCTCCAACTGTGTAAAGGCTCCCATCCACCGTGGGGCCACTAGCTCGAGAGGCGTGAACCACTCCTCTATGAGTGCCTCCTGAATGGCATCCCTCATAATCAGTCCCCCCTCTGAAGTGACTCAGCCTCTCCACTTGGATCTCCTCTGGGAGACTGCAGAAGGCCTGCCAGTCTCCAAAACTACGTGCTAGGCCTGCTGCCAATGGTCCCTAGGCTAGACGAGACCGAGAACCCAACATATGACCCTGCTCTGTTGTGCATACCGCTGGGCTCCAAATGAGCAGCTATCTGGCCCGCTCCTCATCACAAGAAGGAGGTCTCTAAGAGAGCCCCGGTCTCAGCAACTCCCAATCTCGCAGGATGCTCAAGGCAAATCTATCCTCCCATCCTCTACTGAGGCCTGTCCTCCTCATCTCTATGAAGATCCATTGTATCTCTGGTGCCCAAGTGCCCCCTGCTGGGGGAGCCCTAGCCTGCAGTTGAAAAAGAAGCTCTTTCCAAGGCTCAGTGCCTGGAAGCAGCCCCCGAACTATTAATAAGCTTCTCCAATAAGGCTCTACTCAGATCAACTGGATCTATAATGCCCAAGCCCCCCTGGGCTAGCGAAAGAGTAATAACTGCCCAAGCAACCTTAGCTCGGGCTAGCTGACCATCTCGCCCAGACCAAAGAAAGTTCTTGATCAGCCTCTGTACTAACCTGGCTGATGCAAGAGCTGAGAAGATCTAGCAAGACGTGATGTACCACATGGTTGCTAAAAGCACCTGATTTGCCACCACCACCCTCCCAGCCAAGAATAGCCGAGCTGTACTCCAATACAAAAGCTTCTTTTGAATGCTCAGAAGAAGCAGGGCGATCTGCTGCTCAGGTGACAAGTCCAATCTGGCATCCCAAATACCGCACTGCTATGCCAGGAGGAATCCATCTAAAATTCAGGTCTAGGCTCCATGCCAGAGTGGGAGAGCTTACTGATCAAGGCCACTGTCTTGCGCCAATTGATCAATGCTCCCGAAGCTGCACTAAAAATCTGAAGCGACTGCTCTACCCTCTGAAGATTGGCCTCCTGGCCATGCAAAAACAAACCCATGTCATCAGCAAACTCAGCATCGAGCAATCCTCCCCCCAGACTGGGAGCTGGAGTCCTCTCAACAAACTAACCTCCTTTGCCATCAGATACATGCTCATAGCCTCAGCAAAGAAGAGAAAAAGAAATGGGGCGAGAGGACACCCTTGATGGAGTGATCTGGTCAACTCAAAACTCGGCCCCCGTCCTCTTGCCATCAGCACCTAGCTACGAGCTGTGGAATATAGAGCCGCCACTCCTCGAATCCAAACTGGCTCAAAGCCCAGGCAAAGCATAGTGCCCTCTAAGAAACCCCAATCGACTCTATCGTATGTCTTCTCAAAATTGAGAAGCATCACGACTAGGTCCTCATCGATAAATCTAGCTCAGGCCGTCGCCTCCCAGAAGGTGAAAATGTTGTCAAGGATACTGTGCTCCTTACGAATCCTGTCTGGGTAGCATGAATCAACTCCCCAAGGAAGGCCTGGATCCTCAAACTCAAGGCCTTTGCTAAGACCTTGTAGACACTATCGAGGATTGTAATAGGTTTCCAATGCCGAATATCATCTGACACTCCCTCCCCCTTGGGATAAGAAAGATCAAGCCCTCTGAAAAGCTCTGTGGCATCACCCCAGTGTCCAAAACATACTAAAAGCCCCTGCGGAGGCCTTGCCCCAAAAGGTCCCAATAGCGCATAAAAAAGGCGGGCATCAATCCGTCCTCTCCAAGGCAACTATGGCGCGGAAGGACCCTCAAGGCCTCAACAAGCTCAACCTCTGAAAGAGGCTCACCTAGAACTGTGCACGTATGATCTGTGATCTATGACCCTCCTCTGCACATGGTCCCACACAGTTTGTCTGCAAGCATCCTGAGCCTCCGTGGTGGCTGGCTCTGCTAAAAGCAGGTTTCTATAGAACTCAGCGGCAATGACTCTGATCTCCCCAGGCTCAGTGGCTACCGATCCATCTTGCCTCCTGAGTTGGCGTACTCCTGCTTGAGCATGGCGGGGTCCAATAATCTCAAAAAACTCCCCAATCACTCTATCACCAAGCTGCGTCCACTGAGAGGCCTGGCGACGATAGTAAAACTCATATCTCTGCTCCTCTGCCTCTCTAACCTCCTAGCGTGCCTGGCTCAGCTGGGACGCCACCCACTCACATGTAGGCTGCTGCTCCTAAAGGCACTGGAGCGAAGTAAGGCTACGTCTCAAATGACGCTCCCGCTCTCGAGTCTCTCCTGGCCGTGTCAAGGCTACAGCATGCAAAAAAGAGCTGAGCTTGATGAGTCCCTAGGCACCAAGGCCTACTGCATCCTGGTCAGAGCTCTGTCTATTATGCCATTTCCTCTCAATGTCCTCAAAAAGACTAGGATCTGTACGTACCCTCTCTGGGATCCTCAACTGCAAGCTAGTCTCCCGTGTCCTCTCCCTCAAGTGTCAATCTGAAAAAGAGGTGCCAGCGAGAATGCCAACGAAGCCCCCACACTCCTCGAACCTATCACCCACATAGAAGCAATCAATCCATGATAGATTAGTCCCTCCCTGCTACCGGCGATCCAACTGAGAAAAACTAAGACTGTCCTGAGAGCGGGAGAAAGCCTCATGTTGCCATGCATCAGTGATCCGCAGTGTCATGCAAAATCACTCCCAAGTTGCAAGCTCCGTGCCGTGCACTGTAACATGACTGCCTCCCACCCTATCGGCCGGGTCCTCAAGCATGTTGAAGTCTCCCCCTGCCGACACACCAATGTGTGGCCTCTGGCAATGCATCCATAACAAGGGTCCAAAACTCTGCTCTGGCACTAGCATGGTTGGGCGAATAGACATTGAGCATGCCAAAGAGCTCATCATGCATCCTCAGAATGACATACTGTGCTCTACCAGGCACAGTGACCCTGCGATCCACAATGGCCTGCCGCCATACATCCACAATGACTATACATACTCCTCCACTGCCCACCCAAGGGGCCAAACCCTGCAGACCAAAATGTGTCCCATCTACCAAGCATCACCGAACCGTATCTCCGGATCCTGCTCTCACCCAAATGGTGCTCTTGCATCATCAAAATATCAATACTGCCGCCAACTAGGCATCTCTAAAGCTCCTACCTTAAGCAACCACAATAACGTACATAGTGTGTGCCGCCAAGGCCCTGTACATTCCATGAGATGATCCTCATGGATGACCTGCTGAGGTGGAGGCTGTCTTAGCCGTACGGCAGGCCTTCGCAAGCGGCTTGGATGGAGAATAGTCCCCATCCGAGTAGCTATGAATTGCCCACCCGGTGTGCTGCAAGAATCTCAAATCAGGCGCCAGTGGCTATGATCCATGGTGACTGCCTCCCGCTCAGAGAGAGCAACCTCGTGTATGCATGCTAAGTTTGCCACAATGTGAACCACCAAATGTCGAATCCCGGAGGCATCCACACTCCCGGTATCAAAGAAAAAATGAGCCAACTCCCAGAGTCAGCCTATCACGTCTGTCACCTCCAGATCGCTCACATGATGAGAAAACTCAATTGCCTGAGTCTTCAAAATGCTAAAAGCGAGATCCAGAGTCCACTCCCGGTCGCTAGGACCATAGAGAGGGAAGGAGAAGGCCACCGCTAAATCAAGTGCTTCCTCCACTCGGGCCGGAGGTATCACTACATGAACTCTGATGGGTGCTGGCTCATGGGGGCCCTCCGCTCCAAAAGCCGTGTGGAGTAGTCAAAAGCCTCTGAGCATTGTCTAGTGTCGAGATGACTCAGCCGACTATGGATAGAGGATATCCGTGAAGCCCAAATTGGCATGGTAAGTCTCCTCTATGGTGCTCGAGCAAGGTCGGTGCTCAGTGCCCGCCGGATTGCAGGTGAGCGCTAGGAAATTACCAGGGCCTCCCAAGGAGCGGAGGGGGAGGAGGGGGGAGAAGGGTGCAGAGAAGGAGCCACTACCAAAACCGGAGCGAGAACGGGAGGAGGCGAAGGTGGAAGCGAGGCAGGAAGGGGAGGAGGGGGAGGGGGGTGGGAGCGAAGGGGGGGTGCTGCATCTCCTAGTCCTCAGTCGACGCTGGGGTCTCCTCCTAGAGGGGAGCAAAGCTGTTCCTCACGGGGACTTAGTGATGCTGAGACTGTGGCTACTACTGCATCGGTCTCTGGGCATGCTGCTGTGGCTGTCTCCCTCAATGGCGCCCCTGTCCAGGCTACCACTCCGAGGTCTCTGTGGGCTGAGCAGGTGTCTCGGAGGCTGCTTGCCGAGCCGCATCTGTGGGCAGGCCATTAGGGGCCTGCTTGCGGCGGTTAAGGTCGGGGTCTCCTGCGAGGGCAGGCCTTGGCCATGTGGTCGACTTGCCTGCATATAAAACACTGGTTCGGGAGCCCCAAAAACTCCACTTACTGATCAATCCATTCCCCCCTATCCTAGGTAGCTGAATGACCTTCGGAAGAGAGGAGATGTTAGGAACCAAAACTCTGACCAAAGGTAGCCCAGCTGCTCTAGCCACCACCACTGAAGCTGCTGTGGGGCCAGTCTCAAGCACCAAGCTCACCAATGCTCCTAGCCTAGAAAGGAGTGGAAGGTACTCGCGAGACGGAGTTCAGGGAAGCAATCTGTAACATGGAATAGGCACTCTCCCTGCTCGGCCGCCACTGCTGGGTCAAACCCATGCTGCGAAGGTCTGAAGAATGCCCAAGCACCCTTGATGTCAAGGGGACTCATGGCTAGGACCTGGGCCATGCTCTGGGTTGTCTCGAACTCAATCTGCTAGTGTCCACGGCCCAGTAATTGAACGTCCAAGATCTTGCCCACATCTGCAAGAAAGCAGGCCTGGAGAGAAGATCCCAGATCTCCCCTATGCGCTAGGGCGAGTGCCGACTATATGGCAGATCGTGGAATGTGCTTGGAGGCGTTCCACCTCTACGCGGCGAGGCTCGCTTCCTCTTCTGGTGAAAGAGAAAGCTTGATGGGGGTATCCTCAGGGGGCGGGCGACGAGGGAGTTGCGGAAGAGTCCCACTCAGGTGGGGCGGGAGGAGCCTCCATCAGTGTCTGAAGCTAGGTCGAAGGTGAAGCAAATGCGAAGAGTCCTGCAAGAACCGAGCTGCACAAAAGGCGGAGGGGGAGAGGCGGAAGGCAGAGAAAAACAGAGGGGGCAGAAAAAAAAACAAAAAGAAGGGGAGGGGCGTAAGGCGGCGGTGAAAAAGCAAGGGGTGGAGACAACGCGAAAGGGGGGGGAGAAGGCAAAAGTTGTGTAGATACTAGCGTGGATATGTGCCTCACATAGACCTTGAGAGACATTTTGGATTTCCCTAGTTGCATCAAGTTTTATAGATTTTTTGAAACAGATGTTTGATCATTTTATGGCATGGTTTTGTGTGACTTTCTAGAGTTAAATGACTTATTTTATACCATGCTATGGAACATGAAGATTTTTTTAATTCCAAAGAGCTAAATGTTGATGTTCAAAAAGTAATGAAACAAAGAAGAGTCAGGGTAGGCTTAAGAAGTCAAATGTTGAGGAAATTAGAGAATAAACAAATGTCAACTTCAAATTTTTTGAGGCAAGTGTGACAATATCAGTAGGTGATGTTGAGATATCGAGATCAAATATAGTGCTACAAACATTAATGACCCACCTAGTTGATATCTTATGCACTTATGCCACTAGCATGGTTAGTGAGATTATAATTGATATGCTGCTAGTGGAGGACAGGCTGTGTCACAGCCACTTTGAAGTTTTAGAGTTATGGCATAGTTATAGCACCAACTCATATAGTAGAGTTCACACTACAGAGACTGACAAGTGTATGTTATTTTAGGATAGTAATTTTTCTTATAGCACTAGCTCATACAGTTGAGTCACACTACGGACTGATCATTGTATGTTATTGTAGCATAGTAATTTCCCTTACAGTATACACTCTTGTATTTTTAGGTGTGTGGTAGAGAAGAGAAGAAGATAGAGGAAAATTCAGCCATCCATCTCTTTGTTATGTCTTGCTCTCTCTTGTGTGTGTGTGTATTTGCTTTGCAAGGAACTCAAGCTCTCCCTCTCCCCCGCATTATCTTTATGGTATCAAAGCCTGGTTGAAGCTAAGGATATGGGAAAAAAGCAAAGGAAGCAATGTACATGGGTAGGAGCATCATCATCTCTCCCCCTTCTTATCTGTTTACTTTGCAAGGAGCTCTCCCTCTCCCTCTCCCTCTCCCCCGCATTCTCTTTATGGTATCAAAGCCTGGTTCAAGTTAAGGATATGAGAAAAAAGCAAAGGATGTGGTGTACATGGGTAAGAGCATTGTCATCTCTTCCCCTTCTTGTTTAGGTACAACACCCCTTGAGTAGCTCCAAGAGCTACGCATCTCTGATTGAGTAGCCTTCTTCATGGGCGTGGAGGTTTTTGTATGGTATGTAGTACTTTGTACCAAATTTTGCAGCCGAAATCATGTTTCGACCATGTCTCAAACTCCATTTGGTCATTGTAAGGTGTTTTTAGCAGTTTCGAGAAGTTCTAGTTGCATATGTATTATTTGGAAAATTTTGGTCATTGTAAGGTGTTTTTAGCAGTTTTGAGAAGTTTGAAAAATTTGCGTAACTCAAAACCTTGCACTTGGAGTGTTGATTTAAGCATTACAGATCTTCCATCAAAGTACTCTTTGTAAATTGTTCTTGTAATTCATCACATTCATCTCTTTGCATATTTAAGAAGCATGCCCTTGTATGGGGGTAGAAGGCATAACGGCATGGAATCAACTCAGTGAGAGGACCATATCAAGTTTACTTTTGGTGCATTCCACAGTCATGGATGACATGGGTTGGGTTCTTATATTTTGTCCATTTTCATCTATCACATTGGTGGAGTGCATGGCTTCACATGTAGGGTTGATGGTTGGCCTTAGATGGGTCTTGGATTGCTCAGAGCCATATGGAACATCTGCAAAGTATACTCGTGTGTTCAAGGTATGCTATGTACCATATTGTTTAGGTGTACATTATTTTCTTATTATGTATTAATTTTTGAAATTTCTTGTATATGACTACATTCTTTGCATTGTCTTTGCACAAGGCTGCCATGTGTCCCCCTTATGGGCATGAGAGGGAAAAAAAAAGGTGCATTAATATTCATTCTTTCTTTGCATGGGTTTTTTGCTATAAGAAACCAATAGTTATTTGGTAGTATGTGTATAGGTGGAACAACTACATCAAAAAAATCTTGATGCAAAGATACTTACCCATTACATGCCTTCATCCATGAGGGCACGTAATAAGCTGGGAGGATTGCGAGGTCCCCTTGAGAGAAGCATCTCTCTTATGTTATTGTTTTTGGAAGCATTGTGTCCAACAAACAGGTACTATTTTGGAGATTGGCGGTGGCATGGGGGCTATGCTAAAAGCCTCTATACACACAAGGCGTGGTTGTGTGCTCATTGACAATGACAAAGAGATTTGTGAGGGCTGTCTTACTCCTTTTGTAGTGGTACTACACAAGTGGCTGCTAGCATGGAGGTGACTTTTACCATTGATGATGAAGATCAATTTGTTGTGGATGATGCACATCTTGACTAGTAAGTAGACTATCTTGATCTATGCCTTACCCAATTATAGTGAGTTTACTTGTTATATGCAGAGAAAATAGCAAGGCATATGATGTTGGATCCTTCATATGGTCGTATGCTACTACTGGAGTGACAGGATGGAAAAGGATGCATGTTTATTGATGATAAGGTGCAAGTTGTTTAGATACTAGCATGGACATGTGCCTCACATAGACCTGGAGAGACATTTTGGATTTCTCTAGTTGCATCAAGTTTTATAGATTTTTTGAAACATATGTTTGATCATTTTATGGCATGGTTTTGTGCGACTTTCTGGAGTTGCATGACTTATTTTATACCATGCTATGGGACATGAAGATTTTTTTAATTCCAAAGAGCCAAATGTTGATTTTAAAAAAGTAATGAACCAAAGAAGAGTTAGGGTAGGCTTAAGAAGTCAAATGTTGAGGAAATTAGAGAATAAACAAATGTCAACTTAAAATTTCTTGAGGTGATGTTGAGATATCGAGCTCAAATAGTGCTACAAACATTAATGACCCGCCTAGGTGATATCTTCTGCACTTATGCCACTGGCATGGTTGGTGAGATTATAATCGATATGCTTTTAGTGGACGATAGGCTATGTGACAGCCACTTTGAAGTTCTAGAGTTATGACATAGTTATAGCACCAGCTCATATAGTCGAGTTCACACTATAGACTGACCAGTGTATGTTATTGTAGGATAGTAATTTCCTTTATATAGTACCAGCTCATAGAGTCAAGTCACACTATGGACTGACCATTGTATATCATTGTAGGATAGTAATTTCCCTTATAATATATACTCTTGTATTTTCCTCTGCAGTTGCAAGCTCTATTTGATTAGTGCCTCTTTGAGCTCTTATCACTGCAGTATTCATCTTGCTCACTACTGTAAACTTAAAAGCTAACCAATCCTTGTGAGCATGAAGTAGTTTCAGCTACAACCAAAACAAATTGTTAAAAAAGCTCGACTTAGCTCTCCACTTAGCTCACCCACAATATCCCTTTCACTACCATGAGTGCTTTGGCTAAAATATGAAAAGTTCTACATTTTGAGATCAATGTTTGAAAAAATTCATTTAAAATTTAGGAAACAATTAGTTAAAGTATATCTCAAAAAAAATTTGTGGCCTCTTGAAATCTCCAGGCTTTTGTATGTTCAAGTTATAAAGTCGGGTTAGAGATCCTGACGTAATTCAATTTGGATATAATTTTGGATTTTAAAAGTAATAACGATCCTATTAGCATTAAACTTCCCTTCACTTCTTGAAAACTGCATTTGTAATGATCCTCAATCAATGAGACATGCATGGACATGAGTACTCAGAGAGCCATTCAATGAAACCGAAGTAGATCAACTAATATTAATTATTTGTAGACTATTTAAACTTAGATTTATTTAACCACCAAGCCACTACATAATGGTTTAGTTTTTTAAAACAAACATTATCTGCACTCTCAAAAAGCACTATTGCAGTTTAATAACCACATTTCCACTAGATATAGTTCTCAAACTAAGATATTTTTTTGTTTGGGAGAGCAATCATAGGACTGCATCATGAATGGAATGCATACGAGAGATATTTCAAAATAACAAGAAGATGCACATAAGGGTCCAAGCTTAATTCATAGTTCCCACTCAATCAGAGGAACTAAAGTTGGTTGCTACTTTGCAAAGGATTGAACATGTAAGTTATTCAACTCTCGAAATGATATGTTGAAAATTTTTGCATGTGAAGAATATTTACTTTTATTGAATTTTTCTTATGTGTTTACTTTTGTTTGTTTTTCAAGAATGAATGAGGAGGCAATAGTGAAATCAAACTTGAAGGATTAGGGTGAAAGCATGATAAGGTGGACTGAAAACCTATGTTGTGGACAACGGTTTACAACTAGTTTGTGAAACACTTTTATGCAGAGTTAGAGAATTAAAACATGGTTTCTTAATCTTGTTTCACATTTATTATATCTAAGAGACACTAGATAAATTGCTAAATACATCTAATGATGATATTAAATCCACTGATATTCGTTGTCTTCAAGTGTGGTAGCAACCAATACAACTGGTAGAAAGCATACCACCTCATCATGGTTTCATCCATTACTTGTTCCATACAAGTATGCTATGTGCATGCGATGAGTCTCAATTCAAAGAGGACTTTAATGACAGTGTGAGAAGAATTCTATTACAAAGGCAAGAGCCCAAGAGGCTAGCATGAGCAAGAGGGTTTGGTATCCTCTTACCCATCCAATCCTTGGCCGTTTGGTGTATGGGGTAAACTTTATAGACCTAGTATCCCCTATAATTAGTTTTTTCATAAGCACATGTTTCTTTGCATTATAGGGAAAGTGAAAGAAGGATTTAGAGTTTTCTTGTAGTAAGATACCTCCCAATTTAGCCGAAGATGAGCTCATCTAGGCAACAAATAATGCAAGGAAAAATGTCATCAAGGCTTACAATCGAAAGATGGCAAGATTAAGTTATAATTGTCATGTTTCACCATATTTATAGGTGATCTCTTCTTTGGAGACTTTTTTGTATTAACTAGTATTTGTTTTTATTATTTCAATGCTAGAATCTCTCCATAGTTAATCCTGCAAATGGATTGGAGTGGTTTGAGATTCCATTCGAGGATGATAGGTTTAAAGATCACCGTCAAAAAGTTGTAATCTATTTCTTCTGCTTGTTGTTCAATGGAGCTAAAACTAAGGGTATTAAAAATTTGGGGCAAGATGAGAATTTTCGGTTGAGCTATGGTATGCCACTAGGGAACCATCACTATATTCCTTGGTTGGCAAAGGAGCTATGGATGGATCAATTATTGGAAGATGCAAAAAGGCTTTTACAACAAGTCTTAGATTCTACAAAGGGTGCCAATAAAGTGCAGCTACCTATTGGTGCAAGTTTGGAGGCGTATTTTAGTGATGTGGTGATTATGAGTAGATACAGGGGTGTCTTGTTTTATATGCATTGCAAAAGGAGATGAATGTGGGAACTCCACCTGCCAAGCACATGGATTTGAAGAACTCATCTTGTCTATTGGTCTATAGGTAACTATCAATTGCTGATTGGTGTATGTAAATATGCTAAAATTATTTATGTGGATAGTCTCATATGTTACTTTTGGTGGGACTTTTCTTTTTGCTTTATTATGATAGGTTCTTGATGTATCTCATATCATCAAAGATAATTCCATGCTTGCCTGATATTTACAAAGCATGGATAGTGATCTCGTCCCCTACATATTATATGCACATTTTAGTCATATTTAGGGAGAATAATGCAGTCCATGGAGTCTTCTTGCTTATCGATTATTGGGAGCGGAAGCACTACTCTTGGCAGCTTGATATGAAGAAAGGGGAGTAGTGCTTGGAGGAGGAGGTAGAGAATTATCTTAGGCACCTTAAGGTGAATGCAAGGCAGAGTCAGGTTCTTCTGTTGGAGAGATGACCGAGGAGTGAAGAAAGAAAATGGAGGAAGAACTAAAATCTCTCAATGGCAAAGAAGATCGAGATGCCAAGGAGCAAGGCAAGAACCCCGGGGGGTCATTCACTATCAGGCACAAAAGATGTTTCTATATTGATATCGTCCAAAATGGTTATGGAGCTAGAAACTAATGTTTTAGAAAGAAATCTCATTAATTTTGGATGATCATACTAGACATCTTTTGATTTGGTAGATTTGAGATAAGCCTTTCTGGAGTAATCCATATATGGCATACGAGTATTCTGATTGACACATTGAATGTGAGACTATAGTTTTTCAGATGAGCTTTGATTTGCAAGGCTTGAATGTGTCAATCATGACAAAATATAACTCATCCAATCTAGCTCGAACAATCTTTCTAAAAGCGCTTCATATTCAAAAATTTGATTTATATTCAAAAATCTTATTTGAAACCCCATGGTCGCAAATATTTGAAACCCCAAATATCACAGGGATCAATCAACCCAACCAAGGTCTCATTGGCAGTTTCTCCTCTCCTAGATGGTTTTTTCGATGAAATCATCTTGTGGAGCCCAATCCCTTACTTTCCCTCAATCTCTTTCCCTCCACCAGCATAGTTGACTCATTTTTACTACATGTGATTACAAGTGTTGGTTCACACCCTTTGTAGATGTTGGCAAATTTTCTTGCTTGTTTTATGGTCTACAACAAGCTCCCATAGCCATGAAGAGAGAGGCCAAGTATGGGCATGAAGCTTTTAATTTACCAGATTCTTTATTTTATAAAGTTATTAAGGGAAATAGATATGTATGGTTGTCATGGCCTTTTTTGTTAATGATTTTGTGAACAGTTATCATGATTTTTATGTATGGAAAAAGTTTTCCTTGCAGTCGTCTCAAGGAGGAAAGAGGAAAAAGACACATTCCACAACTAGGGGTGGCGGAAAAAAAAAAGATTTCAAAGGTGCATGAGGTAGAAGCACCTCTTGGTGAGTAGAGCAATAGACGCAGATGATTTTGATGTTAGTGCTTCAAAGAAACATGAGGTAGATGCACCTACGGTGAGTAAAGAAATAGATGCAGATGCAAAAGAAGCCAAGGGTAGTGTGAACAAAGATGTGGAGAACAAAGAAAAGAGGAGGATGCAGATGATGTTGTTCCTTTGTTGGTCTCTCAACCATAGTGCTCAGAGTTCTTAGAGAGCATAGCAATGAACAAGGACATTATCACACTGCTTGTTCCACTATGCAGACTTGTGATCAATGAGAGGGTTAGGGAGCTGAGACAAGACTTATCTTTGTTGAAAAGGATATTGGAGGATGATGGATATATAATGTGATGGGTGATGAAAGGTGGCTTTATCTTGTCCCCATCAACATGCCTGATGGGACCAACAAAGACATGAATAAGAATACTAAGAAATCATGGGATAAGAATTGGCAATTGGTTAACAATGAGTTTGAAGAGGACTTAAGTAACAATAAGAGATGGTTTTCCCTCCAAACTATATATTTTTTTGTTTGGGAGAGCAATCATAGGACTGCATCATGGATGGAATGCATACGAGAGATATTTCAAAATAACAAGAAGATGCACATAAGGGTCCAAGCTTCATTCATAGTTCCCACTCAATAAGAGGAACTAAAGTTGCTTGCTACTTTGCAACGATTGAACATGTAAGTTATTCAACTCTCGAAATGATATGTTGAAAATTTTTGCATGTGAAAAATATTTACTTTTATTGAATTTTTCTTATGTGTTTACTTTTGTTTGTTTTTCCAGAATGAATAATAGACAATAGTGAAAACAAACTTGAAGGATTAGGGTGAAGGCATGATTAGGTGGACTGAAAACCTATGTTGTGGACAATGGTTTACAACTTGTTGTGAAACACTTTTATGCAGAGTTAGAGAATTGAAACATGGTTTTTTAATCTTGTTTCACATTTATTATATATAAGAGACTAGTACTAGATAAATTTCTAAATACATCTAATGATGATACTAAATCCAGTAATATCTATTGTCTTCAAGTGTGGTAGTAACCGATACAACTCGTAGAAAGCATACCACCTTATCATGGTTTCACCCATTACAAGTACGCTATGTGCATGCGATAAGTCTCAATTCAAAGAGGAGTTTAATGACAGTGAGAATAATTCTATTACAAAGGCAAGAGCCCAAGAGGCTAGCACGAGCAAGAGGGTTTGGTATCCTCTTACCCATCCAACCCTTGGCCGTTTGGTGTATGGGGTAAACTTTATAGACCTTGTATCCCTTATAATTAGTTTTTTCATAAGCATGTGTCTTTATGTGTTTCTTTGCATTATAAGGAAAGTGGAAGAAGGATTTAGAGTTTTCTTGTAGTAAGATACCTGCCAATTTAGCCAAAGATGAGCTCATCCAGGCTGGAGACTTTTTTGTATTAACTAGTATTTGTTTTTATTATTTCAATGCTAGAATCTCTCCATAGTTAATCCTGCAAATGGATTGGAGTGGTTTGAGATTTTATGGAAGCTTCCATTCGAGGATGATAGGTTTAAAGATCACCATCGAAAAGTTGCAATCTACTTCTTTTGCTTGTTGTTCAATGGAGCTAAAACTAAGGGTATTAAAAATTTTGGGGCAAGATGAGAATTTTTGGTTTAGCTATGGTATGCCACTTGGGAACCATCACTATATTCCTTGGTTGGCAAAGGAGGTATGGATGGATCAACTGTTGGAAGATGCAAAAAGGCTTTTACAAGTCTTAGATTCGACAAGGGGTGCCAATAAAGTGGAGCTACCTATTGGTGCAAGTTTGGAGGCATATTTTAGTGATGTGGTGACGAGTAGATACAGGGGTGTCTTGTTTTATATGCATTGCAAAAGGAGATGAATGTGGGAACTCCACCTGCCAAGCACGTGGATTTGAAGAACTCATCTCGTCTATTGGTCTATAGGTGACTATCAATTGCTAATTGGTGTATGTAAATATGGTAAAATGATTTATGTCGATGGTCTCATATGTTACTTTTGGTGGGACTTTTCTTTTTGCTTTATTATGATAGGTTCTTGATGTATCTCCTATCATCAAAGATAATTCCATGCTTGCCAGATATTTACAAAGCATGGATAGTGATCTCACCCCCTACATATTATATGTACATTTTAGTTATATTTAGGGAGAATAATGCAGCACATGGAGTCTTCTTGCTTACCGATTGGGAGCAGAAGCACTACTCTTGGCGGCTTGATATGAAGAAAGGGGAGAAGTGCTTGAAAGAGGAGGAAGAGAATTATCTTAGGCACCTCAAGGGTGAATGCAAATCAGAGTCAGGTTCATCTGCTGGAAAGATGACCGAGGAGCAAAGGAAGAAAATGGAGGAAGAACTAAAATCTCTCAAGGAGGGGAAAGAAGATCAAGATGCCAAGGAGCAAGGCAAGAACCGGGGGGGGGGGCATTCACCATCAGGCACAAAAGATGTTTCTATATGAGGGATAAGTTTACTACTAGTTCCTAATAATATGTCCTATTTGTGGTTTCATGGCATGTTTCAATTTTCTTTTTGTGTTGAATGACTACTTTGTCTTTTGTACACACAAGATCCTCTCGTGATCTAGCTCTTTCACATAAAAGAATTTAACAGGGCTCTAAATAACTATGCTCCATTGGCTACCTTTGGTGCACTAGAGAAGAATACCACAATTGCAAAAGGTGAAGGTGTGGAACTATGATTTTATTTTACCAGGAAAAGAGTTTATGGACATAAATTTCAAAGAGGGATTTGCGAACGGTGATGTGCGAACGGTGATGTGAGAGTTCTACATGAGCTAAGGCAAGGGTGAGAAAATTCATGCAACTCAAAACCTTGCGCTTGGAGTGTTGATTTAAGCATGCTAGATCTTCCATCAAGTACTCTTTGTAAATTGTTCTTGTAATTTATCACATATCTCTTTGCATATTTAAGAAGCATGCCCTTGTATGGGGGTAGAAGGCATACATACCAGCATGGAATCAACTCAGTGAGAGAACCATATCAAGTTCACTTTTGGTGCATTCCACAGTCATGGATGACATGGGTTGGATTCTTATATTTTGTCCATTTTCGTCTATCACATTGGTGGAGTGCATCATGGCTTCACATGCAGGGTTGATGGTTGGTCTTACATGGGTCTTGGATTGCTCAGAGCCATATGGAACATCTACAAAGTATACTCGTGTGTTCAAGGTATGCTATGTACCATGTTGTTTAGGTATACATTATTTTCTTATTATGTATTAATTTTTGAAATTTCTTGTATATGACTACATTCTTTGCATTGTCTTTGCATAAGGCTACCATGTGTTCCCCTTATGGGCATGAGAGGGAAAAAAAAATGGTGCATTAATATTCATGGGTTTTTTGCTATAAGAAACCAATAGTTATCTGGTACTATGTGTATAGGTGGAACAACTACTACAAAAAAAAATTTATGCTAAGATACTTACCCATTACATGCCTTCATCCATGAGGGCACATCATAAGCGTGGAGGATTGCGAGGTCCCCTTGAGAGAAGCGCCTCCCTTATGTATTGTTTTTGGAAGCAGCATTGTGTCCAGCAAACAAGTACTATTTTGGAGATTGGCAATGTCATGGGGGCTATGCTAAAAGCCTCTATACACACAAGGTGTGGTTGTATGCTCATTGACAATGACAAAGAGATATGTGAGGGCTATCTTACTCCTTTTGTAGAGAATTATTGTGGTACTATGCAAGTGGCTGCTTGCATGGAGGTGACTTTTGCCATTGATGATGAAGATCAATTTGTTATGCATGATGCACATCTTGACTAGTAAGTACACTATCTTGACTTTAGATACATGTGCTTTCTCTTATGCCTTACCCAATTATAGTGAGTTTACTTGTTATGCATATAAAATGGCAAGGCATATGATCTTGGATCCTTCATATGATCGTATGCTAGTGGAGCGACAGGATGGAAAAGGATGCATGTTTATTGATGATAAGTGAAATGGATCTAGAGTAAAATATGGGATCAAACACATCAAAGCAAGAATCTAGCATCCATTAATCATGAGATTAGTGATCAAATGGCTCATCACATGAATATACAAAAGAGAGAGAAAATCTATAAGTGCATGTAGCAAGAGAAGATGCACAAATAGCCTAAGTATGTTTAACCTCTCACCAAGAGGATGACCATGGAAGGCCAAATCTCCATAGATGGAGCCCAAAGGTACAAGATGACCAAAATTAGTGAAAGTGTCAAAAAGCCCCTACCAATGTACCCCAAGCCCTATTTATAGTCACTTTCTCCTTTTGCCCATGGGCCCCTATGTACATGTGGAAATCAAGCTCTATGGTTCATGACAAACCATCCCTTCCCAAAGATTTTGTCCTCAAAATCATACAAGATATTTACAATTGAATCGCAAACTCAATGTAAACCCATGGGAAGTAGAGATGTCTTCAAAAATGTGCCTCGAATACATTTGGAATAGGAAAACCAAATGTAGTGAAGCCCACAAACTCCTCCAAAAATAGCATGTAGGACTATTATGGCAGCGATGTTGTCGATGAAGTTTTTCTTGAAATTCTTCATGAAACCTCCATAAAAATGAGCTACAAATGATGCATAGCCACACCCAAAAAGGTCCCAGATATTTGTCATCGAACCAAATGATCTTCCAAGTGTGTTGGAGTAGATTGGTAACCCCAACAATACATCCAACCAAAGCTGTCCAGAAATTACAACACATATAAAACCTCATGATATACCCATTCTTCACATAATAATCATGCCACTTGATGAAGAAATACTTCCATCAAGTAAACCATGTTGTTGAACATACTCCATTGATTGCCAAGTAGCCTCATCTATGGGCAAGCGCTTCCATTTCACAAGGAATTCATCAATGTTCCGGTTCCTCAAAACCCTTGTCCTCTTGTCCACAATCCTCTCCAGCTCATAGATAATCTCTCCTTCTTCATCCATCGATGGTAACTCTTCAATCTCTTGAGGAAAAGAGCCCACAAACCTCTTAAGGTTGGATACATGAAACACATTATGGATCCTTGTAGAAGGAGGTAGGTCAAGCTTATAAGCCAAATCTCCCACTTTCTTGACTACCAAATATGGTCCATAGTATCTATGTGCCAACTTGGAATTGGAAGACCCTTTGAGAATATTGTGACGGCTCTTAGGACGCTTGAGCAACACATAATCACCTTCCTTGAACTCCATTTTGCGTCTATGCTCATCCGCATTTGCCTTCATGACTTCTTGTGCCTTCTTCATATTATCCTTGCATAATTGAAGAAGCTGTCTCATCCTTTCCAACTCTTCCTTGGCTAAAGGATTAACCATTTTATCCTCATGGAAAGCAATAGATGGCACATGCACTTGATACCCATAAAGAGCCTCGAAAGGTGACATCCCAATACTCAAATGTTTGCTTGAATTATGAAGCAACGTAAAGCCATTCATCCCATGATGCTTGCATGTCATGACAATAGTGCCTCAAGTACACTTCGAGCCATTTGTTTGTGCACTCGGTTTGCCCATCTGTTTGATGGTGATAGGCTGTAGGAGTGATTTGAGTCCCCAAGTTCTCATACAATGTCCTCCAAAAAGTGCCCATGAACTTGGTATCTCTATCACAAACTATGTTGAGTGGCAAACCATGTATCTTGAATACATGCTCCATAAATTGCTTGGCAATGTGAGAGGCTCCATAAGTAGTCTTGGAAGCAATAAAATGAGCTGATTTGGTGAGTCTATCCACCACCACAAATACTTGATCCCATCCAGGCTTCGTCTTTGGCTAGCCCATGATGAAGTCCATGGAAATGTGAGTCCATTTTCTATCCGGAATAGGCAAAGGATGAAGTAAACCACTTGGCAATTGGTGACTATCATTATTCTTTTGGCATGACACATTCCAAAATAAATTTCTTGACATCCCTCCACATGCCTTTCCAATAGAAGCTTTTGCTCACTTTGTCAGATGTCTTGAGAACACTAAGATGACCCGAAAGCGGTGAAGAATCCATCTCATGAAGCACCTTGGGAATGTAGGATGAGGTTGGAACCAAATACACCTTATCCTTGTGCCATAATATACCATTCCAAAGCTTATAATGAGGAAATTCTTCACCATCTCCTTGCCGTAATTTTCTGTAAATATGGACAGCACTCTCATTGACAAGATACTCCTCTTGTATCCCTTTTATCCATTCACTATACACTTCCATAATTGATGTCAAGGTGCAAGCCCACATTCTAGACAATGCATCCCTACATTGTCCTTTCCCGGGGTATAGGATATCTCAAAGTCATATCCTTGAAGTGTAGCCAACCATCTCTTTTGCTTGGGAGAAAGATTGGGTTGAGAGAGGAAAAATTTCAGCACCCTATGATCACTTCTCACCTTGAAATGAGCACCATAAAAATAGTGATGCCATTTCTTGATTGCATAAAGTATAGCCAACATCTCTTGTTCATACACATGCAATTCCATCTCCTTCTCAGAAAGCTTCCTACTCTCAAATGCAATGACACCATGCTCTTGATACAAAACTGCCCCAAGACCTTGCATTCGCTCTCACATAGAAAATCTTTGAGAAATCTAGACAAACAAGAATAGGAGCTGATGTAAGTAAAGCCTTGAGCTCATTGAAACTCTTGTCGGCAATGGCATCCCAAAAGAAAGCTTCCCTCTTAAGTAGATCGGTAAGAGGTGCCGCAATTGATGCATAGTGCTCCATAAATCTTCTACTATAGAAAGAAGATAGACCCAAAAATCCTCTCAATTGAGTTGTATTAGTAGGGATTGGCCACTCTTTGACACATGCCACCTTCTTTTGGATCAGTCCTAATGCCATTTTCTCCCACCAAGTGTCCAAGGTATTCAACCTCATTCATCATGAAAGTGCACTTGGTCTCCTTTGCAAACTATCTATGCTCCCTCATGACCTCAAAAACTTGCTTCACATGTATCAAATGCTCTTCTTTGCTCTTGCTATAGACCAATATGTCATCAAAGAACAAAAGTACAAATTTGAACAAGAAAGGAGCCAACACCCTATTCATGAGAGCTTGGAATGTGGCCGGGCATTCGTGAGACCAAAAGGCATAACCATGAAATGAAACAATCCTCTTTCGGTCCTAAATGCCGTCTTCTCTTCATCACCCTTCTTCATCCTTATGTGATGGTATCCCGATCTCAAGTCAATCTTGGTGAAGAACTTTTCCCCTTTTAGCTCATCAAGAAGATCATCGATGCGAGGTATGGGGTATCTATTCTTGATGGTTACCTTATTCAGATCACAATAATCCATGCACATACGAAAGGAACGATCCTTCTTCTTCACCAATCGAACGGGAGATGCAAACGGAGATTGTGAGGGTTGAATGAGACCCATGGAAAGCAATTCTTGCACTTGTTTTGCCACTTCTTCCCTTTCCACCTTTGACAACCGGTTAGGAGGTTGTTCACAACCTTTGCATTCGGTCCTAAATGCCGTCTTCTCTTCATCACCCTTCTTCATCCTTATGTGATGGTATCCCGATCTCAAGTCAATCTTGGTGAAGAACTTTGCCCCTTTTAGCTCATCAAGAAGATCATCGATGCGAGGTATGGGGTATCTATTCTTGATGGTTACCTTATTCGGATCACAATAATCCATGCACATACGAAAGGAACGATCCTTCTTCTTCACCAATCGAACGGGAGATGCAAACGGAGATTGTGAGGGTTGAATGAGACCCATGGAAAGCAATTCTTGCACTTGTTTTGCCACTTCTTCCCTTTCCACCTTTGACAACCGGTTAAGAGGTTGTTCACAACCTTTGCATTTGGCTCAAGTACAATGGCATGGTTGATTTTCCTCTTTGGTGGCAAACTCTTTGGCACTTGGAAAATGTCCTCATAATCCTTGAGAAGAGCTGCCATATCGTTGTCTATGTGCTGTCCATTGCGATCCATCCCTTCTTGAGTGACATGCAACACATAGACTGTACCAAGAGTTTTGAGTTCCTTCTTGAGTCTCTTTGGAGTGATCAAAGAAAGCTCTTTTGGTGTATTTTCAACCAATACCACAAGTTGTCCATCATGTGAAAAGCTCATAACACCTTGTTGAAGGTTCATGTGAAAATCGCCAAGAGAAGCCAACCAATCACATCCCATAATCACATCAATGGGCCCCATGTCCAATACTACCAAGTCACCTTCCCAAGCATATGAAGAGGATAAACTCACTCTTTTTGAAGGGCAAAACAAATTGGCTTTTTCATTCACTCCATTTGCTACTTGTACTTGGAAGGTTATGGGTAGCTATGTCGGAGAGTGTTTGAGAGAGTTGAGGGATTTGGAGTTAACAAAACTATGAGTACTCCCTGAATCCACCAAGATGTGTGCAACTCTCCCATTAATAGTGCCCACCAACCTCAAGGTGTTCGGACTCTTGCTGGAACATACATGGGCTACATTTTCTGCATTTCCTGCATCTTTTAGCATATTGTCCCTCAAAATGCATGCATGATCCCTTCCATCGAGGTCAAAAGGAAACTCATCCTCTTCTTTGACAAAAGAATGACCCTCAAAGTCTTCTTCATGTGTCTTCTCGCCACAATCTTCAAACTCTTCCACATCATGAGATGACTTGGAATTGTCATCCTCATCCATAATGATCATAGTAGCCACCACTTTCTTTGATTTGCAAATGTGCCCGGGTGACCACTTCTCTTTCCATTTAAAACATAGGCCTTTTCTCCTCAATTCCTCAATCTTAGGATCATCCATCCGTTGAGTCTTCTTGAATGGTTGAGGAGGCTTTTTGACAAACCCATTGCTCTTCTTAGCATCATTATGAACTCCACTTGTGGACTGTCTACTTCCAAAAGATGTATGGAATTTGGAAGTGTAAGTGGATGTGGAAGAAGGTAGACTTTTTCACACATTTGAAGAAGTGTGAAATGGCTTATGAAAAGGTACATTGGACTGAACCTTCCTATACTTTGACTCATATAGCTCCACCAACCTCATAGCCTCTTTGATAGTGCTTGGTCTTTGTGCCGAGACATCCGCTTTGATGTATGAATCTAGACCATGCACAAACTTCTTCAATCACATGCCTTCATTGATTCCCTCCACAAACATAGAGAGCTTCATGAACTTCTTGATGTACTCCCTAACCGACATGCCCTTTTGTGTGAGTTCATACCATTCTTCATGGTATCGGTTAAGAACCAAAGGCGACACAAATGTCATATTCATTTCATGCTTGAGTTCTTCCCAAGTATGTGGCATAACTCCTTCCTTGAGCATATGTCTCCACCATTGATGTGCATAGTCTTCCAAATGCAAGGATGCAAAATGCACTTTGTCCCTTTCACTCTTTGGATAGAGTTGAAAGTGTGTATCCAACTTATTCATCCATTCTTCCAACTCATGTGGGGCTGAACCATCACCCTTGAACTTAGAGAGTGAAATCTTGTCCTTTACATCCTTTGACACGGTTGACGATACATTCTCATGATGGTTGAAAGTATGTATCTAACTTATTCATCCATTCTTCCAACTCATGTGGGGCTGAACCATCACCCTTGAACTTAGAGAGTAAAATCTTCGAATAGAGCTGAAAGTATGTATCCAACTTAATCATCCATTCTTCCAACTCATGTGAGGCTAAACCATCACCCTTGAACTTAGAGAGTGAAATCTTATTCTTTACATCCTTTGACACGGTTGATGATGCATTCTCATGATAGTGTGAGGGCTTGTGCTTTTGCATTTGCACAAAAGATCCAAGGAATTGTGCAAAATCCTTGTACTCCCTCTTGAGGAAATTTGGCATTTCCATCCACCTATCATAAGCTTCTCTTTGTCTCTCGATGAATGACGTATGTTCCCAATCAAGCTCAACCACATCATCCATATCATACACCTCCTCTTCAAGCATGGAGAACTGATTTGCTTTGGGATGCAAAGGTACTCTCCTCGGATCCCCAAGATTGACTCCTCGTGTCTGAATGTAGGTGCATGTTGCTTTCTATCCAATCGAGAAGAACCCGCTTGGAATGTAGTAGGCTTCATCTCCCGCATAGAAGGCCTCCTAGCATCCGCCATGAATCCAAAAGTGACATTCTTGGTGGAATGCTCATGTGTTACCTTGAGAGAAACCTCTTGTACCATGGGTAGCTTGCCTTCCCTATGGCCTTCAAAAGCTATCCCAAATTGCTTGCCTTCATGTAAAGCACCATGACCACTATCATAGGAAGGTTGGCTCATTGGCCGAGCGACCCTCTCTTCCAAAACTTCCATCGTAGCCATAGTGTCAAGCCTACCATTGACTTCCACCCTTGTAGCCATCATGTCCATCTTAGCATTCATTTCCATCAGCATTTGCATGATCGAATCGATGGGGATGGTATGCAAAGATTGTGGGGTGTGCTTATGGGCACTTCCGACATTCAACTCCTCATTCCCTTCTCTTGAAGTATGCCCAAAAGTATCCCCTTCTCTTGAAGTGTGCCCAAGAGTATCCTGTGAAGCATCCAAAATTCCTTGTTCCATCATTGCCTCTTCACCCTCTACCTCGTTGAAGCTAAAGTGTTGCGCCTCGGTCGCCCTTTTGGCTTCGGCCCCATGGAAACCTCGGTTTCAGAAATTTGGCTCTAAATTGAGGAGGGATGGAGAGCTAAAGCTTGATGGAGAGCTAATGAAGTGTACTAGACCACTATGCAAAGACCCGTAAGTGATGAGGTGTGCTACTATTCTCTGTTTTAGGGTTTACAGGGTTATAGGCTGAAACACTATTTTGGGTATAACTTGAGCTAGAGATATCCAAATGCAAAACTTTTTAGCTCTAATAGAAGCCTATGTAATTGGATCTAGAAGACCTTCAAACCCCTGTGTGACTGAATTAGGGTTTACTATTTCTGCAAAAATCCTAAATTCTACCCTAAAGAGATATCAAAATGCGGAGGTTAAGGGCTCGTTGGGTAGCTCTAAGGAAGCACTAAGAGCTCATATGGTCCCTTTTAATTCAGTCCAAAAGGGTTGGGACTGAATTAGGGTTTTTGTGAATCTGCAGATTCTTGCCAAAGTGACCCTTTTTGTGCCCAATTGATCCTTGTTTGCTCCTAAGCCAATGTCAACACCTTCTGCACCTCATTGGCATCCCAAGGTCTGCAAATTATGCTCCACAAGCTTCAATTGTCCATGTATGACCAGAAATTTGAGAAAATTTTGACATAGTCTCCTTTGTTTTAGAAGCTAAATCTCAATTTTTCTCAAGTAACAATGCAAAAATCCATAATCCTCTTATCAATTCCCATCCATTACATAGCATGTGCCTCAACTTGCATCACCAAAAGGCATACAAATTCCTTGCAATTCCAAGCATTCACCATACTTTTCCCATGGCATAATGCAAGATCAATTCCCATGAGATGTCCATATTAAGGCACCATTGCCATGTACATAAACCAAGAGGATCGTCGGTGTAGTGCATTGAAGCTTGCCGATCTCCTGGCCAAGCTCTTCTCACCCCCGTACCTAGTTTGAACCAAGGCACGGGTTGAGGCCAAGTCTTCACCTCCACACCTAATCCTCCACGGTATCGCTTTACCACGGCACTCACGGCACAGTGGATTCAAGCCATGCTCCTCCCCCGGGCCTCTCCGCCAACACCCGGGGTACCCTCACCAACATATCTAGTTTCTGGAAATTGAAGTGAGTGCAAACAATTGTGAGGTGCATATAGCTTGAATATGAAAATGAGGTGGATCACTTACAAGGATGTGGCATGACTCATACCCATTCCAATATACTCATAAACCATTATGCATGAACTCATGCTTATCCACATAGCTCCAAATGTCCACCATTCATCCAAAGATCCAACATCAATCAACAAGTGAGGTAATACCATATACCAATGATATCAACATCCAATTGGTATCACTTCCATAAGCATTGCTTATGAGTAATTGGCATCAAATGGCATTCAAGGACATCAACTTGCATTTGAATGTAGCATTACCAATTGATTCCAATCACACATCAAGCTCTTCCAATGCTCAATAGCATCATACCAATGCATAAAAGCATCATGTCCATAGCAAAAACCATCTCATTATTACCCAACATCCACTTCATGCATGTGGCTCAATCAATGCTTCTAAGCATTTGCATTCCTTCATCCATTTATGCGTGGATTCATCAAAGAATCTTGCATTTGTCTCACAAATGGCCACATGACATCCAAATGGGTGTGATTGAAGAAATATGTGAGCAATAAGAGCATGTAATCACTTTCCAATGGATCATGAGTTATGTAGGAATGTTAAAATGCTGTAAATTAGGGTTTGCTTTCATGAATAACCCCAATTTGTCCATAGCATGAAGATTAATCACCAATGCTTGAGAAAACAGCCATAGCAACTCACCAATGGTATTCCAAAAGCTTCAATGGTTGGATTGTTGCTTGATAGAGCTTCTAATGGAACCAAATCTTGAAGATTTTTGCAATTTCTGTGGGCTGCTAAAACCTCCTCTTCTCCCTCTCCAATAGCAATGAAGAACTCCCCAAAATCCACCAAAAAGATGCCAAACACCTTAGCTAACAACCACATGGGATGCAATAGCATGTAATGAAGCCTTCTCCTTGTGATTTTGGCCGTGAGAATGTGTTGAAAAACGGCACTCAACGCCTTCCCTCATGGTTTTAAAAAAAAAGCAATAGCAACTCCAAGATTAGCCCTCAATAGCCATAGCATACACTTGCAGCCATTTAGAGTGAGTGGAGATGGACAATGGTGAGCTATGTGAGAGAGATTAGGGTTTGGAGCAAAGGGAAGGAAGAGGGAAAAAAAATTTCAAAAATTTGCATGCAAATTGGTACTCTATGTGTTCCTCCCCTCAAGATCAACAAAAGCCCTAGCAAATGGAAGCAAAACGGGGGAAAGAGGAGAAGTAATGGCTTTGGAAAGCTTGGAAAAGAAGCACAAAAGATAAACGGGATTAACAAAGAGATTAAAAGGTCATTTCAATTTTTCTCTAATTTTTATACCCGCCCTAAAAATTTGATCCAGGGTACCTAAATTAGGTCTAATTAAGCTAAATCTCCATGAAATCACATGAAATGATGCCTCCCCTCCACTAATGTCAAAAGATTAAGTAGAAATTAAGCAAGATTAAGCCAAAACTCCAAGAAATCAAGAGAAATTTCAAAAAATTATCAAGAAAATGACTAATATCAAGCCCAAAACCTTGATAATGGATCAAAATCAAGGCTCTGATACCAAATGAAATGGATCTAGAGAAAAATATGGGATCAAACACATCAAAGCAAGAATCTAGCATCCATTAATCATGAGATTAGTGATCAAATGGCTCATCACATGAATATACAAAAGAGAGAGAAAATCTATAAGTGCATGTAGCAAGAGAAGATGCACAAATAGCCTAAGTATGTTTAACCTCTCACCAAGAGGATGACCATGGAAGGCCAAATCTCCATAGATGGAGCCCAAAGGTACAGGATGACCAAAATTAGTGAAAGTGTCAAAAAGCCCCTACCAATGTACCCCAAGCCCTATTTATAGTCACTTTCTCCTTTTGCCCATGGGCCCCTATGTACATGTGGAAATCGAGCTCTATGGTTCATGTGACAATAAGGTGGAAGTTGTGTAGATACTAGCGCGGATGCGTGCCTCATATAGACCTTAAAAGACATTTTGGATTTCCCTAGTTGGATCAAGTTTTATAGATTTTTTGGAACAGATGTTTGATCATTTTATGGCATGGTTTTGTGTGACTTTCTGGAGTTAAATGACTTATTTTATACCACGCCATGGGACATGAAATGTTGATGTTCAAAAAGTAATGAACCAAAGAAGAGTCAGGGTAGGCTTAAGAAGAAGTCAAATGTTGAGGAAATTAGACAATATACAAATGTCAACTTTAAATTTCTTGAGGTAAGTGTGACAATATCAGTAGGTGATGTTGAGATATCGAGCTCAAATAGTGCTACAAACATTAATGACCCACCTAGTTGATATCTTATGCACTTATGCCACTGGCATGGTTGGTGAGTTTATAATTGATATGCTGCTAGTGAAGGATAGGCTATGTGACAGCCACTTTGAAGTTTTAGAGTTATGGCACAGTTATAGCACCAACTCATATAGTCGAGTTCACACTATAGACTGACCAGTGTATGTTATTTTAGGATAGTAATTTTCCTTATAGCACCAGCTCATATAGTCAAGTCACACTATGGACTGACCATTGTATGTTATTGTAGCATAGTAATTTCCCTTATAATATACACTCTTGTATTTTTAGGTGTGTGGTAAAGAAGAGAAGAAGATAGAGGAAAATTCAGCCATCCATCTCTCTATTATGTCTTGCTCTCTCTTGTGTGTGTGTGTGTGTGTGTGTGTGTGTGTGTGTGTGTATTTGCTTTGCAAGCAACTCAAGCTCTCCCTCTCCCCCGCATTCTCTTTATGGTATCAAAGCCTGGTTAAAGCTAAGGATATGGAAAAAAAGCAAAGGAAGCGGTGTACATCGGTAGGAGCATCATTAATGATCTCTCCCCCTTCTTATGTGTTTGCTTTGCAAGGAGCTCAAGCTCTCCCTCTCCCTCTCCCCCGAATTCTCTTTATGGTATCAAAGCCTGGTTCAAGCTAAGGATATGAGAAAAAAGCAAAGGATGTGGTGTACATGGGTAAGAGCATCATCATCTCTTCCTCTTCTTGTTTAGGTACAACACCCCTTCAGTAGCTCCGAGAGCTACGCATCTCTGATTGAGTAGCGTTCTTCATAGGCGTGGAGGTTTTTGTGTGGTATGTAGTACTTTGTACCAAATTTTATAGCCGAAATCATGCTTCGGCCATGTCTCAATCTCCATTTGGTCATTGTAAGGTGTTTTTAGCAGTTTCGAGAAGTTCTAGTTGCATATGTATTATTTGGGAAGGTCTGGTCATTGTAAGGTGTTTTTAGCAGTTTCGGAAAGTTTTAAAATTTGCGTAACTCAAAACCTTGCGCTTGGAGTGTTGATTAAAGCATTATAGATCTTCCAACAAGTACTCTTTGTAAATTATACTTGTAATTCATCACATTCATCTCTTTACATATTTAA